>NC_080201.1:3043306-3345887 GCF_030028045.1 Hippopotamus amphibius kiboko | reverse complement strand
AGCCTAGGTGCCCAACTAACACAATCGGCTCTAAAGTACTGTACTGTAATAGGTTTATAATACTCTTCACACAAATAATACATAAAAAGCAAACAAAAAATAAAGAAAACATTTTTACTCTTACTGTACAGTACCTTGAAAAGTACACTAGTGCAGTACAACAGCTGGTATACAGGGGCGGCATGGAGTGAACAGGCAAGAGTTACTGACTGGAGGAGGGAGGTGGGGTGGGAGATGGTAGAGCTGAAGGATCGTCAGCAATAGGAGACAGAGGGCCAGCTGCAGTTTCACTCATGCCTGATGATGACGGCACAGATGCTGGTTCCCTGCTGGATTCAATTCTATCCACCCTCTTGGAAAAACGAAATCCAGTGATCTGGGTAGTAGCTCTCTTTTTCTCATCACAGGTGACACGGTAGCACTGGATTGCATTCTGAACAGCTGCTGTAACCTTCGTGTACCGTTCTACATTTGGGTCCTGTGCCTCAAAAACTAACAGTGCTCCTCAGATAAAATCCCCTTGCCATTCACTACATCATGAATCTCTGTGGTCCTTCAGTTACTACTTCTTCCTCTTGTCCCTCTTCATCCTTTCTCTGGGCCTCCAATTCCATCAGCTCTCCATTAGTAAGCTCCTTGTGTTGCACAGCAAGGAGTTCAGTGAAGTTGTCCTCTTGCAGATTTAGCTCTAGTGTCTTGCTGAGGGTCATTAAGTTGCTCTTTTGACTCCTCATCCACCTCAAATCCATGAAAACTGTAAACTGCAGGCAGAGGTTCTTCCAAACTCCATTCATGGTGACGGCCATAACCTCATGCCAAGCAAAGTCAATGTCTTTTATGGCCTTGTAGATGCTACAGTCCTTCCAAAACTGTTGCAAGGTTGTTCCTGATTTGTCACTCCCCTTTACTGCCTGACAAAAAGTGTGACGTGAGTGATATTTCTGGAAAGTTGCTGTAACTCCCTGGTCCATAGGTTGGATAAGCGATGTAGTATTTGTTGGCAGACGCACTACTTTGGCGTTGGGATGAAAGTTGTCCATAAATGCTGGTGGCCCAAAGCACTGTCAAGCAGCAAAAGAACGTTGAATGGGACGTCCTTCTCCGAGCAATATTTCTCTATAAATAAAGTGATAAAGGGATAAAGTGGTGGAAAAACCAGTCCTGGAAAATGGCCTGTGTAACCCAGGCTTTGGTGTTACTCTCCCACACACCAGGAAGAGAGCCCCTGGCTATGTTTTTAAGGGCTCTTGGGTTCTCTGAATGATGTACTGAGAGAGGCTTCAGCTTCATATCGCTGGAAGCACTGCCACCAAACATCAGAGTCAGCCTGTTCTTTGTTGCTTTATAACCTGGCATCAACTCTTCCTCCTTTCTGATGTAACTTCAGTCTGGCATCCTCTTCCAGTACAGTCCTGTCTCATCCACATTAAAAATCTGCTCAGGTAAATACCTGCCTTCATCAATAATTTCTCAAAGCATTTCAGGAAATTCCTAGGCAGCTACCATATCTGCACTCGCTGCCTCGCCACTTATTTTTACGTTGTGAAGGTTGGCTCTACTCTTGAACCAATGAAGCCAGCCATGGCTGGCATTAAAAGATGTGCCCTCTGAGTCTTTGCCGTGTTTCTTCTTCAAGTCTTCACAAAGGCTTTTAGCTTTCTCTTGAATCAGCCCTGAGCTGAGCGGGACTTAACCCTACCTCCACACACTGAGAAGTTTCTCCATCTCCTCCAGCACGTTTCCATGCTTCTTCAATACTACCGTCAACATCATCAGCACAGCAAACACCACACGTTCCATGATCTTGTCCTTGTTCTTTAGAACTGCGCCAATGGTTGAATGATTCATGTTATAAAAATGAGCTACGTCAACCATCTTTTCGCCTCTCTGCACTCTAAATTATCTTCACTTTTGCTTCCATCATTATTGCTTGGTGTTCTTAGCAGAACAAGCTACATCACAGCTGCTTTTACGCTTGCTTCTGGACATCCTGACCTTGAAATAAAGATACTGGGGCTTCCCTGGCAGCACAGTGGTTAAGAATCCACCTGCCAATGCAGGGACACAAGTTCAATTCCTGGTCTGGGAAGATCCCACACGCCGTGAAGCAACTAAGCCTGCACGCCACAACTACTGAGCCTGTGCTCTAGAGCCCATAATCCACAACTAATGAGCCCATGTGCTGCAACTACTGAAGCCCATGTGCCTAGAGTCCGTGCTCCGCAACAAGAGAAGTCACCACAATGAGAAGCCTGCGCACTGCAACAAAGAGTAGCCCTGGCTCACCGCAACTAGAGAAAGCCTGCATGCAGCAATGAAGACCCAACATAGCCAATAAATACAAAATAAATAAATAAAGATACTGTACTACTGTACTCACACAGTACAGTGAAGTACACAAAAGCACAACCACTTGTAGAGGATGCATGCTTGTGACAATGTATGCCAGAAACATGAACTAATTGACATGACTGGACCTGTGAATGCATGTTCGCATCTTTGAAACTTCAAAACTTGAAGGTTCATATGTAGGGGACTTACTGTTAACCACTACTATATTTAAAATAGATAACCAGGGGCTTCCCTGGTGGCATAGTGGTTAAGAAGCTGCCTGCCAAAGCAGGGGACATGGGTTCAAGCCCTGGGCCGGGAAGATCCCCCATGCCGCGGAGCAACTAAGCCCATGCACCACAACTACTGAGTCTGCACTCTAGAGCCCACGAGCCACAACTAGTGAGCCCACGGGCCACAACTACTGAAGCCTGTGCACCTAGAGCCTGTGCTCCACAACAAGAGAAGCGACCGCAATGAGAAGCCTGTGAACTGCAATGAAGAGGAGCCCTGCTCTCTGCAACTACAGAAAGACCCAATGCAAACAATAAAAAATAATATAAAATTTTTAAAAAAGAAATTACAAAAATAAATAAATAACCAACAAGGAAGCACAGGGAACTCTGACCAACATTCCCTACTAACCTAAATGAAAAAAGAATTTGAACAAGAGCACATACATGTACATGTAAAACTAAATCACTTTTCAGTACAACTAAAAATGACACCACATGGTTAATCAACTATACCCAAATCTAAAATAAAAATAAGAAAAGAAAAAAAAAAGCACTTCCCTGGTGGTCCAGTGGGTGACACTATGGTCCCAAAGCAGGGGGCCAGGATCAATTCCTGGTCAGGGTAGTAGATCCCACACGCTGGCCACAACTAAGAAGTATACATGCTGCAACTAAGAAGCCAGAGTGCCGCAACTAAAAATCCAGCCTGCCACAACAAAGATCCTGCGTGCCGCAGCAAAGATCCTGTGTGTCACAACAAAGACCCAGTGCTGCCAACATAAATAAATTTTAAAATAATATTTTTTAAACAACTTAAAGCAAAAATAAACAAATGGATATACAATGGAGAAAAGGCAGCCTCTTCAATAAGTGGTGCTGGGAAAACTGGACAGCCACATGTAAAAAAATGAAATTAGAACACTCCTTAACACCATACACAAAAATAAACTCAAAATTGATTAAAGACCTAAATGTAAGGTCAGACACTATAAAACTCCTAGAGGAAAACACAGGAAGAACACTCTTCAATGTAAATCACAGCAAGATCTTTTTTGATCCACCTCCTAGAGTAATGGAAATAAAAACAAAAATAAGTGGGACCTAATAAAACTTCAAAGCTTCTACACAGCAAAGGAAACTATAAGCAAGATGAAAAGACAACCCTCAGAATGGGAGAAAATATTTGCAAATGAATCGACAGACAAAGGATTAATCTCTAAAATACATAAACAGTTCATCCAGCTCAATATCAAAAAAACAAACAACCCAATCAAAAAATGGGCAGAAGACCTAAATAGGCATTTCTCCAAAGAAGACATACAGATGGCCAAGAGGCACGTGAAAAGCTGCTCAACATCACTAATTATTATAGAAATGTAAATCAAAACCACAATGAGGTATCACCTCACACTGGTAAGAATGGGCATCATCAGAAAATCTACAAACAGTAAATGCTAGAGAGGGTGTGGAGAAAAGGGAACACTCTTGCACTGTTGGTGGGAATGTAAATTGGTACAGCCACTATGGAGAACAGTATGGAGGTTCCTTGCAAAACTAAAAATAGAACTACCACATGACCCAGCAATCCCACTGCTGGGCATATTCCCAGAGAACACCATAATTCAAAAAGACACATGCACTCCAATGTTCATGGCAGCACCATTTACAATAGCCAGGACATGGAAGCAACCTAAATGTCTACCAACAGATGAAGAGATAAAGAAGATGTGGTACATATATACAATGGAATATTACTCAGCTGTAAAAAAGCAATGAAACTGGGACATTTGTAGAGACATGGATGGACCTAGAGACTGTCATACAGAGCGAAGTGAGTCAAAAAGAGAAAACCAAATATTGTAGTAACACGTATATGTGGACTATAGAAAAATGGTACAGATCAACCTGTGTGCAAGGCAGAAATAGAGACACAGATGTAGAGAACAAACATATAGACACCAAGTGGGGAAAGCGGGGAGGGTTGGGGGGGAATGAATTGGGAGACTGGGATTGCCATATATACATTACTAATAAGAAAAAAAAATACCAAATTGTACACTTTAAATATATGCAGTTTATTGTATGTTAACTGTATTTCAATAAAAGTTCTTAAAAAGACAAAACAAACAACAACAACAAAAAATGTATATATGTTTAATAACTCAGTCACGTTGCTGTACAGCAGAGACGGGCACAACATTGTATAGCATTTACACTTTGATTTTTTAAAAAGTATGAAATAATTGCATTTGCAGCAAATGGACGGACCTGTAGATTATCACAGTAAGTGAAGTAAGACAGAGGAAACAAATATCATATGATATGGCTTATTAGCGGAATCTAAAAAAAAATTATACAAATGAACTTATTTACAATACAGAGACACACTCACAGACTTGGAGAACAAATTTATGGTTAGCAAAGGGGAAAAGTGGAGGGGAGGGATAAATTGGGAGTTTGGGACTGACATATACACACAACTATATGTAAGCCAGATACCCAACAAGGACCTACAGTATAGCACAGGGAACTCTGCTCACTATCCTGTGATAACCAAGATGAGAAAAGAATTTGAAAAAAAGGACAGATGTGTATGTGTATAACCGAGTCACTCTGCTGTACACCTGGAACTAATATGACACTGTTAATCAACTATACTCCAATATAAAATAAAAATTAAAAACAAAAACAAAAATGAACAAATGGGACCTCTTTAAACTCAAAAGCTTTTGCACAGCAAAGAAAACCATAAACAAAAAGACAATCTACAGAATGGGAGAAAATATTTGCAAATGATGTGACCGACAAAAGATTAATCTCCAAAATTTACAAAGAGCTCATGCAGCTCAATATCCAAAAAACAAAAAAAAACAAAAAACAACAAAAACAATCCCATCAAAAAATGGACAGACCTCAACAGACTTTTCTTCAAAGAAAACATACATACGGCTACAGACTAATGATAAGATGCTCAACATCACTATTTATTAGACGAGTGCAAATCAAAGCTGCAATGAGATTTCACTTCACAGCAGTCAGAATGGCCACCATCAAAAAGTCTACAAACAATAAATGCTGGAGAGGGTATGGAGAAAAGGGAACCCTCCCACGCTGTTGGTGGGAGTGTAAGTTGGTGCAGCCACTGTGGAGGTTCCTTAGAAAACTAAAAATAGAATTAGGGTACCATTCAGCAATCACACTCCTGGGCATCTACAAGGATAAAACTTAATTTGAAAAGATACCTGTACACCTAGTGGTTAAGAATCCACCTGCCAATGCAGGGGACACACATTCAATCCCTTGGTCCTGGAAGATCCCACACGCCCGGCAAGCAACTAAGCCTGTGCGCCACAACTACTGAGCCTGAGTTCTGGAGCCCACGAGCCACAACTACTGAGCCCACGCCACAACTACTCAAACCCGCGCACCTAAAGCCCATGCTCTCTTCAACAAGAGAAGTCACTGCAATCAGAAGCTTGTGCAATTCAATGAAGAGCAGGCCCCGCTGCCTGCAATGAAAAAAAGCCCGCGGAGTGCAGCAACATGGACGAACCTGGAGATGATCACGCTAAGTGAAGTAAGTCAGGCAGGGAAAGACAAACACCATACGATACCATTTATACGCAGAATCAAAAAATGATACAAATGGATTTACTCACAGAACGGAAACACACTCAGAGACTTGGAAGAGAAGCTTATGGTCAGCACAGGGGAGAGGTGGCGGGAGGCATAAAGCGGCAGCTTGGGACCGACCTGCACACACTACTCTATTTACAACAGATCATCAACGAGGGCCTACAGTAGAGCACAGGGAACTCTGCTCAACATTCTGTAACGCCCCAAACGGGGAAAGAATTCCATAAAGAACAGATACATGCATATACACCCGAAACTTCCACAACACTGTTCATCGACGATACGCCAGTATAAAAAAAAAATCTAAAAGTAAGGTAAACCTAGTGCAAGTGTCTTCAAACCGAAACCTGACCAGACACTGGCGCCCACACCCCAGCCGCGGAGGCTGGACGCTCTCCCGGATCCCGCAGGCCGGCCCTCCCCCGCCGCACCCCGCGCGCTCACCCACGTCCATCCACTCGGGGGGCAGCAGCCGACACTTCTGTCTCTGCTTCAGGCTGACCGCCAGCCACAGAGGCACCTGCACCGGTAAGCCGGGGTTGAAGGGCCCCAGGTCGCCCTGCAAACACACACGCGCACGCCGTCACTCCGGCCCGCACGGCCCCGCCTCCACTGCCCACGCGCGGGCCAGCCCCGCCCCACCCCCACCCCACCCCCGCCCCCCCTCACCTGCGGGAGCCCTGCCCGCCGCCCCGCCCCCTCCCGCCCCGCGCCAGTCGCAGGCCCGCCGGGGCTCACCCCGATGAGGTAGATCTTGTCCAGGCTGAAGTTCGGGATGATGGTGACCAGCTCCTTCTCGGCCAGGAACTCCACCTCGGCTGCGTCCATGGCGTCGCGAGCGGTCAGCCCCGGACGCTCCCACGCCTCCGGCCCCTCAGAGTCCGGGAAGAAGCGCCACCGCCGCCGCTTTCCCGCCGCCGCCGCCCAGAGCCCGCCCCCTGGCCGGAAGGAGCCTCGGCTGGCCTATAGGAACGCGACGCTCTCCGCCTACCGGCGGAAGGCGGGAACCGTGGCTGTGACGAGCCCGCGGATTGGCGAGCTTTAACGAGGCTCCGCGCAGGCCCCGCCCCTCCCCTCGTGTCCCGGCCCCGCCTCTCCTGTGGGCAGCGCACCTGGCGCCGCCGGCCCACCTGCGTCGTGCGCAGACCTTGCTGTACTTTCACCTTACCCCGGCACCTGCCCGCCAGCGCCGCGACTCAAACTGGGCGTGGGCCTTGCGGCCAGGAGTAAATGAATGTGATTGGTCAGGGCGTGACCTGGCTACCCAGACGCGACCCCGGCCCCCGCGGAGTGAGGGAAGGCGTTGTTTCCTTTAACGTCACCATCCTCTGTCCTCCCTGTGCGGGGTTAGCGTCTATAAACATGTACATTCCTGGGAAGCCCCTGGCCGTCCAGTGGTTAGGACTCCGCGCGGTCACTGCCGAGGGCGCGGGTTCGATCCCCGGTCAGGGAATTGGATCCCACGAGCAGCGGGGTACGGCCAAAGGGGGAAAAAAATGCAGATTCCTCCACCGCACCCACATATTCCAATTCAAAAACTGCGGGGGAGAGGCTCACAGTGTGCACTTTGGCAGGCTCCCCAGATGAGATTTGTGAAGGGGCAAGTCTGCACGACTGGGGCAAGTACGGATTGGTGAGCTCCTCTGTTGGCCAGTCCGGTGCCCTCTACACCGTGGGCTCGTGCGAATCTTCAGAACAGTGGTTCTAGGACCCGCCTCTGTCAGCATCCCCTGGGAGATTCCGAGAGTTGGCGCTCCTGCAGACTTGTGATTTAGGGGTCCGGGTGGGGACCGAGGGTTGATTCTAACCAGGGATTTTGACGGGGTGATAATAGGCCAGGAAAGCTTCCTGGGAGGTGAAGTAGCTAGAAGAGGATGGGGAGGGTCAGGCACGGGGGCATAACTTGACACCATGATCATTAGGCTCTAAGGAAAAGCATATGTGACAGGAGGATTTCAGGGTTCTAGATCCCGGCAGGAAGGCTGCCTCAACCCCAAAACACCACACGCTTTCCCCTCTAACCACCCTGAAACCTGCCCCGTGTCAGGTTGTTGGGAAAATGAAATAAGGCCATAATTCAGTTCTGCCCACTGACATGGCCTGGAAAGCTGTCTGTTGTTTCTCTGAATTGGAAATTTTCATTACAGGCCTGGAGATTTCCTTCATTGTGTCATTTATTGTGTCTTCATAAAGACAAATACTTTCAAAGAAAATAAAAGATCCCCTGGGACACTGTGTGATTGAGAGCAAGTGACCACTCTGAACTTCAGTCTCTTCATCTGCAGGTGAGGTAGGAAGAGAAGGAGTCCCGGGGGTGTTTGGGGAGGCGGGGAAGCTGCAGGCCACCTGGCCCCTCCTAAAATAGAAGCAGGGAGTGTGTGCCAGCTTGTCTGGGGGAATGTTTGATTGATGGGGGAATGTTTTCTTGACTGGCAAATATTTGCGTTTCAAAGCTGGCGAGGCTTCCCTCCTTGATTTTCACAGCCTGCAAAAGAGCAAAGGAAAAGAGCTGGTGGGAAAGCCGAGGTTCAGAGAGGCCTCGGCAGGATGAGTAGGAGAGCCAGCAGAGCCCAGTACCGTGGTGTCCTTATCGGGAAGGTGGGGACAGTGCCGCTGCTTACCTCAATGGGCTTTTGGGAGAACAAGACAAGGTGGGGGGGGGCGAGATGCAGCTTTACACCCTGCAAAAGGGTGGCGTCCTGGAGTCTCAGACTTGAGCGGACACCAAGGTCCTTAGGAGGCTTGTTAAAGCAGCACAAATCACAACAGCCGAAAGCTGGAAACCACCCAAATGTCCATCAGCTGAGGGTTGGATAAACAGCACGTGGTCGATAATTACTACGGAATATTATTCGGCCATAAACAGGAATGAAGCACTGATTCATGCTACACTGTGGAGGGACCTTGAAAACATTATACTACATGAAAGAAGCCAGACACAAAACCATACACGATTCCATGTTTATCAACTTGGCAGAATAGGTAAATCCATAGAGATAGAAACTAGGAGAGGGGGATGGGGTTCCTTTTGAGGGTGATGGAAATGTTCTGGAATTAGACAGTGTTTGTGGTTCCACAACTCTGTAAATATACTAAAAATGCCTGCACTGTAAACTCTGAAAGGGTGAACCTTACAATATGTGAATTATTCCCCAATAAAACTGTGATGTAAATGCCCCTCCCTAAGCTCCAGACCTAGACTTTCCGACTCACGCTCCCCAGGAAGTTCTTATAATTGGGAAAACTTGGGAAGGCAAGTGATTTGCTCCAGTCCGGCTCGGAACCACTCCCAGGATCCAGAGAGAACTTCTGAGAGCCCAGCCTCGGGCCTGGCCTCTGACAGTGGGGAAAGAGAAGGTCAACAGGCAGAAGGAAAAGTCAAGTGGGGAGGGCGGATGGGGTGGTCAGGGCCCTCACACCGTTGTCTCCTGTTGTAAACAATGCCTCCCCGAAGAGGCTAGAATGACCCCTGCACTAAGGAATTAAGAGCTGGGGACATTAGAGGGGTGGGATGGGGAGGGTGGGAAGGAGTCATGGGAGGGAGGGGATATGGGAATATATGTATAGATACAGCTGATTCACTTTATTGTATAGCAAAAACTGGCACAACAGTGTAAAGCAATTATACTCCAAAAAGAGCTTAAAAACAAAAAGAAAGAGCTGGAGACAAAATAAATTGGGATGAAGGGGCACATCACCTGGGCAGAATCCACACTGTGCAGACAGAGCTCACCACTCCTGAAGTGTCGGCCGAGCATGGCCACTTCCTTCCAAAGAGAACAGCATGGAAGAGGGCAAAACAGAGAAACTTGACTAATAGGACCTCAGCCAGGTGATCGAGGTCAACAACAGTCGTGAGAAGCCTAGGTGATGTGCACCCTTGATGGGATGGAGGAGGAAAGTGCATCACCTCTGGGGCTTCCTCCCCAAACCTACACCCCCCCATCTAATCATGAGGAAAATGTCAGACAAATCCTAATAAATGGAGAGTGCAAAACACCTGGCCAGTCCTCCTCAATGTCAAGGTCATCCAAAACAGTCTGAAGAACTGTCCCAGCCCAGAGGAGTCTAAGGACATTTGACAATTAAATGTCTTGTGGGGTCCGGGAGCAAAAGGACATTGGGGGAAACAGGAAACGTGGATAAAGTATGGACCTGAGTTAATAATCACAGATCAAAATTGGTTCATCAGGGACTTCCCTGGTGCTCCAGTGGTTAAGACTTCACACTTCCATTGCAGGAGGCCTGGGTTTGATTTCTGGCCAGGGGACTAATTTAAGATTAATGATTAACAACAGGTCAAACGGTGGGGGGCGGGGCAGTATATGGGAACCCTCTGTACTATCTTTGCAACTTTTCTGTAAATCTAATAAAACTATTCTTAAAAAATAAGCTTAAAAAAATAAAAATTTAAAAAAAAAAAAAAAAAGCTTAACTAAAAAAAAAAAAAGCCACCCCTCCAGGTTCCTCTGCGGCAGCTAACCGAGTGCCCCCTGCAGGGTTGTCAGCACTGCAATACCTTCTGGTCACATTAGAATTTAGGCCACAGAACAGTGCTCCCCAAATGAGTCAGCAACCCAGACTTCTGATTTTAAAGTGCTGGATCTTTCTGCAATGCCGGACATGTCCCGGGGCTGTGCGGTCCAGGACAGTGGCCCCTAGCCCCATGTGGAAAATGAGCACTTGCAGGGGCCCGGGGGCCTCTGAAAGGGTGTGGTCCTTGGGTTGGATGTAGGGCCGCCAGTTGCACCCCGATGATTGCGGGCTTGAGTGCGCTGGGAAGGACCCGTGGTCCCCCTGCGCAGAGCACCCTCACTCAGTCCTGGTCGGTCAACCTTGAGGCCTGACCCTCTGCCACGGGGGAGCGATGTTCTTCCAGCGAGGAGCCAGTGGTCCAGGAAAACCGAGAATTAATCACAGTGAAGAATCGAGGTGGAAGTGGGACGTTCCAGGGACTCTCAGCCCTGCCTGTGCAGGGCAGTCACCTGCAGGATAACTGGCTATACCTGCCCTGAGGGAATTGGACCCCTGGGTGGGGCCGGGCCCCAGCTGAGAGTCCAGCGGCTCTGCTGTGGTCTCCAGGGGACTTTAGGGGAAGCAGTGACTTGCCGCTGGAGGTGTCTCCCATCTAAAGAGGGAACTAGAGTTACAGTCGCAGCAGCAAAAGGAAAATGTAGAATGAATAACACCTCCTCCCGGAAGTCTCCCTTCCTCGCTCCAACTGAAAGGGGCCGTGGGGTGGTACCTACCGAGCAGGGCCCTGATAGTAAGACTGCTTGCCTAGCTGGGCCCCTACCAGAAAGTACAGCTCCTCCTGGACGTGGGCGCCGCCTGTCCCTCTGAGGTCTCTGAGGTGGGTGTTATCGCATGAGCCCTGCAGGCCTGCCCTGCCCTGCTGTTTCTGGCCAGCGGCGGCTCCCACTGGTGGGGGCACAGCCACTCCAACTGGCACCGGTTCCAAGCTTCATCTCCTAGAGCCCTTGGCAGGAGGGGCAGGATTGACGCAGGTGAATTCTCAGCTGCGTCTGACACAGCCGTGCAGGCAGCGGTGGCTCCTGCACCCGGCGGCAGTGCCATGTCTTCTCACGACAGCCCTCAAGGTGCTCTTTTCGCAGCTGAGTGCGGCGGCAAGAGAAGCAAGAAAGACAGGCAGCGGCCAGTTCTCCAGGGCGGCTGTGTGAGCTGCTCCCCAGAACCTGGACCAGATCCTGAGCCCAACGGGAGGCTGTGCGAGGGATGCAGGGCGGGCAGCGACATGCACCGACTGCAGTTTAGAAAGAGAACTCTGGGGGCTGGAGTGGGGGCGGGACGTGGTCTCGCAACAGGAGACTCACCTGGAGGCTGGGAGCAGACGTCCAGGTAAGTGGTGGCGATGGCACCTAGGGCAGCAGCCCACGCGGACCAAGAGGAGGAACGCTTGAAACCAGAGCCCGTGGACTGCCTGCCGGTGTCCAGAAAAGCCAGGCCCCGGGACACCTCCGGGCCTCACCCTGGTGGCCACAGGTCTTTCCCAGCCACCTGTGGCTCCGTACAGCCCGACAGTGTCCCCCTCTGCCCCCCCCCCCCAGGCTGCTGTCTCCGGGCCACCAGGGTCTGGCAGGGGAGTCATCCTGCCAGCCGCACAGCGCATATCACGGCTGAGCCGGGCGCTCTCAAATGCCTCCGACACGGTGCGAATACACTCTTGTGTCTTTTTACCATCTGCTGCTGTCATTAAAAAATTACATTTCCATCTGTTTTCACACTTTTCTCCCCTCCCAGCCTCCCTTCCCAGAGGCATATAGCACGAAGCCCACATCGAGGACCCAAACGTTCCCTCGCCTCTTGGAACCTGGGAACTTCTCCAGGACACACCGGGGTTAGGGGTAATGGGCTTTGTGGGTGACCAGAGCTGTTAATTTCTCTTAGGTCACCATTGACCGTGACCTCTGCCCCTGCCCCACTCCTCGACACACACTTTGCAGGAAGCCACTTAACAAAGCTCTTTGGTTGTTGGTTTTTGTTCAGTATGCGTGGCTTTGGTATTAAAAACACATGAAAAATAAACTGCAGACATTAGTTAACTATTCCCCTAGGAGGTAATATTTAAGGAAGAACAGACTCAAGAACTAAGAACTGGGGAGCCATGCTTTGGGTTAAAAGAGTCATTCGAGACCAGCCCCAAAGAGGCACCCACCCCCACCTATACAGCCTCCCTGACCTTGCACGAAGGGTCAAGTCCACGTAGAACCCAACAACCCCACAAGGTTGTGACCGCAAACTACACCTGGTGGATCTTCTCAGATGCAGCTCTGCAAACATCAGGATAATCACTATGCTCTAGAGGGCTCTTTGGACCCCCGTACCGGGTGTTATTCTAGGTCCCTACGCATGGCCATCTGTTTCATCTTCTCAACAACCTAGCTGCGACCCTCATTTGAAGACTGAGGAAACTGGGGCTCAAAGAGGCACAGTAACTTGCTCCAGGTCACCCAGGTGAGACATGGAGCACAAGGAAGGAGCCCGGAGGCTGGGAAGCAGGAGCCAGTTCAGGTTAAGGAGCAGGTTTCCACTGCTGGCCTCCCAGGGCTCAGACCCCTCAGAAGCTGGGGCAGCTAGGAAGCCTGGCTCCTCACAGTGTGTCCCGGGACCAGCAGCAGCACTGCCCTGGGAGCTGGTTAGAGACACACAACAGCTGGCCCACCTCTGCATGTGAACCAGCTCCCCGCTGAGAAGCACTGGGTAGACTAGAACAGTCCTCAGAGTTGCCTCACGGCCACCACAAGGGAGAAGAAACGTGGGGAATCTACCTTCTAACTCCCATCCATAGTGGGCTAGGGGTACTGCCAGGCAGGCTTGAGAGCTCCCACCCCAGCTGCTTCTGCACCAGAGGAAGCCCTTGGAAAGAAAGATGCAGGTGCGGCAGTGGAATCCTAGTGTGACATAAAAGAGGGGGGCGCCGTCCCTGCAGATGTGGCCCCAGGTGCCCTGCTCTTACCACCTGCCCCGCATTCACACCCTCAATCTCCTAGACTCCTCACATCCCCATGGTGTTGTGCCCATTCCCCAGATAAGCAAACTGAGGCCCAGGGAGGTTGGTAACCTGTGTGATATCGTGACTCCCATTTACTGACTGCTCTGTGCCAGGCACCATGCAGGGGTTTACAGAGATCATTTTCTTTAATCCACATGCACTCCCCACGTGAGAGGTCCTGCTATCCTTACTTTACAGGTGAAGAAAAGGTTCAGAGAGGTTGCACGGCTTTCCAAGGGCACACAGCACCATGCAGATCTGGCTGACACCCTTGCTCGCACCCACTCCCCCTATTCTTTCTCACAGTTCCTAAGAGGGATGCTGGGGCTGCAGTGTGGTCCCCTGCCCCCTGCTGTCATGCCTTCCCAGGGCTAGAGCTTGCAGGGAGCAGGCCCCCTCCACCTCGCCCCTCCCTCACAAGGAGACAGGGCTTGCTTGAAGGCAGAGCCTCAGGGGCAGTGAGTACCATCACAGGGGTTCCTGCGGCCTGGGGTGCAGATGTGACAAGGAAGGGTCCCCCTCATTCAGCCGACATCATTCTGCAGTGCGTGTTCTGTGCTGGCTTCACCAGGGCCTCCAGATTCAGGAGGCCCAGAGCCCAGGACGGGTGTGGGCGCCTTGGACCTCAAGACCTTTCTTTCTCCAGGAGACCAAGGGGACGCTCCTGGGCCTGCGAGAAAGCCAAACCAGCCCCCCAGGGGCTGCGCAGCCTCTGGCTGGCCCTCCACCTGCTCTCCAGCTCACAGCCCTCTTCCCGTTGCCATGAGCACGAAAAGCCTGGGATGAAGCGACGGTTAGCCACGGCAGGTTTCTGAGTGGGCTGGCGGCCCCTGAGCTGCGCCCAGGAGATGTGGGGGCTCCCCCAGTCTGTGGACCGAGCCAGCCCTCAGGGCGAGCAGCCAGCCCCAGCCCGGAGACCCAGCCTCCCCTGGGTTCCGGAGGGAACAGGACTGGGGTGTCAGTGTCCCCTCCAGGCAGATATGAGGGGCGCTGAAAATCCAGGCAGGAAGGAGCTTTGCCTGGACGCTCAAGAAGTAACGTGCTGCGTTTCATCACCTTGGAGCCCACCACCTGGGCACTGTTTTCCCCTCCCTTTTCCTGAGCGCCCTTTGACCTCTCGCTTCTGGAAACACTACACCCATTCATTTACTGCAGAGGAACCCCCATGACTCAATATTACCATCGTGCGATGTCGTTTTGTGCTATTTTGAACCATTAAAATACTTTTTTTGAAATAACCAAAAAAAAAAAAAAAGGAGAAATATGTGCTGGGAGCAGCTTCGCGTGGATGTAAGAACACGGGGTCTGGGTTCACATTCTGACTTACTGTCTGATGACCTTGGGCAAGGGATCTAAGCCCTAAGCTGCTCCGGTGCCCCATCTGTAAAATGGGGGTAACGAAAGTGTCTACACTGGGACACCGGATTGTTACTGCCTCCCTTTAACAGACGTGTCTGTCCCTTCCTGTGCCATGTGACTGCCCAGCTCACCCAAGTGGGGTTTGGCCATGCAACTTGCCTGGTCCACGCGCAGAAGCTGAGATGCTCTTGCACGGCCAGACTTGTGCTCTGGGCGTCCGCCACGAGAACGCACTCTGGTAGCTGCTGGCCAGAACGCGGAGGCACAGGGCAGTCTGCAAATCGAGGGGCCAAGACCACCCAAAGACCCATCAGCAGCCGGCCCAGCCCCTCCGTGGTAAACGATTCCCCAAGCCTACCTCTGTACCTGGGTGTGCGCCACCTCCTCCGCACGCCCAGGAAGCAGGGTCCACGGCGCGCGTTACCTGGGATCTTTATTTACAATGCAAAACAAGAAATTACAAATCACCTTTGGGCTATCTCGATGTCTGTAAGACAACGTGTAAAAAATGGAGCCAGGCCTCTGCAAGAAGTCCTTGCGTGTGCGGACTTCCTGGGCACTGGTCTGCATGGCCCAGGGCGCTGGCAGTCTGTCCGTCCAGAAGAAAGCCTCTCCGTGGCACCCCGATGGCCGTCGCTGTGCCCTGGGGTTGGCAAGAACGTGCAGGCGCTAGAGGTCCGGTCCCCTCACGGGGGCCTGGGAAACGCTGTTCTGGACACAGGCAGGGCCGATTCCTTGGTCCTCTCGCCACGCCTCTGCAGGTCCAGTGCCGGGAGCGCTCGGTCTTCCCAGCCGGCGTTCCCAGCACATCTGTCCCAGGCCCCCCAGGACACGTGGAGGGAGGGGCGCTCAGAGCAGGGGCCGGTGCAGGCAGCCCCCAGTCCTCGTCTCCTCCTCAGGCCTCAGGGTCTATTTCTCCATCCTCCGGACACGACCCCGTCTCCTCCAGCCAGACTAGGAGACAGAGGGGCGGTCAACATCCAGGTGGGCCCCCACCACTGCCAGGCCCCCCTCCCGGGAGCTCTGGGGCCTGTGCCCCTGGGCGCCTTGTTTGCACCAATGCCCCAGCTCACTGCACAGACGGCACTGGCAAGGGGCCCCCAGGAACGCTGGGTCTCACCTGGGTCTCATGGGATTTCCCACCCTCCCTCCGCCCGTGCCCAGCGCCCAGCTCCCCCAGATCTCTGGCTGAGGTCTCTGGGACTGTACCCCCGGCCCCACCCTTGGTTCGGCCTCTTCTGAGTGCCTGCCTGGAGATGCCTTCATGCCTGAGGCTGGGTGGGAGGTCCACACGTCCACCCCCTGCCCGGTTCCAGAGGGGATGCTGAGACCCAGATTGGAGGAGACCTTCCCCAGCCAGCAGGGTGGTCCCGGCAGGGCAGGGTCCTCTCCAACCCCTCGCCGTGGGGGGAGCCCCAGGTATGCAATCACCACTCGGAGCCGGCACCCTGCAGGAGGTGCTGTCGGGGCCTGCTGGCTCTCCTCCTGCCCTGAACGTCTCTGGTGAGAAGACCAACGACACAGGCCCTGTGCGGGGTGTGACGTCAGGCCCTGGACCTTGCTTGACACGAGTCCTCACAGCCTCCCCGAGGCACGACTATCCTCTGTAGACCGGGGGCGGGGGGCAAGGCCTCACTCCCAGTCCCACACTGGTGCACGCCAGAGCCGGGATCCAGGTTCAGCGTTCTGTGACTCCAGGGCCTGTGCCCTTTCTCCTACACCTCCCTCTCTAAGTGGGGAAAAGCGGAGGGTCGGGCCTGAGGTCTGCCACCAGATAGGACAGGAGGGCCCCCTGTGTAGGTCGCTCTGTACTAACCCACCCTGGGACTCCGCGGGTGCTCATGGCCTCCAGGCTCTCACCCCACGACCTTGAGGAGTAACCATGAGGTTCCCCAGCATTCACATCGGCCCTGGCAGCAAGGAAGGTGGTTATGATCCCATCTTACAGATGAGGACACTGAGGCCCAGAGAGGGAAGGGAGCGTAATGGCACAGCCAGGGACCTGGGCCTTGGCTGCCCGCACCGAGCTCTCTGATAAGCAGACGCCCAGCTCTTCTCTCACCTTGCTGTGCACCCTTGGGTGAGTCGCTGTCCCTCTCTGGACCTCAGTTTCCCCAACTATAAACTAGAGGTAAGGGTGGTACTCACAGCCCATAGGGTTGGAGGGAGAATTAAATAAGATTTGTGAAAAGCATTTAGCCCAGCGCCTGGCACTGGAAAGAGTGACACAGGAATGTGACCCACGGCCAGCAATACTGCGCATGGCCTGGCCCCAGTCCCCGCACGGGGCCTGGCCCGAGCCCGATGGCTTCTCCCAATCACTCCCCCGGTGGGAAAGCTGACATCCAAACTGAGAACTTCTGGAAAAGCCTCCCAAGTCCCCGCACTGGCTCGCTCGCACTGATGAGCCCACATTGCCTTGTGGGCCTGCGTGCCCCGCGGGAGTGGGCAGGGCTCACGTCCCGACGGTTGGTTGGCTGAATGATGGTAGCCACTGAGGGGGCACCTAGCCTGGGGATTGAGAGCACAAGCTCCAGGTCTCACGGCCTGGGTCTGGAATCCAGCTCTGCCCTGTTCCAGCTGTACGGCCAGTGTCTCAACCTCTCTGAGCCTCAGTTTACCTGTCCGCAGAATGGGGATGATGACAACGGGACCTAACCCGGAGTCACCATGAGGCCTCAAGGGAAACATACGCTTACTGCCATCATAATCATTACTTATTACATGATCGTTACACACGACAGCAGCCTCAGCCCCAAGCGCAGGTCCGGCTCAATAAACCTGTTCACGAATAACCGTCCCACTGGCTCCAACGGTACCCACAGTGGGGCTGGTGGGGGCGTCTCCCTGTCACCATCTCCCAGGGCACCACCCCGTCTCCCTCTCACCATCTCCCCTGGGCACCATCCCGTCCCTCCCTGCAGTGAGCTGAGTCCCGAAGGCCCAGACATCAGCCCCAGCCCGGGCGCGGGGAGTTTCCAAACCTGTGCCGTCCAGCTGAGCCGCGGCGGCCGGCAAGAGGGAGCCGCCGTCCCCCGGCTGCAGGGGAAGGCCCTCCATCCGTCACCGCGGCGGCCAGCCCAGCCCCATCCATCACGCGCCCGGCTGCCGGCGGGGGCTGTCTAGCTAACTACTTAACACGCCACGTCTCGCTAAGGCTGGGGCCGCGGCCGAGGGGCCCACGGTGGAGTGGATGCAGAGCCGAGTGTGAATTTTTAATAAACCGGGGGGCAGGGGGTCTGCGAGCGGTGCCCGGCCAAGCCACCCCCCCGCTCCCAGCCCGGCACGGCGGCAGCGTGGCCTCACCTGCCCTCCGCGAGTCCCTCGGCAGGACGGCGCCCGTGGGGGTGGGCGGGGTGATGACGATGTTGGGCGGGTCCAGGTGCTTGTGGCCCAGGACGGGGGCCGCGTCGCGGCGGCTGCTGCTGCTGCTCACGCACATTTTCAAGCCTGGGGGGGAGGGGGGGGGCGCACACACGGGCACGGACACACGACAGAGAGACAAGCGTCAGTGGCCGCCTGGCATCACCAGGTGTCCCCAAGACCCAGGAGGCGGGGGCCCGCCCCACGGCCCCGTGTCACAGCAGAGGGCGCTGAGCGCCTCGATGGTGAGGGGACCCGCCCGCCGAGCTCTCTCTGCCACGTAACCTGGGGGGGGGCACACCGGAGGTACCCCAAACACGACTCTCAGTGGACGAAGGGGACCGGGCTTGGTGTGGGACCCAGGCCCGTCCAAGTGGGGCCGTGTGTGACCCCTCCCGCAACCTATTTTCCAAGATAGTTTGTGTGAGATCAGTACGGTTTTTTCCTCCGGTGCCGGACTGAATTCACCGGAAAAAACGGTCTGGGCCTGGAATTTCTTTGGGCAAAGACTTTGGATTACAAATTTGGTTTCTTTAGCAGCGATGGGCTATTCAGATTTTCTATTTCCTCTTGTGCCCATCTGGGTAAGTTGCATTTATCAAGGAATCTACTTCTTCTAAGTGGTTGAATTCTTAAGCTTATCTCTCCCATAAACTCAGTGCAGGTAATCCAACCCAGCCCGGTTTTCACCTCGGCTGACATAAAAGTACTCTCCCCAAACCCCTCCCTCATTCTTCCCGTCTGAGTCAAGGCCATCACCACGCACCAGAAACCAGAGCCTCAGCTGCAATTCTGCCTTCTTCCTCGCCCTCTAGTCCTCCGGACAACTTAACCAACCAACAAGCCCGCAGATGCCACCCCCTTAATACCTGAGACATCCTTCCTCTCCCCCTACATGTCCCTAGCGAGCCTCTCCGCCTCCTGGTTTACCCCTCAGCAGCCTACCCAACAGCAGCCAGAAACTACAGACCTAATGATACCTCATACCTGCTTGGAACACTCACTAGCTCTTGGCAACTGGCTGCAAGCAGCATTTTTCCCAAAGTGTATTCCCTGGAACACTGGCCTTCTCAGACTCCCTCAGGAAGGATGTTCCACGATCCAATGAGTTTGGGAATCCCATTCCAAACTCATTCTTTCTCTTCAAGATTTCCATGCATGTTAGAACATTAAAGGCTCTGAGAAGTCCTGCACAGAGGAAGTTGCCGTCATTGTGCTTCACCCCGGGCTTCCTGAACTTAAATAACCTTGGAGACTTTTTTTGGAGGGACACCTGTTGACATCTCACAAAACCATGAGTCATGAAATACACGTTGGGAAATGCTGGTCATAAATTAAAGTCAGCCTCTTAGCCCAGCTTTCAGGCTTCACGGTCTGGCCCCAACTCGTTTTGAAGCCTCATTCCCTGCCACCTACCCACACTTCCCAAACTGCTCACGGTCCTGCAAATGCCCTGGGCTCCCCAGCCCTTTCGTGCCTTTGCACAGGCTGTTCCTCCTGCATGGCGTGCCCTCTGTTGCTCTGCCAGGGTGATGAGCTCCTACGGACCCTTCAAAACCCAGCACAGGGACTTCCTAGGTGGCGCAGTGGTAAAGAATCCGCCTACCAATGCAGGGGACACGGGTTCGAGCCCTGCCCTGGGAAGATTCCACATGCCACGGAGCAACTAAGCCCGTGCGCCACAACTATTGAGCCTGTGCTCTAGAGCCCGTGAGCCACAACTGCTGAGCCCATGTGCCGCAACTATTGAAGCCCACGTGCCTAGGGCCCGTGCTCCACAACAAGAGAAGCCACTACAATGAGGAGCCTGCACACCACAATGAAGAGTAGCCCCCGCTCTCAGCAACTAGAGAAAGCCTGTGTACAGCAATGAAGACCCAGCACAGCCAATAAATAAATTAAATAAATAAATAAAAATTCATAAAAAAAAAAAAAACCCAGCACAGCAGGCTCCTCCGTGGGGACGATGTCCCAGGCATTCGACCCCCTCTTGCAGTCTGCAGTCTCCCAGTGCTGACCTCACTGTATTGGAGCGATTAGCTCTGTCTCCCCTGACTGTGCCCATTTGGAGGACAGCCCCGACTCGCTCATCCGTGTGTCCCTTGAACCTAGCATCCTGCCTGGGACAGAGCAAGTAGGGTGCTTTCAATTTTATATTAAAAACGACTTCAGGCACCGCTGAATTGGGTACTCAAATCTTTGTCTCTACGCCCTTTGTTTTCCTGCCCCAGACAGCCCCAGACTGGACTGCGTTAGCTCAAGTATCTGAGCCCCTAACTGACTGCAGAAACCCAAGGAGTGGGGTGGGCTTCCCTGACCCCTCACTGAGACATGTTCCTAAATGACCCCTGTAGGGTCAGTGTGGTGGTTCTCAAGTCTGTCCCCAACAGGTGGACTCTAATTCCCTTCCCCTCCAGTGCGGGACGGACCTAGGATGTATTCTAATGCCTAGAACGAGACGGAAGGGATGGCGTGTGGCTTCCAGGAGAGGTCATGAGAGACTTCCTTCTCGCTCTCACTCTGGGGAAGCCGGCTGCCACGTGAGGACGTGCAAGCAGCCTGAGGGAAAGCCCAGGTGGAGAGTCAACGGCCGTGGGAGAGAGCAAGCCAGGAAGTGGGTCCTCCAGCCCCGGCCAGCCTGCACACGAGCCCACAGGCCCAGCCCACAGCTTGACTGCAACCTCACCAGACCCTCCATGACAGACCTCCCCGCTAAATCATCCCTGAATCCCCAACCCACAGAAACTGTGAGATAATAAATATTTAAGCCACTAAGTTTGGGGGTAATTTGTTACATGGCAGTAGATAACGGATTCCGTCAGCACAGCTTGCCTGTCCTTGAAACCCCGTTCCTGTTTTCCCCCTAGGGAGTCCCTGTGGCCCCTGAACCTGCCAGGCTGGTTAGTTTTGTACAAAGAGGCCCTGTTTCCGCCATCGGATTACGAGCCCCTCAGGAGCAGCCACCAAGGCCTCTGCCAACCTGCTTTAAAGCCTTAGAGGAGTCTCTCCCTGCCATCTGACGCGGACGCCCAGGATGTAAAACAGATAAAAAGAAGCCACTTGGAGGAAGCCCTCCTGTTATCACTGCAGCAGCTGGCATGTAGGCATCACGTGCCATATGCCAGACAGCTCCTCCTTCAGTCTCCACGGCCACCTCATGAGGTGCAAATTCAGACGTAGAGACGGAGGACCAAAGAGGGTGGGAGCTTGCAGGGCGGGAAACAGCTGGTGCACAGCGGAGGCAGGATCTGAACCCAAACCCGAGTCTGTCTGACGCCAAAAGCTGCTGCTTCTTGTAACCACGATCTGCTCACAGAGCCAGGAACCTGTGTGAAAAGGGCCTGAGAGTAAATGTTGTCCTCTAGGGGCTATGCAGTCTCTGTTGCAACTTCCGTTGGTTGCCATTGAGCACAGCCACAGACAGTGTGTATATGAGTGGGTGGGGCTATGTGCCGATAAAACTTTATTTACAAAAACAGGAGGGGCAGCCAGCTTTGGCCCGAGGGCTGTGGTTTGCCAGTCCCAGCTCTGTAGCACCAGGGGTTGGGGAGTTTGGGTCAGGGGTGTGCCTGACGTCCCAACAGGCAACAATGGAACCTCAAAAGCCCAAGGCTCTTTAATGCCAAAACCAACATCCAAATCCCAAACCTGGCTGCTGCTGGAGCGGGACGGGTGGCGGGTGTGAGGAAGTGCACGGAATGAAGGAATTCAGGGGAAGCACCTGTCCCGCAGGCCGGGGCCAGGAGGGTGCTCGGTCCCCACCCGCCTCCTCTAGGATCACCCACAAAGGCGTCTCCGGGAGCACCGGGCCACAGCAGCGAGCTCTGATTATTGTGATCTGTAAGTGAAGGGGGCCTCCCTGCTCAGTCTCCAAGGCCCCTTCCTCCGCGAACGTTCCAAAGTTCTAAAATAAAATGCTAATGGAAAAAAAGGCACACTCCTCCCAGGGCCCGCATTTGCATTTTAACATGTTCTGGGAGCCCAGTGACAAAGCCCACATTCTTAATCAGGAAGCATCAGGTCACTCGGTGGGCCCTGGAGAGATGCTGGAGGCAGAGAGAGAGGGGGGGGAGCAGGGAAGAGAGGAGGGGGGGAAGGGAGGGGGGATGGGGGAGGGGGGAAGGAGGGAGGCGGGAAGGGAAGAGGGGGGAGGGGAAGGGAGGGGGGAGGGGAGGAGCGAGAGAGGAGGAGATGGGTGAGGAGAGAGGAAGGAGGGAGGGGGGAGGAGGAGGGGGAAAGCGGGGAGAAGGAGGGAGGGGGAAGAGAGGGCAGAGAAGGAGGAGGCCCCTCCCAACCCTCAGGGCCGCCCAGCCTCACAGCAGAGGTGGCTGAGCACCAGGGAGCAGCTCTCGGGAAATAAAGCCGACTTTGGGGATTAAAAACAAACGCCAACCCAGCCCCAGACAAAGAGGCTCATTTGTGCTAAAATCAGAATGGTTATTTGTTAATTATATGCCCGTCTCAGGCCATTAAGAGCCCGTTTCCTGAGGGGAAGGACTTGGCAGGGATTTCAGGGGGCCAGGCCCCAGAGGGGAGGAAGCAGAGAGCGAACCCCTGGGCCCCAGAGCCACCGAAGATTTCTGATTTGGGGATGCGAGGGGCAGCTTGCGCTGGAAGCCTTCCTCGACCAGGCCCTGCTCTGGGGCACACGGGTTCTCAGTGCTGGAGATGGAGCAGGCCGGGCCAGACCTCCCAGGCCTCCTGGCGCCGGCCTTCCGGCTCCCGCGGGTGAAGCACGGAGGCTCTGTTGAGGGGAGGTCAGGCAGGCTTCCTCTGAAATCTAGTTCTGCCCTTGCCCCGCTCCAGGGCAGTGGCCTGCCATCCTGGCTGCCCGCTGCAGACACCTGGGAAGCTTAAAAAATATCCCCAGACAGGGGCCTGGGGGTGGCGGGTGGAACTACGAAGTTCCAGCGTGAGTCTGACAGCAGGGCTGGGACCCCCGAGCCAGGGCACCGGGAACACGCGGCTTTCCTCTCTGAGCCTCAGTATCCGCGGCTGGAAAAACGGAACTCTGATATCAACCTTGTAGGAATGAAATACCGGGTGTGGGCCATGTGGGCCATGGGGCTCCTGCGGGCTGGGGCCTGGGGATAAATACTGGGGGAGGGGAGCACTGCTGCCTCCCACCGAGACCCCCCCACCCCCACCCCAGGCTCTGGGCTGAGTTTGCATTAATCCTCACACCATCCCTCGGATTGGACACTAGGGTCATGGCCATTCTCCAGCGAGAAAACCATGGCTTGGGAAAGGGAGGTAATGTGTCTGAGGACACGCAGAGGCTGGGTGGCTCCAGGCCTGAGCATCCACATCACTCCTTGTGGTATCAGCCACCACGTCCCATCCTTCAGAAGCCCTGAGCCAGGCCTAGCCTCGGCTCAGGGTGCCCCAGGCACGGGGCACGGGGCACCAGTCCGGCCCCAGGCCACCCGGAGGCCAGCCCCAGGGGGTTGGAGCCTAGAGACGGCATCGTGGCTTATGGGCGCCCTCTACTGGTTACTTTAAAAATGGCGCTCCATCAGCGTGGTGCCAGCTCGCACACCCTGCCTGGGACCACGTCCCTGGGACCACATCCACTCTTCCCCAAGCCACCGTCACACACAGTGGCCCTGCCGGGCCCACAGTGCAGGGGGAGGCCAGACTGTACACCTGGGCTTCGGTCCACCTGGCAGTGCCTCCACCCCGGACCCCGTCTCTTCACCTGCAAAAATGGGGGTAGTTCACGGTCCCCACCTCCAGGCGGCGCAGAGGGGGTTAGAGCCACACTGAAGCCCTCGCTCCAGCCAAGGGGTCTGCCTGTTCGTGCATCTTGCAGGTGCGGAAACCACAGGGCCGGCCTTGCAGCGCACGCTCGATAAACACAAGCTGTTATGAACAGCACGAGACTCTAACTGGAGCACTTGTTCACTGATTCAGCCAATTCTGAGCACCAGCCGCCCTCGGAGTGCAGATCAGGGACCTTGTCTCCTCCCTGCAGTCACATAGCTGTTTGTGGAGTGACTCTGACAAGATGTTCCTGGTTCCAACTCAACACTCAAAGGAGACCCTTTTCCTCCAGCTGGGGGCTGGAAAGGCCACGGGCTCGGGAAGGAGGAAAAACCGAATCTGACTCTCTGTCCTCCTGCTTCCCCGCTGTGACTCCCTGCCCGGTCTGCTCACCTGCAGAGCCAGGGATAAGCCCCCAGCACGGAGCCAGGCTCAGGGGAGATGCACCTATTATGCACCTACTGTGTGCTGGGGACATGGCAGTCTCAACAGATGTTTTTCTGCCCCTCCCCATACGATGCCTTCCTCCACCCCTCACTCCAGGCCCCAGCAGCACACTGGGACCCCCGAGTTCGGAGAAGGTTGGAAAAAATAACAGGGAGGGTCCCCTCTGGTCCAAGCCATTGTCGGGAGGGGCCCACGTGGCTGAGCTGTGGCCACGGTGCTCACGGGAGGCGGGGGCTGTATGAGCACGTCGCAGGGATTCATTATTTGGTCCTCCCAACGAGGCCCATTTTCCAGATGGACACACTGAGGCACAGAGAAGTCACAGGGGATCTGACGCTGAGCCTGTCCTCCTGGGGGCCAGGGAACAGAGAAATACCTTCCAGAGCCTGGTCGGTGAGAGGAGGAAGAAGGAGCAGACGACGGGAGGGAGCAGCAGGACTGGGGCAGACGCTGGGAGTCGGAAAAGCCTTTCCAGAGGGGGCTGTGCTGAGAGCGAGAGCGCGAGCGCGCGGCCTCGGAGATGGCAGGGAGGACTCTTGGGTCAGCCGTGGCACACACAAAGGCCCTGGGGCCAGGTGGAGGCTGGGGCTGGCACTAATTCCTCAGAGACAACCGGGTGTCTGGAATTAGTGCAGGTCTTTCAAAAAAGCAAATGGACAAATGCCTCCGAGGGTTCCAGATGCACTTAATCTTTTTTTTTTTAAATTCCAATTAAGGGGAAAGCCTTGCATTATTACAAATGAGGCCAGGATGGGTGGGGGTTTTACCTCTTCTCAGCAGCCCGGGCCCAGTGGAGATGGCAGTGGATGTTTTAAATCTCTTTTTAATTAAGGAAAAAGCCCCAGCTTGCGTCAGGGATGAGCTGCTGGAAAGAAAGCCCGGGAGGAGGGACCAGAGAGAAAGAGGCTTTGGCACCGCAAACGGGGGAGTGTGTTCACCTCCCAGACTGGGCAGCAACCGCCTTCCTGCCTCTGCAGGACTCAGCAGTCCCTCCCTCCTGGCCTGCCCTGCCCTGCCCGGTCCTGGTGGGCAGGACTTACTCCCCCCAGCACCGCCCCTCGGGGAGGCTTCTCAGGGTCTTGGCCATGCAGGGTGAGGGCTCAGACAGCAGGGCCAGGCCTAGCTCCGTCACCTCTCCCCTGTGTGATGGGCAAGCGGTCCCGCCCTGTGACCCTCAGTCTACTCGCCTCTAAACTGGACTCAAGAGTAGGCCCGCCCTCAGAGGACGGAGAACTGAACTCAAAGAAAATCTCCAAAGCCCTCGACGCCTGCCTGGGCCACAGGAAGAGCGCGATGTGTGTAGCTATGGGTCCTCAGCCTTGGCACTGCTGACGTTTGGGGCCAGGTTATTCCTTGCGGTGGGGCTGTCCTGTGCGTTGGAGGGGGCTGAGCAGCATCCTGGCCTCTAGATGCTGTGGCTCCCGCAATTGTGACAACAAAACGTGTCTCCGGACATTGCCAGCTGTCCCCTGGGGGTAGGGGTGCCAGCTAAGATTCAGGACAATATTTTAGTGTAAGTATGTCCCATGCCATATGTGGGACATACTTATCCCAGACAATTAGTCCTTGTTCATCTGAAATTCAAATGTAACGGGGCAGCCCATTTTATGTTTTTCTCCTCCTAAATCTGGCAACTCTACCTGGTGGGGGGCAAGATCCCCCAGAGCTGAGAACCATGGCCAGAGCCGTTACGAACTACCTGGGCATTTCCGAGCAGGCGCCAGGGAGCAGGTGGTTTCCTCTGTCCCAGGTGGCTCCGCTGCATGTCTGCGTGGCTGCAGCCACGGCAAGTGACTTGAGGATGGCCTGAGCCAGAGGGACTGCCCTCCCCAGTCTGCCCTGAGCCAGCTGTGTGGGCTGAGTACGCTTCTTAACCTCTCTGAGCTTGTGTTTCCCCAGCTACAAAGATGCTACCTGTGGTCGGCCCCTTGCCGGAATAAAGATTTGAACTTTCGCTCTAGATCCTAACCCACAACCTGCAGGGCTCTCGTAAGGACACGTGCGGTTAGGTGGAAGGTGTCTGGGCAGCCTGGCCAATGGCAGGTGCTTAGCGGGGCCACGTCGTTACTGCTGCTATTCATAGAATATTGTGGTTATTACTGTGCAATTAGAAGACTCCAGTTAGTCCCAGAGGAAGGGGTGACTAGTGCTATCCAGAGCAAACTGGAGAGCACGTGGGGAGCCTGGGCCCAGAGGACAGGGACCTATCCCCCAGCTGCGGGCAGCGGAGGCCTGAGCGGGGTGCAGATGGGCAGCCAGACAACAGAGCTGCCCAAAGACGGGGAGGCAACAGCAGCTGCCTCCAAGCAGGTGGCTGGGAGAGGCGTGAGAGCAGGCTGACTTTCTACGACATGTTCTCTTGCACGTTTGACATCCTGCACCATGCGGATGTTTCACAGATTTAAAAATAAAAATAATTAAAAAGAGAAATAAAACATTTCCTGAGGAGGGGTTGACAGAACCAGATTTAGGAGGTGGAATGGGGAAAAGGGGGAGGTGGGGCATTCCTGCTGGAGAGGTCCGCTCCAGGCGAGGAGGTGAGACAGCAGACGGACGGCGAGGGGGCTGGGGCAGAACTCGGAGCCCAGGCCTGGAGAGGCAGGAGCGGGGATGGGAGCGCCACCAGCAACGCTTCTCCCTTGAGCCACTCAGGAGCCCGGAGTCCACACCACAGAGTCCTGGGAAACGGGGTTGAGCTGGCTTCCCCGGGCCAGAGACACGGGCAGCTGGAAGAGACTCCAGCCCATCCGAGCCCTGCTCTCACCTCACTCTTCCCTTGGAGACAGCCACCATACTGTTTCGTCGCATCTCCTTTCAGAATATTCTCTGTCTGCACGTGCGAGTGCGTTCACAGGCACATTCCTTTCTTCTTCCGACACAGGTGGTGGCATCAGATCAGTGTTTTGCACCTTGTTCTTTTCACGTCGCCACCCGCGTTGGAAATGGCTCCCCACCCACTGGGAGCGGCGGGTCCTCCTTCGCGGCTGTCGCGCAGCCCCTGCGTGCCTCGCCCTCCTCACCCACAGGCAGGAAGCCCGTGGCTGGGCCACGGAGCAAGCCTCCAGGAGCTGCAGCTGGCGGTGGCGGGCGGCTGCGACCGGGGGGCTCTGGCTCAGAGGACAGGTATCCTGAGGGGCAGGCCCTTCCGGTCCCACAGCACCTGGTCCGAGCCTTCCGTCCACGTGGCCCAGACCGCCCCCCCCCCACCCCCAGGGCCAGGCTGGTCCGCTGCGGCCCGGCGTGCTGCCCGCTGCCGGCCCAGAGCTCCGCCCTCCCAGGACCTCCCCTCAGTCCCAGAGGGCTGTTCACCAAGCCGGCGGGGGGGCGGCAAGCAAGGTGCCTAAGTCACACACTTTAGGGAGGCCCCTGCTCTCAGGGCCAGCCCCCCCAGCAGATGGCCAGGTAAAAGGCCTGTCCCCCTCCACCCGGGACAGCTCTGTAGGGCCATCTCAGCTGCCGAGCTCCCGTGGGACAGGCAGAAGCCTAGCTACAAACGCACGGGAGGCCGACCCCGCCGCTGGCCCGCCCAGCTGCCCACCGTGGGCACCGATGCCACACGCGCTCCCCAGGCCACAGGTCTGTCCTGCCACCTGGGACAGACGGAGGACAGCTATCCGTTTGTGTGCTGGACTCCTGGGCAAGTCAGGGACCCCTGGGCAAGTCAGGGACCCCTGAAGGTGGACACCAGGATCCCCCACTATGGCTTTGGCCACAGAGGGCCTGGCCCATGGTCATAAATAAAACTTCAAAGACATTCTGAAAGGGAAAAACCAGTGTGGGCTCATCTCAGCAACAGCAACGGCCCCCAGAGGCCACTCCTGCGCACACCCCGCACCCCAGGCCCTGCTCCCAGCTCCCGGCACGCCTCCTTCCATCCCAGCAACAGCCCCGCCCTGGGCAGCGTCTAACGGAGCCCGTTTTACAATGGAAAACAAAAAGCACTGGTTCAGGGAGTTGAAGACCCTCAGCCAGGTCGCGCGAGACGTGCACCGGTCGACCTGTCTCAGCTTCACACTCACCTGCCTCGGGCCCCACGAGGCCTGCGAGGCAGAGGCAGAAGGATGGCGGGTGGCGGGGAGGGATGGTCGGAGGAGGACGTGGGGCCGCTCCATCCTGGCCCAGAATCACGTCTACCCCGCACCGTGAGGCTGAGGAACCACAGCCCACGAGGGCCCGGGTAACCAGCTGGGTCAGCCCCCCGGGCCAGCAGCTGACCGTGGGTGAGCCCGGCCCTCACCTGGGCATCCTCGGCAGCACAAGGTCCCCGTCCACCGAGCGCGGCCGGAACCAGGCAGCGCGTCCAGCACTGCTGCCCCCTCCTCGGGGTCCCGTCCCCTCCTTCCTGTCCTCGTCGGGAGGCTCGCTCTCCATCCTTCCTTCACTCCACAAGCACTTCTGGAGCCCTACGCCCATGCCAGGCCCGGAGGGAGCTGCAGGCACGGAGCTGGGCAGGGGGACTCGCATCCAGGGTGCCCGGTCAGGCTCCCGAGGCACGCGGGGCCCCAGCGCAGTCTCATCTTAGCTGTGAGACCTGGGGTGGGGAGCTTTAGCACCTGATGCCTCCGTTTCCCTACCTGTACCCTGGGGATCACGAGACGTCTCCTCAAAGCCTTGCTCAGCAGATGGCAGGAGACAGGGGAGGGCAGGCGTGGACCCCCTCCTGGGTGAGGGCGTGAGACGGCACAGCCGCCCCTGCCGGCCAGGGCCTTGCCTGGGAGGGTCTCACATCTTAAAGTCAAGAGACTGTTCGTTCCACACACGTTTACGGTGTCCCTACTGTACGCCGCCCACAGCCAGGAACAGGGCTCCGAGGTGAGCAAGGCAGCGTGACTCCTGACCCCGTGGAGCCCCCAGAAGAAGGAGGCGATGAGGCTTAATCCCGTGTGGGCCCCGGTGAGGGACCACGGCTCGTCTCCCACCTGCGGTGAGACGTGGGCCTCCTTCCCTCCCTCCCTCCTTCGGGAGGACAGCAGGTGCCGGGTTTCGCTTAAGCCTGCTGCGGGGCTGAACCCTGCTGTGAGCCAGGAGGACCGCCTGCTCCCCTGGGGAGCGTGCGGGCCAAACTAAGCCCCATCTGCTTCAGCGCTTACAACAG
This sequence comes from Hippopotamus amphibius kiboko, assembly GCF_030028045.1. NCBI lineage: Eukaryota > Metazoa > Chordata > Mammalia > Artiodactyla > Hippopotamidae > Hippopotamus > Hippopotamus amphibius. The sequence continues at coordinate 3,316,144 of NC_080201.1, read as the reverse complement.
GCTTTGGTCGCCCGCCCCTCCTCTGAGCGGGCTGGGGGTCTCCGAGCCCCCAGAGCCCCTGTGTCCTGGGCGGAGGTCTGTGCAGAAGGTTCCACAACAAGCCCCGGATTGGAACCTGCATCCCTGAAGCCCAGTCAAGCTAGCTTGGTCCCTGTCATCTTCCGGTGTCCGTCTGCACCCCAGGCCCACCTGGAAAGCAAGGACAGGGGCCTCAGACAGTGGTTCTCTCCCCAGGCTACACAGTTCGATCACCTGGGAAACGTCATCAAAACGGAATCTCTGCCCTGGGCAGGGCGCCAGGGCTGCCCGTTCTTGCCCCGGAAGGGAGCTGGGAAAGATGCCCGGGCGGTCAGGGGTCCTAGTGCCCTGCGGCATGGGAGCGGCCTCCGCGGCCTCCTGGGTCCCCACCCTCACCGGCATCCCATTCTCCACAAAAGAGACTATGGAAAAGCACCGACGTCAGCCAAACCCCAACATCGTACAAAGCACCTGACCGGCCCTCCACAGGACGGTCAAGATCACAAACACAAGGAACTTCTAAGAAACTGTCGCAGCCCAGAGGGGCCTCAGGAAACATGACAACTAAACGTCAGGTGGGTCCCGATCACATCCGGGGACAGAACGGGGACGTTCGGTGAAAACAAGGAAATCAGAATAAAGTATGGACTTTAGTTAAAATAATGTACCTGTACTGAGTCACTGGCCGTAATGAATGGGCCACGCTAATGTAGGACATCAACTCTAGGGAAAGCTGGTCGCGGGGTATATGGGAACCATATAATTTTTCTATAAATCTAAAACTGTTCTAAAAAATAGTCTATTGTAACAAATGAACCAACCAGCAAGCCAGGACAAGGTCCCCATCTCCTGGCCCTTTCCTGCCTGGCCCCAGAGGGACAGTCCTCTGGGACCAGCCCAGTTCTCAGGATCCCGTCTCCACGGTGATGCTGAAGTTGGCTGGGGCTGGAGCGCGCATCCTCTGGGGAATCCCAGAGACCATGCCAGGCCCCGAGGTGGCCCCACCTGGGAAAGGCCACACCTCCAGTTTAACTTTGCCCTGCCGAGGTCCCCACACTTCTGAAGCTGCCTCCAGAGCAGGAAGGTGCAAAGGGCCAGGAAACCCTGGGCACCCTCTCTAGTGCTCATCTCAGATTATTCTTGAAACACAGCTCAGGAGCTGTTTCCACTCATCACCCCATTTTACAGATGGGGAAACAGAGGCTTGGGCATGTGAAGTGATTTGCACAAGGTTGTAGCTGTTCGGGCAGAACTGAGATTTGAACTCGGATCTCTGATTCCAGAGCTACCTCACCAGTGGCTCTACACCCTGAGCAGACCCTGGAATCCCCCAGAGGGCTTGTGGAAACACCCGAGAGTTTCTGACTCAGCAGGTCTGAGTGGGTCCCGAGAATTCTCACCTCTGCCCGGCCCCCAGGTGATGCTGGGGCTGCAGGTCGGGGACCTCCGCTGAGAACCACACGGCCCCACCTGCGGCTGACCGTGACAGAACGTGCTCACCAACCAGGGAAACCACTCCCCACTCCCCGCTGTCCGCGGAGCCAAGCCCGTCCTGACCGGCCCTGGGGCCTTGAGCCCCGGTCCCTGGGCCTCGGTCTACCCATCTGTAAGATCACCTACGCTGTCCAGGTGCCGTCAGGATGAGGTGAGCAAACTGGGGGAAGACACTTTGGGTGCAGGGCCGAGATCACAGGGACACCAGCCCTTACACGAGAAAGTGTGACAGACGTGCTCTCTGGATAGTGGACCATCCCTACCGGTCACGGCTGCTATGGCCAGGCCCTCGAGCACAAGGACCCCACTCAAAGTGTGCCGCTGTGCCCACTCTCCTTTGGAACCAGAAACAAAAGGACTTCAGCACAGCTGTGCTGCTCTCTCCAAGGTCACACGCTCATGAACGCCCACCTTGCGCTGAGTCTTTATTGCCAGACAGGCAATGCGCACGTTCTAAAAATAAGACAGAGAGCTGTGTTCTTGTCCCACACGCAGGAGGCTCAGAGGTGAAGGGACTTGTGGTGGGTGGAGTAGCGTTCCCCCCAAATGCACATCTACCCTGAACTGCAAAATGTGACCTTATTTGGAAATAAGGTCTTTGCAGTTGTAATTAGTTAAGGATCTTGTGATGTAATCATCCTGGATTTAAGACTGGCTTTAAGTCCAAAGATTGGTGTCTTCATAAGGCAAAGGACAGAGCAATGTCCTTCTAAGAGAAAGGACACGGGAACACAGGGGAGGAGGCCGCGTGAAGACAGGGGCAGAGACTGGAGGGAGGTGGCCACAAGCCAGGGATCCCTGGAGCCTCCAGGAGCTGGAAGAGGCAGGAGGGATCCTCCTTTTGAGCCCCCAGAAGGAGCACGGCCCTGCTGACACTCTGATTTTAGACTTCTGGCCTCCAGAACTGTGAGAAAATAGATTTCCGTGGTTTTAAGCCCCCCTGGTTTGTGGTAATGTGTTACAGTGGCCGCAGGAAACTCAGACACCCTCTCACGGGGTTAAACGTGAGGGTTTCAGAGAGCACGTGCTCAGAGCTTCTGGCTGCAGTGGCCACTTCGCGCGTTCAATTAAAACGTTTTCCTCGGAAGAGGCCATACCTGCGGTGGCTAAAGCTAGGCCTCTGGGACAGCCTGTCTGGGTTCAGATCCCACCTGGGTCCCCGCTGTGTGGTCGCAGGCATCTACACGACCTCTCTGTTTCTCAGCTTCCTCATCTGGAAACTGGGAATCCCAGAAGTACCCACTTGGTGGTGGGAGGAGGGATGGATGAGCTGACCAGCTCAGAATGCACAGAACAGGCCCTGCCCGGGCCGAGCCCCCAGGAAGAAGCCACCATTTATCCTTGTTATTTGACCAGGTTATTCTGATTTCTGGAATTTACCCCAAATAAATGATAATTTTTAAAAGTCAGAAAGCAAAGATGCTCAAAATGACGTTATCCACAAAAGCAACGTGTTGGAAACAACCCACAGACCCACTCTTGGCAGAACTGGACACAGGCATTAAAGAATTGTGAGAGGGGACGTCCCCGGTGGTGCAGTGGTTAAGAATTCACCTGCCAATGCGGGGACACGGGTTCGATGCCGCAACTACTGAGCCCACGTGCTGAAACTACTGAAGCCCACGCACCTAGAGCCCCTGCTCTGCCACCAGAGAAGCCGCCTCAATGAGAAGCCCGTGCACCACGACGAAGAGCAGCCCCCGCTCCACACCTAGAGAAAGCCCGTGCGCAGCAACTAGAGATGACCCAACACAGCCAAAGATAACTAAATAAATAATAAATCTTTAAAAGAAAAAAAAAAGGATGGTGAAAGTGATGCTGGCTAGAGAAATACAGCACTTGCACTCAATTAAAAAATAAACACGAGAAGGTGCCCACACTGCAAGTCCCGGCACCGTCAGCCAGGCGAGCCCACCCGAGGGCAGCAAGGGAAGGGACGTGGACGCCCGGGAATGGCACCGAATGGCACGGGCGCAGGGATCCAGCCCTCCGCAGGGGAGCAGGGGCCGGGGCCCCGGGGCTGCTGGGCCTGGGTCACCCTGGTTAAGCACAGGGAGGGGGGTTCTGTGCCCCGGCCCACCCCCATGCCCTGAGTCACACCCAAGCCTGTGTGGGCCTCCTCATCTCCAGAGACCAAGGCTGGGTGGGGCTGGGGGTGGGAGGGGGCGGTGGGCCGGCCCCAGGGAGCCAGCGATGAAAGATGCTCCTCGCTTGGTGCCACCGGCTCCGGCACCCCTCCCAGCACTCAGCTCCTCCAGGGCCGCTTTAAAAGCTCCCAGTCCAGGAGCACTCAGTCTGCTGCCTGGGCTTCAGTCCTGCAGGTGGGCAGATGGGTGTGGGGAGGTCTCCCAGGGATTCTCAGCATCTGTAGCTCCTGGGTCTCCTCCCCTGGCCGAGCCCCCAGCCTCGGGCTGGAAGGCAAGTGGCCCCCAGAGGCTCCTCCAGGATCTCGGTTTGTCAAAGATGTCCTGACACCAGAGCCACATGTGGAAGCAGCCCAGTGTCCGTCAAGGGATAAACGGATAAACTGAACGTGGTCTACACACAATGGGGTGTTATGCAGCCACGAAAAGGAAGGATATTCTGACACGCCTGCTACAACATGGACGGAGCTTCACCATCACGCTGAGTGAAGTAAGCCAGACACAAAGGGACAGAGGCCGTATGATTCCATCTATGGGAGGCGCCCAGAGTGGGCAAATCCAGAGAGACGGAAAGTAGGTGGTGGGTGTCAGGGCTGCGGGGAGGGGAAGGGGGAGTTAGTGTTCAATGGGGACAGAGTTTCAGCTGGAGAAGATGGAAAAGTTCTGGAGACAGATGGTGGGGACGGCTGCACAACCACGTGAGGGTACGCAACGCCACTGAACTGTACGCTTAGAAGCAGTTAAAATGCTACGTCTTATGTTACGTATATTTTACCACAATTGAAAACCAACACAAAAAGCTTGTCCTGAATGCCTACTCTGTGCCCAGTACTGGGGAGATCCCCAGAGCAAAATCTAAGGGAAAAGGGTCCTTGAGCTCTGAGGGTTTGGTCTCTGGACCCAACCACGGGACCCGACCCCTCCCGGACGCCCGCTCAACAAACGCCTTCCCCCACTCCTCCCGGGGGACCACGGGTCCCCACTGGCCTGCAGTCTTGGAGGAGCTGTCCCTCAAGATGCCCCGCCCCCACCGAGGGCCAGCCAGAGGCTCTCCTGGAGCTCACCCATCCTAGCAGTGGGACCTGAAGGCTGGTCCCCCATTCGGAACCCCTCCTGACTTCCTGTGGCAGAGGGCTGGAACTGGGGAAGGCAGGAGGGGAGTCGGCAAGGGGCTGCCAGGGCGACACCCAGATTTCAGGCTGGGAAGACGTGGGCTGGGAGCGTTTGTCACCCAGTAACGGGCTTTGTGTGGGTCGTGTGGGTCTGAGACGCCCCTGGGACAGCCAGACGCTGGACAGCAAGGCCCAGAGCACAAGACAGCTCTGGGCTGCCTCTGCCAACACCCACAACACCCCTCAAGGACTCTGTGTCCTAGAACCTTCTCCCTGCCGGCCCTTCCCCTCCCCCGGCCCTCCCTGCCCAGCACCCGGCAGGTGGGACATCCTATCTCGGTGATAACAGGCCCTGGGGGCGGGGAGCAAACACCCTCCTGCGTGCCTGGCACCTTCCACCAGGGCCGCTTACTCCCTGGCTCTGCAGGCCCTGGGAGTCACCCCTCCGAGGGGGACCTGAGGCGTGGGGGGCGCTGGGACGTTCCCCGTCACTCAGTTCCAGGAGAGGGAAGGCCCGGAGGAGCGCTCGGCGTCGGAGCACGCACGTGCACGGCGCCTGCTGTGGACAGGGCTGCCTTGAGAGGGTGCGCCCTCCGTCTCGGGGCCAGCAACCCTGGAGCCTCAGGGCCTGAGGCTCTCCTGCCTCCCCTGCCCCCCGGCCCCCATAAGAGCTGCAGGGAGCGAGCCACCGCTTACCTTTCAGGCAGGTCAGCTTCAGCCCCATGTCGGCGCCTCTGCAGCCTGGGGAGAGAGCAGAGGCTTGTCAGGATCGGCCACGCGTGGCCAGGCCCCCGCCCCCCACCCGACAGGGGCACAACAGGAAGCAGCGGTGGAGAGAAACCGCGGCCGAGGTCACGGCTACATCTGGGCTGAATGTGCTCAGAGACAAGCGTGTGCTGGTGGAAAAAACTTTCAGGCGCCTCAAAGCTAAATATACTGGAGGAGGCCCAGCGCGGCGGCTGAGCCGTGAAGGTGCAGGTGAGGCCTGGCCTGGGCCGAGGCAGAACCAGCAGCACCTGGCCGCGCCTTTCCGGGGCCGCAGAGCCTCGCTGGCTTCGGGGACGAGAGGGCCCTGCGTGCGGCTGCGAGGTGGGCCTCAGCCCACGTGACGGGGGCACCTTTGGTTATAACGCTGCCCCTCTTCTAAAATGCAAATCCTTTAGAGATCTAACAGGCAAAGGGAACCCAGTCCAGAGTCCACGGGTATTAAAATCTCCCAGCCCGTGTTCCCGCGATCTCCCTGCCCGGGGACGGTCCTGAGCGTTCTGCGTAGTTGATGAATAAACAGGCAGCCGCCCGACACTCAGCCCTCGGTGACGACCCTGTGAGGTGCTACGACGGTCCCCATACTATGGATGTGGAGATCAAGGCTCTGAGAGGTGGTGGCAGCTGTCTGAGGCCACTCAGCTTACCAGAAAGAGCGGAGCTGGGGTTCCAACCCGGGACGGCCCTCATCCCCCACTGGGGCCACCTCACAGGGGTCTGCGAGGCTCTGCAGGCCCTTATTTCTACCGCGGAGGGTCCCCGGGCCTCTGAGAGGCTGAGGGCAGGGATCCCTTCCCTCCCGGGGAGACACCTGTGTGCCGGCTGGCGGGGTGAGGGGCGCAGGGTGGCCGTGAGCAGTGCCCACAGACCTCTGACGGGGGGGGGGCAGGCGTGTGTCGGAGAGCCCTGCCCTTGAGCTTGCAAGCCCACTGTCTCTTTGTCCCGCGCGAGGCCGGGATCTAAGGCAGGTGCGCTTTCCCAACTGTCCTTGGGTGTCCCCCACCCTTCCTGCCTTCTCTGCCCGCCTCGTTCCTGGGGCTCGGGCCTCCCAGCCCCCCCATCTCCCTGCATACTTTTCTTACGCATTTCCACCTGGGCATCTGGTCTCAGACCCAACACCGTGCATCCAAGGCCACGAGGCCCTTCACCTCCACACAGACAAACGGGCGCCGACAGCGGCGTGACACGCCCAGGGGAAGCCGACGGTGGCCAGGAGGCCAGAGGAGGGTTCCCGCCCCAGCCTGGGAGGCGGGGGGACCACGTCCCCAAAGACGGGCAGGAGCGGCCAAGCAGGAAACGGCCTCCCGGGTGGCAGGACCAGAACGTGCAAAGGCCCAGAGGACAAGAGGGGTGAGGCCCACTGGAGGAACCAGGGGGTGGGGGGTCAGGGCAGGAAGAGGCCACAGAAGGGCCAGAGCTGAGCTGGACTGTGGGGTCTCTGGAGGCTGCCTACGTCGTTGGGAGGCTATCCTGAGCACAGGCAGGCGCCTGCACCTTCTAGGGGGCTGTGCAGGCCAGACACCGCCCCCGCAGACCCCCACAGCCCCAGAGCTTGTTGACCATGGAGCACCTGAGCCCCACCCAGACGCGCTGGGCCGGAATCGGCATTCTCACAAGGCCCCTCGGGAGCCGTGTGCGCGCCGAGGTCGGAGCAGCTCGGCTCTGGGCCAGAAACTGTGGGGCCTGAGCGCTGAGGCCGGCGGGCGGGGCAGCCAGGGTGTGGGGGGAGGGGCAGCTGGAAGTTGGGGTGACGCACAGGCCTGTGAGATGGTGGGACCCCGGGAGGGGCCAGTCCGGGGGAGGGGTCAGATAAAGGCTTCAACTGTGGCCAGGGTGGACTTGTGGGCAGGGAGAGCCTGGGGGACTGAGAGCGGGCAGGAGAGACAGACAGACGGCTTTGGGAACTGAGTCAGGACAGCTGTGTGCTAAAGGAAGCTTTTCCCACGTGGGAACAGAGCCTCGCCCAGCCACGTGACCAGAGGCGGGCTTCCTAACCTGCCAAGACGTCACATTCCTCATGTGTAACATGGGGCGCTGCGCGCACAGTGGTGTCACTGAGGACCGGGTGTTGGCAGGCGCCGGCTGTGAACGGGCTCTGCTGGGCGGCACACAGCAGAGGTGGCAGAGGGGTCGACTGCTATTATGTATGACGGAGGGGAGGGAGGCGGTGGTCTCCACCTGCGGCCTTTTCTCCGCGCTGCTCAGAGCGTGGGTCCTGGACCACAGCACGGGCACCACTCGGAGGCTGTGGAAAATGTAGGCTCTCAGGCCCCGCCCCGCCTCAGGAGCCATATCTCGACCAGACCCCGGTGATGCTGACTGCAGGGGGAGCGGCACGGAGCAGGCAGGCACTTTGCAAAAACACCAGCGCCTGGGTCCTCCCCCAGAGGTTCCCGGCAATGGGCCTGGGGTGCGGCCCGCCACTGGGATTTTCACAAGCTCTGGCGGGGAGGGGGGCGGGGGCGTTGCGCAGGGGCGGGATTCTAACGTGCAGGATGAGATGCCCTTCCTTAGGGAACGGGGGGCTGGGGCTAGAGGAAGAGAGAACGGGAGAGCAGGCCTGTGGGAATGAGTACCGGGCGCCTTCCTCCAGCATCCGCTATGGGCCCAGACCCTCTGGAGCTCCCTCATTCATGGTCAGTCAAGCCTCACACCAGCCTGGTGAGGTTGGGACCATTTCTAGCCCCACTTGGCTGATGGGGAAGCAGAGGCACCACGAGGTTCGTTAACCTGCAGAAAACGTCGCATGGGGAGCAGATGGCGGGGTCGGGCCTCCAAGCCCACGTGTTCAACCCCAGAGCTTACCTCCCTCTCTCTGCCCCCGACTGCCCCCTCGCCCAGGCTGGGTCTCCTGCCCAGGGGTCTGCAGCCCTGAGGTCAGGATCCCTGCTGGCCACACTTAACCACCACCACTGTACAGACGCCGGAGAATATACACTAGCACCTCCTACTCCTGCAACTTCTCTGCAAGCTCGAAACTATTTCAAGAGAAGCATCCAACAAAGGAAAGGAAAGCAGAGAGCAGCTCACCCAGAGCTACCCAGCCTCGGCTCAGCACCACCGCCTCCCCTCGGCAGCACCCAGCGAGCCGCTCTGAGCATCAGGTCCGGCTTTCCTACAACTGCTCCGACGTGGCTGGAGGGGCGGCCAGGGACGGCGGCTCTGGCTGGGGGTGGGGGCGCTGTGTTACACAGTTCCTCCCAGAAAATTGTCCTGAGTTGATAGCGTTCGTCCCCAAAGCTGTCTTGTGATTTCAAAAATACCGATCTCAAGACACTCAAGGAAAGAGGGAAGGAAGTTAAGAAAGGAGGAGGAGGAGGACCTGGCAGGCTGGATTCAGGGGACACCGGGGGACAGGAAGCTGTGCCAGCGTCGGGTAAACGTCACATCAAGAAGTCACGTCTACGTGTAGTGATTCTATTTCTGGCTCCTAAAAGTCCCAGATGGAGTTTTCACCGACCGACTTTTCTCACCCCAGTGCACGTTGCTGTAAGGCCCCACAAGGACAGCAGGAAGGTGGTGGGCTTGGGAGGGGCTGAGAGGAAGTGGGAGTCTGTGTGAGCTGTGTGACCTTAGGCCAGTCATTCCCCCCTCTGATCCTGAGACACCGATGCCCTGCCTCCCAGGCTCTGTGTCCTCATCTGTAAAACAGGCACCCTGGCCCAGCCTCCGGGACAGGGCCTGGGACAGCTGTCACCGTCATCACCTCACTGTCAACCATACATGTCATGATGTCACCTTGCAGCACCCAGTGAGGGTGCCGTGTGAGAAGAGAACCAGGGACACCCTGCCACGTGGTCCCGGATTCCGAGGTGTGGCCTGCAGTGGGAGGAAGTGCTCCCTGGGGTGACTTATGCCGACTGGACTGAGTCCCGTGCACTCCATTCCCTTCACGACTGGGGCTGCTGGGGGTGCGGGGCAGCCCCCTGCAGAGACAGTAGATGCTTTTGTGGGAGACGCTCCCTGTAAATGGGATGGGATGGGATGTTCGGAAAGGAGGAGGGAAAGCTTGATCCTTCATCAAAGAAGGATGAAGGAAGGAAGCTACACAGACGCCTAACTGAGGGAGTGGGGCTATATCCCCCCAAACCTCATCACCATGACAGTAACAGCTGACAGGTGTCAAGTTAACACTTTGCAGAGGTCATCACAGTGGGACTTCCCTGGTGGCGCAGTGGTTAAGAATCTGCCTGCCAATGCAGGGGACACAGGTTCGATCTCTGGTCCAGGAAGATCCCACATGCCACAGAGCAACTAAGCTTGTGCACCACAACTACTGAGCCTGCGCTCTAGAGCCTGAGAGCCACAACTACTGAGCCTGTGTGCCATAACTACTGAAGCCTGTGTGCCTAGAGCCCATGCTTCTCAACAAGAGAAGTCACTGCAATGAGAAGCCCACGCACTGCAAAGAGTAGCTCCCACTCACTGCAACTAGAGAAAGCCTGTGTGCAGCAACAAAGACCCAATGCAGCCAATAAATAAATAAATAAATTTATTTAAAAAATAAAGGAATAAAGACTGCCTGTCCTTAAAAAAAAAAAAAAGAGTTCATCACAAAAGTTCCTAAATCCTGACCACACCCGACGAGATAACACTATCGCCATCCTTACTGTACAGATGAGGGAATGCAGCCTAAGTGGCCAGTGGCCAGGGAGTCGCAGCTCTGAGAGGCCGGACTCCAAAGCTTCAAGTCTCTATCATTCTACACACCAGAGGTCTATACTGTCTGAAATTGTTATGAAGATACATACTTCTGTCATTAGAAAATAAAGATTTAATGGGCTGAAAGAAAAGGTTTCATGAGACGGGCCGCCTTAGCTTGGCCAGATGGTAGGAAGGCAGTGAGACCCAAGAGAACTGCTAGTTTAGGTATAAATGTTCTCTCTCTTTCACACATTTGCAGGAGTGTGAAAAACCTCCCTTTCCTATTGAATTGGGCTCTGTTTATATTCCCTTCAAAATATCAGATTGTTAATTATTTGCACAACAGCTTGAGTTAGAACAGGTTCTTTCTTGCACCCAGGCATGAAAACCCCTCTATCGCCCAATGGCCACAACAGGATCCTCTCTGGCGACAGGGATGGGCAGTGAGTGATGAAAACTTACTTCTTCTGCAGGGGTCTGCCCCTCCCCTGATCGGCGGCGGGACAGACGGGTATCTACCGTGCTGCACATCACACAGTCTCTCTAAAGCCATGGGCATCTCCAGGGCAAAGGATACACATGGCCAAGGTGTCCGTGACTGTCCTTAGAGCAGCCTTGCAGATAAGAGCCACACACTACAGCCGAGTGCTGGCCAGCTCACCCTCTGCAGGTTTGCGACACGAAGAGAACAGTTCACTACTGTGCAAAAGGTGATGAAGATGTAGCACAGCCTGTGGGAGACACAAGAAGCCCTCGGGGGTGACGGGACCCTGCTGGTGGAATTCCGGCTCCCGTGTCTGCTGACGCCCTTCAGTTTCTGCTTTTGTGGATCACGGGGGTTGGGCTGTAGAGGATGGAACAACCCCTCCTGGGATGAATCCTTCAGATCTACTGGAAGTGGTCACATGACACACAGGATGCCCGACCAGAGCACAGGCCACACGCCTACTAAACATTCTCCACCATTTACCTGCAACTCCCGTGGCACTGGGCAGCCGGTATTTTGATTTGCTAAGCCTGGCAGCCCTACACAAAGGTTGTCACCTGGGTTTCCCAGATGAGCCCACGCAGGCCTGGAGAGGGAGCGTCAGGGAGAGGCAGAGTGGAGCTAGAAGCCTGAGCTTGGTCTCTGCAGAGCCACCTCCCAGAGGAAATCAGAGCAGCCCCGTGGAGGTCATGACTCAACATGCGCACAGGGCCTCACAGCCTTGACCAAGAGCTCACCTGAGGACCAGGGAGAGGGCAGGGGTGAGGAATCACAGCTGAGGGATGTGACCGTTTGCCTAGGTGGGTGGACCCACCAGATCAGACGGAAACAGGTTCCCCTCGCAGCTCAGCGAGTCCAGGCAAGCTCTGCGCACCTGTGTCCTTGCTGCAAACACAGGGAAGACGTACTAACTGACTGACCAATCAGGACTCCCAGCAGGCACACGACACATCTTGGTTTTCTTCCTTTTTAAAAAAAAGGCCCTTTCCTTTCACAAGAGGATTAGAATTCCTGCCACAGCAGCCAAAGGGACTGTGCTGGGAGCAGATGCTACAAGCGTTCCCATGCCTCCCATCCTGGGACATAGAGTGCAAGCACGAACCTCTCCCTGTCTTTAGCCCACAGACCTGCAGGAGGCACCTGCCTGGCCCACAGCTGCCCGCCAACAGGAAGCCAAAGAGGATGGGCCCAGGGGGAGGGGCAAGGTGCCCACCAAAACCTCCACCTGCTTGCTGTCTCTGGGCAGGGTCTAGCTGTGGCCTTCCACTGAACGGCAATGTAAGTCTGAGCACAATACTTGCCCACTGCCCTCTCTGGGCCTCTGTGAGAGCAAACCCAACACTGGATTTGTGCAACTTTCCCTATGTTATACATCAGTTACAATGTTTAAAAATAAGAGACATTGTACCAGAAGTTAGGCTAATGGTTAATTAATCATGGGGTTAAGTAGAAAACATGTCCTTATTTTTACAGCAGCCTTGAAGTTAGGAGTCACAAACTCCTGGTCACCCCCTGCAGGTTTGCAGTGCAAAGAGAAAAGGAAACTATTGTGTTGTCTGCACCAAATAAAAAGCACCATGTGGCACTGCCTGTGGGACACACAGAACCACCCACCGGCTCCCAGGGTAGGCTGTGGCTCAAGGGGTATGAGTGGGGTCCTGGGGAATTTGTTTCTTGATCTGGGTGTACACTTTTCATGTGCACACGTTATTGTGTGCATATTATACATGAACAATATTTTCATAGGGGAAGGTTTGTGCTGTGAGGGCTAGGGGTTCAAGGTCAGGCCTTGCCACTTACCCACCTCCTGCGTGACCTTGGATCAGTCACTTTATCTTTACAAGCCTCTGTGTCCTCATCTGTAAAATGGGGATAACAACAGTATTAGGTCAGAGAAGGAAAACAGAAAACGCAGGTGATGGGCGCCAGCGTTTAGTCCTCGGTAAACAGTAAATAGCACCGCTGTCTTTCCGCGGCCACGGAGGGCAGGTCCAGAGGTGTTCTCAACCTCTGGCTCGGCTGGGGGCCCACGGAGGGCACCCCACCGGCCAAGAGAAAGGCTTCCAGGGAGAGGAGATTAGGCTGGCGGAGCTTTCAGCTTCCTTGGGGCCCGCAGAGGGATTAAGTCTTTCCATAAATACACTGCCTCCCTCCCACCCAGGGCGGGGGCACAGAATGCAAGGTGGGTGTGGCCTGGACAGGTAAGGGGGTGCTTTCTGGATTTAACCCGGCCTGGAACAGGGGCTCCCCAAGCACCCCCGGGAGCTATGCAGGAAACCCCGGAGCCTGCCAACCCAGGTGCCTCTCGCAGGAGCCTGTTTCCTCATCTGTAAGATGGGGTGTTTGTTCCACAAAGGCCGCAGCATCACAGGAGCGCCTCCACCAGGCTGCCTGCACCTCCTCTCCCCCCACCCCCTCTCCCCTCACCCCCACCCCATCCTCAGGGAGGCAAAGAAGGCTCAGTCTGCAAGGACTTTCCTGATTCCATCTCGGCCCAGCAGCGGTCTGAAAGAGGTCCCTACCGCCCTGACCCCGCCCACCAGGCTGGCGGAGCCGGGCCGCGGGTCCACCTTTAAAAGGAGTGCCTCCCCTCGCCCCCCGCCCCCCGCGTTCCGCTGAGCTCAGCGGGCCGGTAAAGTCGCGAGTGCGTTCACACTGGTCGCCCTTTGCGGTTGCAAACCTGCTTTGATGCCCTGGGAGCGAAGGGGGCCCCTAAGTGAGTTGGTTCATAAATAATACATTCTGAAATACTCGATAGAGGGGAAATGGTTCCTCTCGAGGCCTCCTGCCCCCACCCCCGGCCGGGCTCCTCTCCAACTTTAAGGAATGGCCTTCTGCTCCAACCCCCAGGAACTCGTGACAGCGCGGGGTGGCAGGTGGGGAGGGGGGGCCGTTGGCTTCCACGCGCGGGGACACCCCCCCCCCACGCGCGCAGTGTAAGTTGCAACACGGCCAGAGGTGGCCCAACTTTCCCCAAACCCGCGTCTCCGCAAAAAAGTCTGCAAGAAGCTGGGGGGACGCCCGAGCCTGCGAGGGTCCCCCTACCGCCCGCCGGGGCCCCCGCCCTCCCCAGGGACGCCCCCCTCGCCGCGGCAGCCGGCGGGGCGTGGACGCTGCTCCGCGGGGCTGCGGCTCCGGGGAAAAGCGGCGTCTTCTGGAAGGGCAGGGCGGGGTGGGCGGCGCCGGGGCGCGCGGCGCGGGGCACTCACCGCTTGCTGGGGGGCTCACCGTGGGGCCCGCCCGGGCGCCGGGGGCGGCGGCGGCCGGGCTCGAGGGGCCGCGGCGACGAGCCTGCAGGAGAGAGCAGCGGGGGTCATGGCCCGGGCCGGGCAGCGCGCGGGGGCCCCGCTCCGCCCCGGCCGGCGCTTGGGGCCGCCGCCGCGCGCACGCCTCCCACCGCCCCCTCCCTGGCCCCCGGGGGCGGCGCTGACGGCAGCCCCGCCCCGCCCGCGGGCGCCGGATTGCCCGGGCCTGGCGCTGGGGCGGAGCGGGGCGCGCCCGCCCCCTCGCCGGGGAGCGAGCCAGGGGCGCGCCCGGCGCCCGCTTCTCCCGCCTCGCGCGCTCCGCCTGCCCTCCGCGGTTTCCTCTCGCCCGGCCCGGGGGTGGGGTTGAAGCGGGGGACCCGGGGAGAGTTTGGGCCGCGGCCTGGGGGGCTCTCCACCGTGCGCCCCTCCCCGAGGCTGGGTGCCAGGCGCCCCCCCCCGAGGCTGGGTGCCAGGCGCCCCCAGCAGCCGCGCACCCCAGCCCTGGGTGCTGGAGGTTGGGCCTCGGGGTTCCCGCACGCCGGGTGGCCGTGCTTGAGCGCGCCCCACCGCCAGGCCGCGGAGAGCGGAGGGGAGAGGTGGGAGGCTCCGCCGTCTCACCACCCCTGCCCTGGGCCCTGGGGACGCGTTAGCAATGCGCTGCCTCCCCCCGCCCCAACATGTAGTCGCTGGCCTGTGGGGCCTCAGATGGCCTCTGTGATCCAAGGGCAGCTTCCCGGTGTTAGCGTCTGTCCCTTTGGCTCTCCACACAGGCTTTTGCACCCCACTTCTGGGGGTGAACCCCGGGGGGTGCGGCCCGGCTGGGGGTGTTAGGACTTGCCTCCTGGCCGCTGGGCCGCCTTCAGGGTTTTGAGGACGCCCAGCCGACAGTCATTCCCCAGTTCCCAAGCGTGTGGGTGCAGAGGCCTTTCATCCAAATGGGCTTCTCAGGAGGCTCCCCCCCAGCGTGCCAGGAAGAACAAATCTACCCCCTACCAAGGGTTTTTCATGCCATCGCCACAAGCCTGTCAGGCCAGCTCCACCTTAGAAGCCCAAGGTCTCCACACCCTGTGCTCTGTGTCCTTCTGGAAGCTTAGAAAGGGAAACTGAGTCTCAGCGCAGGACAGTGACACTCCTTCAGTGAGTGCAGCTGCAGGAAATGCAGTCAGCGCCCCAGCCGAGTTCTACCTTTGAGTCATTCCTAAAAATGTTGCAATCTTTTGGTTCCTCCGGACCAGAGTGATAGGCAGGAAATGTATCATGTCTCCCCTCCCCCAAACAGAAGCAGGGGGCCGGCTTAGGGGCAGGATGTCCCCCCAACTGTCCCCGCCCCACCCGCAGCCTCTGGAGGGAAGGGGGGCGAGGGTCCTGTGCCCTTGTTCCTCCCCAGGGAGCTGTGGGGCAGGGCTGCTCCCCTTGCCTCCTGAGATGGTGGCATCAAAGGGGTGGGGAAGCCTCCAGGGACGAGGGGCACAGCCACCCACATTCTTGTCACAGAAGCAAGGCCCTTCTGCTGGCCGAGAAGCCCTGAGCAGGTGGAATGCTGGGCACTGGTTGTGAGATCAGCCTGTCTCTGGGCCCCAGTTTCCACAAGGAGAAATGGGGACCCGTTCATTTCTACAAGCACTTTTTGAGCACCTGCTCCGCGCTGGGCACCAGGTAGCACAGTGAACAGCATCACTGGCACTGCCTGAGCCTATGCCGTGGCCTGATGTCACCACCTGCTCAGGACAGCCCTACTCTCTCCATTTCCCAGGTGTGGAGCCCGTGGCAGAGGGAGGCCACAGGTCACCCCGCCGGTGAGTGGTGTGTCCTGACCTGTGCCCTGCTCTCCTGCCCCAAGCAGAGAGCGGAGCAGCCAGTCCCTTGGGGGAGTTTGGCCCAACTCAGCACTGGGGGAGGGGACGCGGGGCTAACGCGAGGGGCCTCCTCTCGAGGAGGCCCCGGGAGGTTTTGTCAACTGTATGGGGCTGAGATGAGGATGGAAAGAATCCAGTTTAATTTGCTTCCTCCCCCAGGAGGCCTCCGCCCCTGGAGGACAGCGGGGTTGTGCTTCAGGGTCAGAATTTCTCAGTGTCGGCACTTCGACGTTTGGGGCTGGATGATGATCTGCCGCGGGGGCCGTCCTGGGCGCTGGAGGACACGGAGCAGCACCCTGGCCTTCCCCCACTAAGTGCCAGTAGCATAGCCGCCCGTCCCAAGTTGTGACAACCAAAAACATCTCCAGACATTGCCAGAAGACACCCTGCGGGCATGACTGCCAGTGCCTTGAGAACCCCTGAGAGTATTCCAGTGGTTCCCAGCCCTAGCAGCATGCCAAGATCCCCGAGGGGGGCGCTTAACCAGTAAATAAATAAAAATGAATGAAGCAAAGACCCAGGCCCGGGTTCACCCCCGGGACCCTGACCCCACTGGTCCAGGTAAGGCCCAGGTATGGATGCTCTGTAAAAATTCCCAGGTACGTTTATCAGCTGATACCACGGAGAATATCGACTTGGGCGTCAGAGTCGATTTGGAAGGACAGAGACTTCAGAAAGAGATCAACCAACTGCAAATCCGTGCGAAGCCTGGACGGGTCCCGATTTGAACAAACCAACTAGAAAAAGATATTTGTGAGATACTAGAAAATTGAACATAATCTGGGTATTAGATCGTATTAAGAAATTACTACTAGGGACTTCCCTGATGGCGCAGTGGTTAAGACTCCTCGCTCCCAATGCAGGGCCCGGGTTCGATCCCTGGTCAGGGAATTAGATCCCACCTGCTGCAAGTAAGGAGCTGGTGAGCTACAACCAAGGAGCCTGCCTGCTGCAATTAAAACCCAGTGCAACCAAATAAATAAATATTTTTAAAAAAGAAAAGAAATTACTACTAATATTAATATGATTAGTAGTGAAATTGTGTTTTTAAAGCCCTTATCTGTTAGTGATTCACGTGGAAAAGTACTTATGAGTGAATTATCATGAAGATGAGGTTTGCTTTAAAAGACAAGGAAGGACTTCCCTGGTGGCGCAGTGGTTAAGAATGTGCCTGCCAATGCAGGGGACACAGGTTCAAGCCCTGGGCCGGGAAGATCCCACATGCTGCAGAGCAACTAAGCCCGTGCGCCACAACAACTACTGAGCCTGTGCTCCAGAGCCCATGAGCCACAACTACTGAAGCCCACGTGCATAGAGCCCGTGCTCTGCAACAAGAGAAGCCACGAGAAGCCACGGCAATAAGTCCGTGCACCACAAGGAAGAGTAGCCCCCACTCACCACGACTAGAGAAAGCCTGTGCACAGCAACGAAGACCCAGTGCAGCCAATAAAAATAAAGAAATAAATATATAAAAAAAAAAAGACAAGGAAAATAAATGGGACTTTCCTGGTGGTCCAGAGGTTAGGACTCTGTGCTTCCACTGTAGGCGGCGCGGGTTCGATTCCTCGTCGAGGAACTAAGATCCCACAAGCTGTGCAGTGCGACCAAACAAACAAAAACAAAAAACAGGGAAAATAAAAGGTGGCAGAGGGAGATGAAAATAACGGAAAATGTTGATAATTGTTCGAGTTAAGTGACGGGTACTTGGGGGCTCATTATACGATCCCCTCTGCTTTCGTATGTATTTGAAATTTTCCAAAATGAAGTGGGGGTTTTGTTTTGTTCTTTTTAAAAGAGAGAGATCCCACGTGGACACCATTCTCCTGGAAGGCAGGTGAGGTGCCGAGGAAGTCGGGCTTGTTTTGGGGTGGGGGCCCCATGGGCTCTGGAGGAAAGTGCGGCTCAGTGGGCTTACCTTGCACCACCCCCCTGGCAGCAGCTGCAGCGACTGAAGAGGAGGGGACAGGCTTGAACCCACAGACCCTGGAGACTAGGCCAGGGCAGCAGCCCCACACCTGCCTGTGATCGGAATCACCTGGAGTTTTGGGACGAGGCAGGTGCTGGAGGCAGGGACTGCTCAGGTGTGGGCCCGAGGTGGGTGGTTTGGGACGTCGGGCCCCTAATGCTCGTCCCCCAAAGCCCTCCCTTCTCAGCCCCTTGGTCTGCAGGGGATGTCGGAGAAGAGTAATTGGAGCAATTCCAGCCTCTCGCCCCCGTGGGCACTCACTCCTGCGCACAACTCTACAAGGACTGCAGGGTGGACTGAGCACCTGCCACGTGCCAGCAACAGGTCTAGGCTCTGAGGATACGGGGAGTGAACGAGACTAGTCAGAGACCCTTGCCCCTGTGGATGTCGGAGTCTAAGTGCTAACAAGGGAAAATACAGCAGAGGGCGAGGCTAAAGGGTGGAGAGCTAAAACTTCAGATGAGGTGGACCACAACCCTGAGAAGGTGACCTCTGAGAAGCCCCGGAAGGGAGCAGGGGCCCATGTAAATATCAGGAGGAAATGCTTGCTGTGAGGGTTCTGAGTTCAGGGTGTGGCCCAAGGAGGGCAGAAAAGGGACCAGATTTGTAGGGCGGCTCCTCCTCCTGAGACGTCCTTCCACCCGCCCTTGTCCAGTTAGCTCCTCCTGACTTTCAGGGCTCTAAGCAGCGTCCCTTTGCCAGGCAGACCTCCGGCTGCCCTCTGTTCATCAGTGCCATGACTGAAGGTCTGGGTCTCACTGGCAGGGAAGGGCAGGGACTGGGTCCGCAGTGCTGGCCTCACAGCCTCGGCCTGGGGCACAGGGCCTAGCGTGGGGCAGTCACTCCCGCCACACTTGTGGAATCCATGGGGGTTTCAACGAACCAATGAAGAACTGCAAGTCCTCAGAAAGTTTCCGGGGACCAGGGGACCAGACACATTGCAAGGAAAGCAGCAGACGGGACAGCCCATTCCCAGAGGGAGCCATCTGCCCAAATGCCAAGCCAGGGAGGCTGCCCGGGGGAGCTGCTGGGGAAGAGTGACTCTGTGAGGTTGCTGTGCCCAGAACAGGGAGGAGGTGGTTCTGTCTGCACAGCCCCACCTGTGTCCCTTCTAGCTGCCAACAAGGGGCAGCGTGAATGATGATCGTGATGGAGGTGGCACTGGGGCCCCACCAGGGAGGGGACAGAGGGAGCCAAGGGGAGGAGCAGGGCTGAGGTGACAGTGGTTGCCGCGGACACTTTCTAAGCCAGGAAGGACATCAGGGCAGACCCAAGGCTCAGCAGAGGCCAGCCCAGCCCGGGACGCCTGTGAATAGGGGTGCTTGGGAGCCCCCAGACATGGCAGCAGGGTGGCAGAGTGGGTGCCCGGCAGACTGGCCTCCCAGCAGACCCCGTGTGGGTCTGAGAAGCTGGGCCTTCCTGGTCACCATGGCAGGACCTCCCCTTGCCCGGAAAGTGCTACCCACTCACACGTGGAATAGGAGGGTTTGGGGTCCACAAGGGCTTCAAAAGCTGTCCAGGAAGGTGGGGAGCAGGGCTGGTGGGAGGGGAGATCTTTCCATTTCACAACCCCCAGGCCTCACCAGCAGCTAATTCCCTATGTGAGGCATGTCTGTGAAATTCAGTTTCACATTCAACAATCACTTATTGATCACAGTAGTAGGTTAAAGAGGGCTGCAAATTCTTCCTCCTCCCCCACTGAAAGGCGAGGTTTATTCCCCTCCTTGACTCTGTGGCCCTGAGGCTGCACAGCCAATGGAATGCAAGAGAAGTGACGCTGCCCTGGTGGCTTCTGCTTCCTCTGTCTGGGAAGACGTGCTCTCGGGAAGGTTCCTCTCAGAACCCCACCACCATGCTGAGATGCCCAAGCCACAGGGAGAGCCCAGGTGTAGACTGCCTGGCAGAACTCCAGCTGAACTCCCAGCCAACACCCAGCCCCTACACCCACCATGTGTGTGAGCCAGGCTGGACCTCCAGCCCAGGCAAGTCCCCAGCAGGTGACAGCAGCCCCAGCTGGAATCATGAGTTGCCCAAGAACCACCTGGCTGAGCCCAGGTAACCCACAGAGTTGGGAGAAAGTAAACAATGGTGGCTGTTTTAAGCCACTGCTATCTTACGTTTGGGGATGTTTGTTACACAGCAATAGGTTGCTGAGCCAGGCTCCTATGAAGTGTTAAGCACAGATGCGATCTAATTGCAGCTTTAATTTGCTGCAGTTAGATTTATGAACTATTCCAATGTCCAAAAAAGTAGAAAGCATGAGAAAATGTACACCCATAACTTGCTACAGTTGCTTGAGGTTTCCTTCCCCTAAGAATTCGTTATTATAGATATTTGAAAATCTGCATGTCACTCCCCTCCCTCCCATCCTGACGTTGGGGTTGGCCCTCCCTGCCCTGCTGTTACTCTTCTGCTGTCCACCTGTGCACCCACAGGCAGTCTGCAGTCTTGGCTAATCTCCACAGCCATCTTGCCAGGCAGCAGACACTGTTATCCCATTGTAGAGATGAGGAAACTGGGGCTCAGAGAGGTGAAATGGCCTGGACCAAGGATGTCTGGCTGCAAAGGGGGCAGAGCTGTCTTCTCTCACCAGGACCCACCAGTACAGAGTGGGTGGCAGGTAATTCCTTTCTTCCTGGAGAAACCTTTGTGTGCATGTGTGTGCCTGCACTTGTACTGTGGGGTTTTGGAATGAAATGATATGATGCCTGGAATTTAACCAGTGGATGGGAGGATAGACGAAAATGGCCCTGAAATGGCCACTGCTGGATCCCGGTGATGGGTACATGGGGACTGGTTGTGCTGTCCTCTCTCCACATGTATGTTTGAAAATTCCTGAAGTTATAAAAAAAAGAAACTCCAGGCCCTGGGGAGACCGGTCCCAGGTAAAAGGTAGGTAGGCCACACAGGAGGGGACGCCCTGGTCTGCAGCCTTGTCTGTCCGAGAGGGTCACCTGAGAGCCACAGACTCGCCTTGTAGCTCCCGAGGCTGTCAGGAGGGGCCAAGGGCTTAACCCCACCCTGGAAGGGGCTGAGACGCCCCCTCCCACATCCCAGGCTGCCAGGGGCCCTCCAGTGTCACGCTGGCCACAGTGTCTTAGCAGTGTCGTCTGCCCCAGAGCAGAGGGCTTGGCGTGGGGCAGCTCCTCATCTCTGCGTCCTCTGCCAGCCTGTGCTGGTTTAGTGACCCCGGGGACAGAGTCTGCCTGGGCTTGCTGGGTCAGGGGAGGCAGCCTTGCTTTGCCTCTGGGAGCAGGGTGGGGAAGCAGCAGGGCTGGAACCCTCACATAGGGTGACACCTCTGTGAGGCCCCTGCAGGCTATGGGACCTTAAGCAATCAGCCAGCTTTTCTGAGTCTCTGTTTTTCACCTTAAAATGGAGCGAGGAGCACCAGCTCCGAGGGCTGCAGTAAGGGTCCAAAGTGAGAGTGAATTGCAGATTCCCTGAAAGAATCACAGTCTGTAACTAAGGTTTGTTTTGAGCTAACTGGGCATGAGGCACTGTTTTAAGTACAACTTTGCAGAGCTTTCTGAGGACGGTACTATCATTCACCGCCCCCCTTTTTTTTGACCACACCACCCGGCATGTGGGATCTTAGTTCCCCAACCAGGGATCAAACCTGCGGCCCTTGCGGTGGAAGCACGGTGTCCTAACCACTGCCTGTCGGGGAAACCTCCATTGCCCTCCTTTTGCAGACGACGTGACTGATGCCCAGAGAGGTGCTGTCACCTGCCCTGGGTCTTGGGCTAGTGAGGACAGCGCCTGGTTTCTGCACGATGCCCAGCGCCAAAGCAGCGTCCACCAATAGAAGGAAAGTCACAAAAATCAACGGCCACTACGTCAAAATTAAAAACTTCAAAAAGGCACCTGTAAGAAAATGAAAAGCCAAGCCGCAGTCGGGGAGAACACAATTGCAAATCACATACCTGATAAGGGACTGAAGACATCAAGGACGCTCAGAACTCAACAACAAGAAGGCAGGTAACCCAATTAACAACTGACACTTAAATTTAAAAAAAATTTTTTACAGATTAAAATAGATATTTCACCAAAGAAGATGTACAAATGGCCAAGAAACACATGAAAAGAAGAACAACATCATTAGTCTTAAGGGAAATGCAAGTCAAAACCACTTCACATGCACTCAAAGGGCTTTAATCAAAAAAATAAAAGGAAAATAACAAATGTTGGTGAGAGTGTGGAGAAACTCATAAATTACTGCTGGGAGTGTAAAGTGATGCAGCCACTTTGGAATCCAGCTTGGCGGGTTCTTAGAAAGTTATAAACATTTATTTGCTAATTCACCAATTCTACTTCTAGGTATTTACCCTAGAGACATGAAGACACATGTTCACACACAGATTTGCACACAGATGTGCACAGCAGCTCTAGTCACAAGAACCAAAAGGTACAAACAGGCCAGCTGTCCCTCAACTGATGGCTGGACAAGTAAACCATGGTCCACCCACCCCGTGGAATATGACTCAGCCATGAGACGGCAGGAAGCGCCGGCACCTGCCATCACGTGGGTGTGTGTGCCTCAGAACCGTGATGCTCAGTGCGGGAAGCCAGACACGAAGGCCACACAGATGATGGCATGTACGTGACGTGTCCAGACAGGCAAATGTATAGAGACAGAAAGCAGACTGCTGGTTGCCAAGGGCTGGGGCTGGGGATGAGGAGGGATTGCTATGGGCAGAGGATCTGTAAATTTACTAAAGATCGTGCACGCAAGGCAAAGCAGGTGAATTTTATGGTATGTGAGTTACACCTCATGAAGGCTGTAGCATGACAACAGTAACAACCCCAGCTGCTGTGTTAACAGCTCCTGGGCGGGCGTGGCCACAAGAGCTGAGGGAGGAAAAGGCAGGTCCCCCCAGGGACTGGGCGGTGGAATGACCAGGTGACCTGCAGCTGCTCGGACGGCACCCGCTGCCAGGGCAGAGGCTTCTCAGGCTCTGGGGCTTTTGGAGAGAGCCCGAGGGCTGGTTCTGCAGCAGAGAGAACGGGGAGCCTGGGACCCTCGTGGAGGTGCTGCAGCACCCGCAGAGAGGAGCCGGAGGGCGAAGGATGGGCCCTAAAAATGAAAGGTGGGAGGGTGTGGAAAGAGGAGGGAAGACCAAAAACAGGAGAAGGAAGGAGGTGGAAGAGGAGGCAGGAGGCAGAGAGGGTGAGGAAGAGCAGGGGGGCGTTGGAGAGCACCGCGACACCGCAGGCGGGCTGGGCCGCCCAGGGCCCCCACTGAGGAGCTCGCACGGGCTGAGGGACCGAGCCGTGTGTGTCCCAGCCCACACTTGTGACGGAGACGGAGAACGAGGGCAGCCATTCCTTCCTTCAGCTCCTCACCTACGAGCATCTCACGAGTATCTGCGCTCTGTCGGGTGCCGGCAGCTTGGGGGGACAGACAAGCAGCATAGGGGCGTGTGGGGGGAGCCCTGACGTGTGGGGACAAGTGTGATGGGGGTCATGGGGGCAAAGTTCAGGCGCGCGGGGGCAGATGGCAGGATTCAGGGACAAGGCAAATACATGCCTGAGGCAAGGTGGAAGGGTGCGAGTGACAGCAGGCAGCCCTGCCTTGACGTCCCTTGGGAGGCTCGGTGGAGGAGCCCAGAGGCTGAGGGCAGGTGGGGGCGGGAGCGGTCAGAGGCGGCCAGACCGGCGGGCCTGGGGGTCGCGGAGTTTGGCAGCAGCTGGTCACGGAGGCGGCCTTGGCAGGGCAGTGGGCACATCAAAGGGGCTGCAAAGCTGGCTCCAGACCGCTGTGGGGAGGGGGCAGGTGGGCTTCAGGGCCACAGAGAGACCGCAGTCAGGGGGACGGGGCTGCACCAGGCCCTGTGGGCTCTCCATGGCCTAGGAAATTGTTCCAGAGCGAAAAAAGAAAGCAATACACAAAAACAAACAAGATTGTAGCTGCAAGAGAGAATGACAAAGCTCTTCTTCATGTCCTGATGGGGAAAGATGGCCAAGTGGAAAAAAGCATGTTGTAGAAGGTATACAGACATTGTCCTCTCAGTGAAAAGGGAGGAGAAAGGGCCGGCGTTTGCTCGTGTGTGCGTGTGTGTGTGTGTGTGTGTGCGCACGCCCGCGCTGCTGGAGAAACTGTGGAGGGCTCTGCAGCACCCAGGGCAGCTGGCTGCCTGAGAGGGAGGGAGTGGGGCTGGAGGCAGAGGCCTGGGGAACTTTTCACTCCCTTCCCTTTACCCCTTTCGAAATTTGAGACAGGAGAATGGATTACCCAGTCCAAATTTAAATTAAAAAAGAAAAAAATCCATGGGTTTTAAAGTATAGAGGAACCTGCAAAATAGAAGCTAATAATAGTTAACTTAAGACACTGAAGCGTTCATCTGTGTTGAATTTGGTCTTCACAAAAGTTTTAGTACTTTGAAGATGAACTGAGGTTTAGCTTCAGGAGCGTACCTGAGTGTGATTGACTGTGCTTGTTGAATTTAATAAGTTACTTATAGTCACATAATTTCAAATGCTGAACTAAAAGAAGTGTTTGAAAAATGTTGCAGAACCAAAGGTGTTTAATGGTGGGCATGGGTGGGATTTCTCATCAGTCTTCCAGGCTCTGGGATGGGACCTCCCACGGCAGATGCAGAGCCCCAACCTGGGCTGGGGTTGAGGTCGTGGGTGTGGAGAGATGCGGTGCGGGGTTCCTGAGCAGTGGGGGAGGGGTAGGCATGGATCTGTGACCGGTGGGATGTGGGGGGCAGGAGGAATCAAGGAATTAATTCTGATCTTGCCAGATTCTGGGAAACAGCACATCTTGGAACCATTGTGAGGATAAAAATATTGGTACTTGGTCATCTGTAGCGAATTTGTTGCTTTTGATAGACATTCTTGTTCATAACCCAATATGTTCTTATAAGGACAGTAGCACCATTTATTTGAGGGCATATCTGGGGATCGCCCTATCCATACCCCAAAGCCTTGTGCTAAAGTCCACCCCGGGGTTAGCAGCAAGACCGGGTCCAAAGCTTCACCCTTCTTTCGCATATACGTGAAGAAGCTTGGCTTTCCCAGAGCATTTCAAAGGGGATGCAGATGGGCCGGGGGCTGGAGGGAGAAGTGGGTCTGGGAGGATGTGGATTCAGATGCCCTGATGGTGCTAGAGCATCAGCTGGTGAAGCGCCTGGTAGCAGGAAGGAGGAGGAAGACCCAGGAAGCGTGGCTGCTGGGGACAGCACGGAGGGACACACCATCTGCCCCGCTGGACAGAGCCTGAGGTCATTGTCGGTCACCCAGCCGGTCACCCATCCAGCCTCTTACCTAATGGTCACCATTTGTCACAGAGAAAAGAATAAACACCATTGTTAAATATCTCCCATCTAAAACCATTAAGATACTTTAAAGCATTGTGCCTGAGGGGTCAGATTCAGTTACCTGAAACCTTAGCGTACGTCAACTAGACTTCTTCCCAAAGATTCCAAACCGGTAAGGTTTCTGCACATCTCTGGAAGGAGGAGGGGATTCCCCAGCAATTCAGCCTGGGGTCCCATCTGCCAGGGGTAACTCCGCTGCACACTGCAGGCTAGAGCCTTAGAACTCTTTCTTCAAGCCCTGCCTGGGTCAGCCACCCAGACAGGCAGCTGCAAAGTTAACCTTTCTCAAGGCATCAAAGCAGGCGCCGTGGTGTGCAGCGCCCGGGCGCAGCGCCCAGGGGCAGCTCTGCGTGCTGCCAGGAGCCCTTGGGCAGCCAGAGTGCTGGCTCCCGGCCCTCAGGGTGCTCCCGGCCTCCCAGGGGGTCTGGATGAACGAGCCGGGGACAGTGCCGGCAGGGTGGGGGTGTCACATGCAGTGGCTGGAAGGGGCCTGGGCTGTTCTGCAGGACATTGTTTCCCTGGTCAGCGTGGGGCTTTCTGGGAGGCCCTGCTCAGGGGGAGGCCAGCCTGGCAGATGCCCAGTGTTCCCTCCGCAGGCGGCCGGCTCCCGTGGCCTCTGCCTCATTCCCCTGGGGCAGGAGGAGGAGCGAGGAAGGGAAGGGTGTCAGGGCTCTCTAGCACGGGACCAGCTGCCCTGCCCGGGCTGAGAACATCAGGGGTGGGCCGGGGGGGCTCAGGTACAGCGCGGTTCTGTTCTCAAAGCATCAGGTCACTCACTCCATTCATCAAACCCTCCCCGGGGCACCTGCCATAAAATGCCAGCCTGGTAAAGTCTAGGGCGATTTCTATCCAACAGAAATCTACTTCCAGCCACAGATGCCATCTGTGATCTCCTAGCAGCTTTGTTAGAAACAAGTAAAAAGAAACAGGTGAATTTCATCTGAGTAGCATATTCCATTTAACCTGATTTATCCAAAAGTTATCACTTCAACCTGTAGTCAATGTAAAAATCATTAACAAGGTAGTTCTTTCTCGTGCTAACCCTTCCCAAGCCGGGGTGTATTCTACACTTAGAGCACATCTCCATTGGGCCCAGCCGCACTTCAAGTCCTCAGGAGCCACGTGTGGCTGCCGGCTGCCGTGTGGGACAGTAGGGATCTAGAGATGCAAAAACCAGTAACAGCCAGACTTTCTGCTGGGGGGGAATCTCTGCTCACTGGGCGGGGGCTGCAGCCATGCGAATGAACAACCATGCAAATCAGAGCTTGCTAGGTGCTACGGGACGGGACGCAAGAGCAGGGATGCTCTGCCTAGAGCAGGGGTAGTGGCCCATGGCCTGTTAGGAACCGGGCCGCACAGCAGGAGGTGAGCGGCGGGAGCGAGTGAGTGAAGCCGCCCATGGCTCACGTTACCGCCTGAACCTCCCCCGCTCCGCCCCGTCCCGTCCGTGGGAAAATGGTCTTCCACAAAACCAGTCCCTGGTGCCAAAATGACTGGGGACTGCTGCTCTAGTGTATCTTCCGTGGGCTCCTGGTCCCACTTTGCCACTTGGTAACCGTGCATGGCGCCCGGCCACCTCCGGCCACTGGTAAGCATTTAATGAGTTAACCATGAGGAAGTGCCACTCCATACCCACCGAACTAGAAATTACAAGTGCTGGTCCTGCCAGAGAGCTGCTCAGGGAGTGGAAGTGGGGTGACTGGAGGGCAACTGGGCACCATCTGGGGAAGCTCACCCCCACCAGAGAGCCTCCCCACGGAGGGGCCTGTGTCCTGGGAAGCCTACATGTGAGTGCCAGGACTGGGGATGTGGGTATTCACTGTAGCATTGCGTGTGAAGTAGCGAACTTGGAAGGGCTCTAAATGTTGGTCAGAAGAATGAACAATCTGACCTGTTCGTCCATTGGAAGATGGCACAGCAGCCCGTGTGAACGAGAAAGGTCTGCGCATATCTACATGGAAATACTCAAAAGCATACTGAGTGGGAGAAATCAACATTGTGTGGTATGAAGTTGACTGGAGCATTCTGAAAAAGACAAAGCAGTCTATAACTGTACATGAGAACACCATAGGACTATCTCAGCGGGTGCCCACCAGTTTCCGATGAGCAGTCGGTTCCAGGAAGTGGGGAAGGGTGGCATGGGAGAGGAGGACAAAGGGGGTCTTATCTCAGCATTTCATCTGTTAAAAAATTCAGCAAATACAGCACAAAATGCTAATATATGTTAAGTACATGAGTGCATGTTAAAGTATTCTCTGTACTTTTCTATACTTGAAATATTCCATAATAAAAAATTAAAGCCCCTCTGAATTTAAAAAAAATGAATGAATGAGCAGCCCTGAGAAAACCACCTGTCCTCCCTGTGCTTCAGTTCCCACACTTGAAAGATGGGATACTAGCACCTATATCACTGAGCTGACATGGGGCAAAAACGTGGCCACTTTTTCATGATCAACGTCTGGGAACAGAAGCTCTTAATCAGTAACAGCCTGAGTGTTCACCGAGTGCTTGGCAAGTGCCAGACCTGAGTGAACTGACTCACTGACATCAGGAATCCTTGGGACTTCCCTGGCGGTCCAGTGGTGAGGACTCTGTGTTTCCACCGCGGGGGGCATAGGTCGGGGAACTGAGATTTTGTAAGCTGCGTGGCACAACCAAAAAAAAGAATAAAATAAAGGGCAGGCGTCCTTATCCCCATTTTACAGATGAGGATACTGAGGCAAGAGTCGTTAAGTAAGTTGCCCACCATTACCAGCTAGTAAGTGGTGCAACTGGGATTTGGACTGGGCCAGCCAGGTTCAAAACTGGCATTTTGACCCCTTCTGTATACTGTCTCTAATCAGTGCTGATTCTCTTTCCTTTTCCAGAGACTGAAAAAATTTCAAGTCTGCAGGTGCCAAGTCACCCACCAGTGAGCAGGGGCCCAGGCTGCTCCCTATAGAGGCAGAGGGTAACCGCCCTGGCCGCAGACGGCTCACAGCCCTCTCCCTGGCACGGATGAGCCCGTCTGGAAGATCAAAGTGCCTCCTACCGACTTTAGGGGACCCCCAAGCACACCAAGTTCCATCTGCTTTTTAACTGCTGCTGAGGGCTTGGCCACTAGCAGGCCTGTCTTTACACCTCTGTTATGAAACTATTCAATAGGGTGGGGCCCACGCAGAAGGGGAAGTTCCGAGTCCAAATCTACCTTCAAGTGACCCTGGGGCCCCAGAGAGCAGCTCCCTTCCCTGGAAGCCCCCCCCCCACCCCCCCACTACCTGGGCTGGGGAGTGAGGGGGTCACAGCTTCCCTGCAGCCTGAAGACAAAACCTGGAAATTCCCTCCTTGGCAGTGAGCTCTCCTCCACGAAAAAAATGATTTGTGCCACAGACAAACATCCTCCCCCCTGCAGGCACTGCCAGGCGGCAGTGAGAAGAAATGGACTTGCTTTTCCCGTGTCACTGAACTTTAGTACCTCATTTAACTGAAACTGGAACGCCTCACTTTGGTGTGGTGAGGGGGTGGGGAGTGGGAAGCACCAGCACTGCCACGCCTTTCTCGCGTATAAACTTCTGAAATCTTTACGTTAAAAATCCCAGGAGTGTATTCTGCTATAAGGAGATAAAGAGAGTTTTCACAGCTCAGGAGAAGAGGACAGGATAGTGCTTGACACGGTGCTGGGCACTTGGTGGGAGGAAGTTCCACTGCGAGGAAAGAGAGAGGGGGCCCCCCAAGCCTTCTTGGGGGCCTGGAGGTGCAGTGGGGGGCCGGCCGCTCTCCCCGCGAGGCTCCCGGCGCCCCAGCTCTTACCTCTAGGAAAAGAGGTCAGTGGCCGTCTCGCGTCTCAGGCTGGGGACAGTCACTCGCTCTTCTCGGGTGGCCATCTGGGCTGCGGCTGCTCCCTGTCCCCTGCTGGCCGACTGTCTCCTGACTCTGCCCGTCTGGACTAAATGCCTGGCCTTTTCGTAGAGAAGGGAAATTATCTCTAAGCTCAGGCCTCCAGTGGCCCCGTGGCTTTTGGAAGCTTACTCTGTGCCATTAATCCCTGACTCACATTCCCGGTTTCTGGCCCCACGACAGAGGGATGGGCCAGCCAGAGCTGCACAGAAGACAGACCCACGTGGCGGAGGGTGGAAACCATGGCAGGGGAGGAAGAGACAGAGGGGGACGGGACCGTTTCT
This sequence comes from Hippopotamus amphibius kiboko, assembly GCF_030028045.1. NCBI lineage: Eukaryota > Metazoa > Chordata > Mammalia > Artiodactyla > Hippopotamidae > Hippopotamus > Hippopotamus amphibius. The sequence continues at coordinate 3,286,928 of NC_080201.1, read as the reverse complement.
GGAAGGCTATCCGGGAGGGCAGCTGTGGGACTTTCATGGGGAGTCCCACAGCTGCTAGGGGTGACCGTAGGGTCAGCGGGGGGATGTCAGGAAGTGGCTTACGAAGCAGAAGGGGAGAGGTCTGGCCTTCGGGACTGGGATGAGCTCCCCGGTTCGGGTGTGATGGGCACGCCCGTCACCACACTGGCTTTATTGGGCCGGTGGACCTGACGACTTGAGAGCCTGGGAGGGAGGGTGCCCAGGCCCCTACTGCCACTGTGCACACCTCCCCTTGCGAGCAGGCTGCCTGTGGCCTCAGCTCTCCGAGCAGGGGGGCCTCAGAGAGGCAGAGCAGAATGCAGTCCCCCGCCGCATCCCCACGGCAGGCAGGATGACCCCTGACAGGGGTGCTGGGAGAGGGTGTTGTGCTCTGATGACGCCCACGTGAAATGCCAGACAAGCAGCCCAGGGCAACAAAGCAGTCCTGATCGTGGCCTGCGCGCTTCAAACCCGTGCAGCAGGCCACATGTGAGGAGGTGACGTCGTGATCTGCGGACAGAGAGCAGCAAGGTCTTTGCACATGGCTGAGAGCTGTGGTTGGGGGGTGAGACCAGGCCGGCAGAGAGACCAGGGCTTTCCAGGAAGCTGACGAGACACGCGTCAGCCCTGGCACGGACGTTTGCTCAGACTGGGAAACCCACCCGAAGCCACCTGTTCACCCCAGTTCCGGGAAAGGAAGACGGGCCTCTTCTCCCAGCACCTTCCCCAGGCTTAGCTCCGGAGCCTTCTGCAGTTCAAATGGAAGCATCACTGAAAGGCTCCACGCTGACATCCACCAGTCCCTCCCCTTCGCCCGGAGTAAGGAATGTTCCTGGAATTAAAGCCGGAGCCTGGGAGGCAGAGGAAATGGAGTTGGGTGTAAGGGGTGCCAGTGCGTTTTGGGCTCCAATGCCGAGAACACAGCCATTCCAGCGGGAGAACCAGAGGCCTTTTGTAGCAGATCAGGCTGGAGAACTCGGGGTCTCCTGCTCCACCAGGAGCCTCCCTTCAAGGCCTGATTCGGCCCAGCGCAGGCCCGCGGCTCCGCCACACTGTGGGACAGCCTTAGAGATGTTCTTCCTAGAGTTGCTTTCGGTTCTGGGATTCGGGATGCTTGAGGCCGGCGAGCGGGGCCGCGCAGTCCTCGGGGGTAACCAAGTGCTGTCGATGGCCGAGCTTGGCCTCTGCCGTGTCCACCACTCCCACCACTTCAGATAGCACGTCATTCTGTTGTAACAGGGCTGTTCTAAAGCACGGGAGCTGGAGGCAGAGCTGAAGGCAAGGCCCCTGAAGGTTGAAGGGAGCCCCAAGGCACAGCTGGAAGGGAAATGACCATGGTGGCAGTTTTCCCAGACTTGTCCTGGCTTCTAGAATCCTGTTGTCACCACACGCATCAAAGGATGTTCCCGGCACTGGCTCAGCCCCTCTGCTTGGGGTGGGAAGGGCCAGGCCAAGGTGGGCGGTCACACGGGCCAGGTGAGCATGGCTCAGCTCCAACCTCAGACTCTTCCATGGCCGGGATCTAAGTCTCTGGGGCCAGCAGCCAGGGCCAAGCGCTGAGCATCACTGCAGGCCCGGCCAAGCCCCCAGCAGGCGAACTGGCGACCGTGCGTACGTCCTGCCACAGGTGCACCTGAAGGAAGGGGGCCCCGCAGTGTGGAGGTTTTGTATCTGGTCAGAGCCTGGGCTGGCAGGTGCTCCAGTGGGGTGGGCAGGTCCCAGGGAAGGGCCCTGTAGCCTCACTTCCTCTTCTTTATCTGGGGAGGCTTTGCTTGTGCTGGGGCCCTGGAAGTTTCTGCCTGATGAAAGCTAAGTGTGCTGGCCCTGAGAGGGAGGGCGGGGGGAGGTGGATGGCAAAGGCCGTCCCTCTGAGGGGTGGAGAGGAGACATGAGACGCGGTGGGGCCCGCACAGCCCTGTGCTCTGCTTCCCCATGACTCAGCAAACCGCAGTCACAGCTGCACTGTCCGGGGTGCCGGGAGGTCTTGCCCCAGCTAACAGCTCCCTGTGGAGCAGGGACAATAAATGACAAGATTTATTCAGCTCCAGGCTTAGCCAGTGACCCTCAACCTGTAACCTGAATTAGCCATGGACAGTGAGACAGTCAGGCACTGCTAGAGGAGCTTGTCAGAGATGCACGTTTCCAGGTCTCTCCCTGCAGCTTCTGTTTCCGGCGGTCTGACAGGTGCCCCCCAGCTGGCTCAGGAAGCTGGCACTGCCAAAGGTGTTCCACGGGAGACAGCAGGCAAGGTGGGCGGTGGGTGGCAGTGTGCTCTCACACCCCTGACCACAGGGAGCCCCTGCCCACTGGCACAGAGGAGGAAGACCTGTGTGCAGAACACTTCTTTCTCCACGAGTCACTGGAATAGTCCTCCTTTCTACACCCCGCTCCCCTGCCCTGTGGAGCCTGTGCAGACAGCACCCACACTTTCTCTGTGCTGGACGTGGGGCACACTGCCTGGTCTGGGTATTCAGGTACGCCAGACATCAGACCAGACCCACAGCGTCGGGGGTGGTGGAACTGCAGGGAACAGCCGAGCAGCTGGGTGGTAGTGGCTGGGATAGTGGTCTCAACCTGCCCACGCTCCTGGGGGCTGGTCACTTCCTGTCCCCACATCCTGGCTCTGTCCCGCCTTCCTGGCTGCTCAGGTGAGAGGCCCACCTGGCATGCTTCTCTGCCCCAGCTTCCACCCTCCTCAGCAAACCTCCCAAGGGCGTTTCCACCAGGGGATGGCCCTTACCTAGGAACTCAAGCTCCTCCTGTGTGTCTGTGCACCTGCTCATTGCACTGAAGAGCCTGTGGGCAGGGCCTGCAGGCCACTCTTCTCTGTGTCTTCTGCTCCCTACGCAGTGTCCAGAGGGCTGAGTAAAGGAAGGACCAGGTGTCAGCTGGGTTAGAGGCTGCAGAGCAGGGCGGGGGGAGGGGCAGCTCCAAGCACCCATCCCCAAGCTGCCTGCAGGCCCAGGGAAGGGCTGGTGTCCACAGGGTGTCTGAGGCCGTGTCTGCCTGGGGCTGGTCTCAAAGGTGGGCTGCTTGGGAGACGTGTGGGAAGAACGCCAAGGAACCCCTTGCTGTAAACAGAAAAATACTTAACTTCCTTTGGGTGCCAGGCTTCTCCCCATCTGCTTTGCTCCCCCGGCCCCCCTACCAAAATGTACTCCCCTCTTCTCTGCTGCCGGCCTGCCCCACCTGCCCAGGTCCGGTCCTGCCTCAGTTTCCCTCTGCCTAGATGTGAGTGACGGCCCACCCTGTGGCTGTGTCTGCAGGTGCATCAGCCTGCCTCAATAACCACATTCCCGTAATTACGGGGAACGCTGTCCCTCCTGGATAATCCCGTAATGCCTGGAGGAACTGTGCCTTCCTCCTGGGGCTCGGGTGGGCGCAGCGTCTGCTCGTAAAGGCACCCCAGATCTCTGTGAGTTTCTGAGAACGACCTCTTTGCCCAGAAGTCATTTAGCAGAGAGGTTGTCTGACCACGGGACAGTCATTTTACCAGTAGGATCTGCAAATGGCTTTGAGCTCCTCAGAGGCCAGCGCTGAGTAAATTCCAGGCATTAGAAGTGATTAACAGAACAATTCGACTCTGGAAGGACTAGCTTGAGCTGCAGGGCAGGATGGGGTGGCAGGCCAGGATGGTAGAGGCTGCAGGCGACACCAATAGCTGTCTTGCTTAAAAGTCTTGCAGAGTAAGGCGAGTAGGTGAGGAGAAAGGCACAGCTGAGCTCCTCAAACAAAGCACTGTGGCTCCCTGTTTGCAGAGGCCAAGTGTTAAAGCTGAGTCTCAAGAACAGCCCAACCCAGTCAAAGGAGCTGTGGAGGCTGCTGTGTCCCCAGATGCCCCGACACCGTCACAGCACGTGAGGCTCTTCTGGGAGGCCCAGGGCATGTGAGCTGTGCGCAGGGAGGGGCTTCTGCTGCTTCATATTTTCTTCCCATGAAAAAACTCTCATGTTTTCAATTTGATTCTCCTTGATGACATTAGTTGAGCACATTTTCAATGTTTACTGGCCATCTGGATATCTCCCTTTGGGAAGTACCTGATTAGCTGGGTTGTGTTTTGAAAAAAAAATTGGCCTGAAATTTTTAATATATTTGGATAGATATATCGAAGTCTTTGTTGGATGATCGTATTATAAATATCTTCTCTCGCTCTGTGACCTCCCTTTTCACAGTAGTAATTTTTTTTTAAATGAACAAAAGTTCTTGATTTTAATATAGTACAACTGATCACTTCTTTATGTGTCCTGCTTAAAAATCTTTGCCAAGCCCAAGGACGTGAATATATCCTCCTGTTATTTTTCTGGAAGGCTTATCATTTTACTTTTCATATTTAGACCAATAATCCATGAGATACCCCTAGACACCACCAAAATGCCTAACATTAAAAAGACCGACAACGTGGTGTTGAAGATACAGAGAAAGTGGAGGCAGATGTTCAACCGGTTCAACCCACTGGTTCAACGGGCAACGTCCCCTAAGAACACACACACCCCAACAGCCTCACTTCTACACATAATCCTGAAAGACATGTGTACATGTGTGCACAAAAGGGCACACACAAGAAAGTTAACTGCAGCAAGATCTGTATCAGCTCAAGTCTGGAAAAACTCCAAACATGCATCCATAGTGAAATGGAGACACCGGGCTGCGATGGACTCCGTGAAGTAACAACACACAGCATGGAACATACATGCAAACTCGCTACACGTGATGAGGGTGAATCTCACACACAATCATTATACATGCTGGACATGTCCACTCACATAAAGCCTAAAACCCAGGCAGAACTAACGTAGGTTTGGGCATGAAGGGCTCCTGGGTGCTGTCAGTGTTCTCATGTCCTCACACGTGGAGCCCGGCGGTGGCCACAAGAGCCTGAGCCTGTCCACTTTGAAAATTCACTGCATTACATACCCGTGATTTGTATGCTTTTCTGTGTATGTGTTATATTTCAATAAGTAAGTTCTATTAAAAAAAAACAACAACTCTTGTTGCATATGTTTGGGATGGGGACACAGAGAACGCAGCACATCAGTATAAAGGGCCAACTTAATGGTTCTGGAGATGAAGTGATTAAATAATCCAAAAACATGACTTACATTTCTTTCAACAAATCTGAGACTTCAGAATTCAAGAAACAGAGAATTCAAACATTTAGGGGAGAGAATATCCAGCAAATGGGGAGATCTCAGAGGATTCTGCGTTTTTGGTTCGTACCTTTGATTCGATCACCTGCCGGTCTCTGGAGTCATGTCCTGCGCACACAGGGACGAGGACAGGGCCCTCAGGACGCAGGAGGCAGCTGCATGCAGAGCTCTTGCTGCAGAGCCACCTCCGGAAGGCGGGAAGTACTGACAGATTGAGATTTCATCAGAAAATTAAAAATAACAGGTAGGTCTTCCTGGGTGTGAGACGTCGCCCTTGCCCTGCCGTGCTGGGCCCAGCGCTCTGAGCCAGCTCGGAAGCTGCGGGCCTGGTGCCAACCTGCCCGCTTCCTGCTGCTCGAGGGTTTGTGGCACATCGCTGCATTCTGTGTGCAGCGCATCTGAAAAGAGGGAAAAATCACAGTGCTTTCTGAGACAGAGCTCACCCAGGAGACCCGAATCCCGCCGGGGTGAACCCTAGGAACCGGGACGCGCAAGCTGCTGACCCGCTGCGTGCGCAGCTCACGGGTGCCCTGAAGGCCCAAGTCCTCTGTCCCTGCTGAGCGCGTACACTGGGGTGCATCACTTCCGTTCTGAGGATCTCAAATTCCTCATAATGATGCACGGCCAGAGATCAGGGTTTTTAAACGTGTGGCCTGAATCACCTGCTAAAAGCTGACTTTTGGATCCAGAATCTCAATGAATTTGAATTCTCAGGGCCTGAGGCAGAGAATCCGCACAAATTTTCTATTATTTTATTTCCAATTATGCCTTTTAACTCCTAATTTACAGTGTAAGCGCCTCAAGTGTAGGCATCCCATGCTTCCATTTCTTTGCATCTCAGTATCCAGGACATCAACTGTATCAGGAAATCCTGACGATGTGACAGCCTTCCACCACGTCTTCGTGAATGCGGGGTGGCGGAGACGGGGACGGGAGGGTGGCAGAACGGGAGTGACTCCTTGTTTCTTTTTGATTTTCTACTAGGAACACACACTGACACTGTGGTAAGAAGGAAAATGCGTTCAGACTGGGCAGGGGTGGGCGCGAGGCTGGGCAGCGTGGCAAGGGGGGGAGGAACGCAGCTTCTCTGCTCCTCATCTCCCAGGGATCCAGCCGTGCGAGGCCTCAGGCGGCCACTTCCAGGCCGGCCTTGGTGCCCCACCTGTGAGATGCAGACCAGAACACCCCAGCACATCCCCGTGGGTGGGGGTGGGGGGTTGAGAAGCAAGTGTAAGCAAACGGGGAAAGAAAAGTAAGCTGCTCTTATTTCTGAGAACAAACGCTTTTATTCACTCACCTATCCAATAAACGGTCACTGAATGTTTGCTATGAATAAGGACTTAGATCTTTCTTAGCAAAGGACTAAGTAGTCCTTTACCTCGGTGGGGGGGTCAGGCTGGCAAATAGTATGTTATAGAACTGTTAAAACATCAGCAGTTCACTTTTTTCAGCGTAGCCCAAACACATTCTACTAAGAGCCAGCACATGTATTAGTCCCTCTGTCTTCACAATGACCCTGCAAGTAGGTGTCATCACCCTCTTTTTTCGGACAAGACACAAGAGGTAACTTGCCCTGGGCCACAGAGCCAGAGTGGCCAGCTAGGACCCACACCACACAGCCCTGCAGCCCAGTGGAGCTACCTAAGAATCGGGGAATGAGGCAGTGCCCGGGCAGCAGGAAGATCTGTTTTTGAGAACACCCTTCTCTGAGGAATGACCGCCTCTTCGGCAGTGAGGACAGGGCAGCGGAGAAGGGAAGCTGGGGCACGACAGCCGGGTCCACTCTACACACATCGAGTAACCCTCAGTGCCCAGGGTGCACTCAGCACACCTGGCCGAGGGTACTGTCGTGGGGCAGACTCCCTGACCGCAGGGGCTGTGCTGGGTCTGAGGCCTGGCCTGGAGAACTGCACCAGCACAGCGAGATCTCATTTTATTGTGCTCTGCAGATACTGCATTTTTCAAAAATTGCAGGTCTGTGGCAACCCTGCGTTGAGCAAGCCTATTGGCATCATTTTTCCAATAGCATTTTCTCACTGTTGTATTTTGGTGAATCTCACAATATTTCAAACTTTCCCACTATTGCTATGTTTGTTACGGTGACCTGTGATCTGTGATCTTAGATGTTACTATTGTGAATGTTCTCGGGTGCCACGAACCACAGCCCCATAAGACAGAAAACTTAATTCATAAATCGTATGTGTTCCCCCATCTCTCTCCCTCTCCTCGGGCCAACCTATTCCCTGAGACACAATACTGAAATTAGGCCAATCCTGCAGCAGCCTCTATGTGTTCAAATGAAAGGAAGAGTGGCACGTCTCTCACTTTAAATCAAAAGCTAGAAACGATGAAGCTTAGTGAGGGAGGCATGCTGAAAGCAGAGCCAGAGGCCTGTTGTGCCAAACAGTTACCTTGAGTTGTGAATGCAAAGGGAAAGTTCTGGAAGGACATTACAGCGCTGCTCCAGAGAACACACAGGTGATAAAAGTGACACAGCCTCACTGCTGATGCGGAGAAAGTCTTGAGTGGTCTGGAGAGACGGTCACACCAGCCACATTCCCTGAGGTCAGAGCCTAACGCAGAGCGGGGCCCCCACGCTCCAGTTCTGTGAGGGCGGAGAGAGCGGAGGGCGCTGCAGAGGGAAAGGCTGAAGCCAGCAGAGGTTGTTCATGAGGCTGAAGGAAAGAAGCCGCCTGCACAGCACGGAAGTGCCAGGTGAGGCCGCCGGTGCTGACGGAGAAGCCGCAGCTCAGGCCACCCGTGGAGGGGCTGCACTGAGCAGCAGAGGGTCACCGCAGAGGGACAGCCATTAAGAACATTCACGGGGCGTGGGAAAAGGTCCAAATATCGACACGCGCAGGAGTCTGGGAGAAGGTGACCCCAGCCCTCCTGGACGACTTTGAGAGGTTCAAGACTTCCGTGGAGGAAGTGACTGCAGGTGTGGTGGCAACAGCAAGAGAACTAGGATTAGACCTGGAGCCTGAGATGTGGCTGAACTGCTGCATCTCATGAGATAGCCTGAACGAATGAGGCGCGCCTGTGGATGGACACAGAAGTGGCTTCTGGAGATGGAATCCACTCCCGGTGAAGACATTAAGACTGCTGACATGACAACCAAGGATTCAGACTATGACATCAGCTTAGCTGATAAAGCAGGGACTGACTCCAATTTTGTAATAAGTTCTACTGTGGGTCAAACGCTATCAGACAGCACTACATGCTACAGAGAAATTGTTCATGAAATTCATGCAGTGAACTTCATTGCTGTCTCATTTTAAGTAACTGCCACAGGAATCCCAGCCTTCAGCAACCACCACCCTGACCAGTCAGCAGCCATCAACCCTGAGGCAAGACCGTCTACCGGCAAAAAGATGCCAACTCACTGAAGGCTCGGACGATGGTCAGTGTGTTTTAGCAATGAGGTATTTTAAAGTTAAGGTATGTACATTGTTTCCTCAGACACAATGCTATTGCACACCTAACAGACTACAGCATAACGTAAACATAACTTTTATATGCACCAGGAACCAAAACATTCACGTGACTCGCTTTATTGCTTTATTTCGGCGATCTGGATCCGAACCCACAACATCTCCGAGGCGTGCCTGTATTTCTGAAATGCAGTTACTGGCCACAGCCTCACTGGTGGCGTCTGGAACTGTCGTCAGGCAGCACTAAACACAGGATGCTACTTGGCTTCATAGGGCAACGCAAGTTCCAGCCAATGGCTTCCTCCACTAAACTGAAGTGGATGTTCTGCTGGAACTTGTCACACTACTTTGAAAGCAAAAGACCAAGGAGAGCACAATTTTTGCCAGTTCTAAAGCTGGACTAGATCCCAAGAAGGTAATCTATAAGGGAAAAAAAGCTTCTTAGAAGAATGGGGATTCATTTCAGAGAAATGCAAAAGTTGATCAGATTTTGCATCCTATTCAAGGAGATCTTCAGCATAAGGAGTAACAAGTCAACATTATAAGGATACAAGTATCGAAGTTAACACACCTCCTATCTGAGAGCGGGGGGGGGGGGGGGGGGGGGGGGGGGGGCGGGGACGACACGACACGACACACTGGACGGTCGGACACAAACGAACATTTGCTGCCTGGCTTTCTACTGAGCTGAGAAAAATCCAGTGCTTAAGAGGCACTGAGCTGACGGAAAGGCTAAAAACATGTCAGTTAGTAAAACGGACGTCTATTTTAAAATTCAGCTCTCTTCATTAAAATTGCTAAAAATGCCCGCAGGGTATGGAGGCTAACGTTCAAGGCTATTTTTCTTGCTTCTGCTTACCACGATGTCACAAAGCAGCTACTGTGTTAAGACAAATACAATGCTAAAAAGGGGCAGTTTTGGAAGCAAATATTTTTCTTTTGAAGGCAAAACAAAAAAGGTAGGTCAGAAAAGCTGAAAATTACTACATGCAGGAACAATAGTTTTCCAAGCACATCAGAAAAATAAGCTATTAAATCAAAGCTAATTATACAGAACTTTTTACACGGAGGAGGCTTACAAATACCATATCCCTGGAAGACTTAAAATTACTCAAGATTTCTAACTCGTTTCCTATTCTAGGTCAATCTAATTTCACTGGAATTAGCTGAGTCAATTTTCCCTTCGTATGTGCACTGCTTTTTGTCATGTATGAAATCACTGCCTACCTTTTCACATTTAGTAACCTCAGTTCTTAAGGCAACTGTTAGACATGGAAAATGGCATTTTTATGTACACCAGTTATTCACTTGTCCCACTCACTTCATGATGGACAGATGCTATGGAAGAGAGAGCAATGTCCACTAGATTCTTAAACCGTATGACTGGTTCTAAGGAGATATCTCTACCCACCGCGCCCCTCCAATCCCTGCAGATTTAGAGTTACTTAGGAACATTCTGATCCACGAGGATCTCTTCAACATACAGATATACTCTGTGTTGCTCCTTTAAGTCTTTTTCTAGGAAAAGGCAGAGTATGAATCCATTTCAGTGGCTTTCTGACAGGCTCTTCCTTTTATTCTGGGTGGGGAGAAATGAAGACTGTTCTTAGGGCCAGGAGACTGGAGGTCCAGAGGCCAAGTAGCGAGGCTTGGCGGGATAAGATGGAGGGGAGCCCAGCACAGGGCCTGGGGGCTCAACAAAGGCTTCTGCTATTTTACAAGCATCCAGGAGCATTACCTGCACATTGGAAATGTTTTCGTGTTTTTCACATTCTTCCCTTTGGAGTATTATGCTTTCTTTTGAAAATGTAAGCCTGACTCAGCCACAGAAATGGCACCTGGTTCTAGGCTGAAATCCAAACTGGAGAACGGCACATGTTCCTGGGAAGGTGGTGGAATCAAGAACAAGAATTCCACAAAAAGGTGAAAATGAAGGAAAATAAGACTATCTCTGCAATGCCCTCAAAACTAGCCTTGGCCACATCTTTGGTTCCAAATAGCTCTGCCAGTTCCCCTTGACCTTGAACCGGAGGTAGCACATGTCTGTTTTAATTCCAGGAAAAGACAGCCTTTTCTGTGGTAAGTGATGGAGATGACTCTTTTCAAAACGAACACAAACCCATGTGGAAGGAGGCTGCCCACTGCATTCCACTTGTGCTGGTCCCACATCCGAGGAGAGTAGTGAAAAAGATACAGTGTACCAACACATCACCCCTCTCCCCACTTGACATAAAGTCAGCTTACAAAGCCAAGGGTGAGAGGGATCTGAAGAGAGAATCTGATGGACCAAATAAAGTGCATCTGCTGTGAGCCATGCTGAAAGGTTTCCTACTTGATAAGACAACCAGTGAATGCTGTGTCATAAACCTTCTCAACAGAATACCCACTGTTACGAACCTCCTTCACATAGTCCAAAAAAGGACAGAAGCAAAGCTGCGGTTCTCTGAACGCTGCATGAAGCAACGCATATAAAAAATGCAATGGAATCATGACGTTTCTCCATCAATTTCCCACAACTGGGTTAAAAAACTTGACTGTTTGTTTCCAATGTAACAATTCCAGACAGTGCCCTGTAAAACTCCGGGAGCCTACACTTTGTTCTGCTTTTGTTGCTTCAAATACAAAAGAAATAACTGTTGTGAAGACGTAAATTAGAACTCTTTGGATAATCACGCACGTCAGCCTTTTAAAGAGAATCTTTTAAAGAGAATCTTAGCGCGGCTCCACTTTTCTTTTGGTTCCACAGATCTACAAGCTTTCTGGTCAGGGAGCGTTACATTGTGCTCCCAACCAAGCTGCCTTCCCAAACGTTTGTTTCTACCCGGAACGACGAAGGTTTCTCCAGCAACACTGGCATTATTCCCACGTGTAGAGTCGCGGCAGCTACGGCAGCCTCCCGCCCACCGACACCAGCTCTCAGGCAACGCTGGGCACCAGCACACCACGCGCCTGCCCAAGCCCAGGGCTGGACGACATGAACTCAAACAGGATGAAAACTCACAAGACACTCTCATTCAGGTATAAGATCTGGGCATTTTTTTTTTAGATAGTTCATAAGCCTTAAAAAGTATTCTCTCCAGATGATAAAAGGTTAGTTAAAACTGTTTAATAGGAACAATCTTGGACAAGCAGAAATAGCTTTGAAGAATTATAGCAACGTACAACCAGGAAGGACTCCACAGGGATGGCCACATGGGACAGTCTGTACCTGCTCTAGAGACTCTGCGTGAGAAAGATGACTGACGGGACATTCTGCCCTCTTCAAGGCACAAGCCACTTCTGAAAACTGTCAGCTTTCCACACAGGCTATGAGATATTTTATTTACATTTAAAAATAGCTTTTCTTCTTCAGTGTAGTGGGAATGCCCAGAGACCAGTCATAGAAACGCCTCCCTAACACAGGTGCAGAACCGCTTTATTGATCTCTGGGTTTGTCCAGTCATTCCGAATGTCATCCAGGTGGTTGTCAAAATCCACGAGCGTTTCGTAGGACCGGCTGTCCAGGAGCGACGCCGAGATCCTCTGGGCCTCCGGCCAGTCTTCACAGTAATCACTACGAGGCGAGACAGGAGACGTCAGCCTCTTCATGAACACTGGGGGCTCTCCGACAGACTGAACCCCAAACCAGCCACATGCAGAGTGGTACAGAGGAAGGCAGTAATGACCGCTAGCAGACACGCACACTGAAACCCATGAAGATGTACAGAAAGAATACGAAACACGAGAGAGACACCCTCCAAATGAAATTCCGAAGAAGCTGGAGGGAGGTGACTGACTACAAATAAAGCAAAGCAGGTGCCTGGAAAGGGGGTCTGGCTTGGGGAGGGGCGGCCTGGGGCTGGGGTGGGAAGACCCTGGAGCGACCCCGGGAAACCCTGCAGGCCTCAGCGCTCCAGGGCCCGAGAACACGCAGGATTTCTGCGTGAGGTCTGCACACGCCCCTGGAGAAGACGCTAAGGTAAAAAGCCAGCGGGCTGGGATGGGCGGCCCCGCGCAGGCACGCGGGGCATGGTGCCCTGGGAGCAGGCACTCACTAGTGCGGGTCTCTGCAGCGCCACCTGTTCTCGTGGTGCTCGTACACGTGGATCGTGGGCACCACACAGTCCATCGTGAACTTCGTGTTGTCCACCTGCAGGAGACACAGATGCGCTCGTGAGCAGAGCCAGCACCTCTGCGGCAAGTGTGAGTGCAGGCCTTCCTCGCGCCTCCCCCGGGAGCAGCGTCGACACTGCCGGCGCAGACCTCACCCCACCCCAGAGCGCGCGGCACCAAAGGAGCCAGCCCAGGTACGCTGCGCGGCACGCAGGGGGAACACTAAGCTCTGTACTGCTCTTCCACAAACGTGAAGCGTCCAAACGTTACTTCTGCTTCCTGTTAGAATTCCACCTGAGTCGAGATCAACAAGGCTCTTGTGAGCTACGCACCTACCTGGCTCCCCACCCCGCTCCCGCGGCTGTGCCGGCTAACCTAATCCAATGGTTCTCACCCTTGAGTGCGCCTCAGAACCACCTGGAAGCTTACTGAAACCCCCTGCCAGGCCCCTAGAACCTGCATTTCCCACAAGTTCCCAGCCGGTGCTGATGCTGCCGGCACGGGGACCCTTCTTTGAGACCTGCTGAAGTTGAACGACCCCACCTCCGGACATCCGTGTACCGTGACTGCAATGGAGAAGACTGCAAAAGGGGGCCACGGTCGGATGCCGCATCCGCAGAAAGGAAGACCGCTCATAGGTAAAGCTCCACGTCAGCCAGAGGACGCTCAGCAGCCAGGGACTCACCATGATGAGCGCCGTGTCGCTGAAGCCCTCGGCGATCCTGGACGCCACCTTCTCTGCGACCTGGTTTGGACTGTGAGAGAAGAACCGCGCTCTAGTGAACGCCATTCAGCACTGTCTGCAAGGCAGAGTGAACAGCTACGACATAAAGACCACCAGCACCAGCACAATGCGCCCACTTAAGCAGCTTTTGGCACTGCAGTGACTTGTGAGGACGGGAACGCTGTGAGGGCCACGTGGAGCAGGGCAGAGCAGGCCCCTCCCCCACCTAGAAGCCCTGGGACGGGGTTTCGAGACGGAGGGCGTCTTCTAAACGGAAAGGCTCCCTGGATCCCCGGGGAGAGCCCCACCCAGGGCCTGCAGATGACTGCGCTGCTGAGCACTGCTCCTCCCGGCCCACCTTCTCCACCTGCGCTCTTAGCTGCTGGAATCAGGTCAGTTGTTTTCTTTTTTTTAATTAAAAAAATTCCTGAGCCATTCCAAATCTTCCGTGTTCATCCGTCTTCACTGGCTGGCTCTGGCCCTGCCCCCACCCCAATCTTGACAAATGACAACTTTCCACCTGAATAGAGTGAATTGGAGTGGCTCCCACACGGTCCCTGCACGCCCCCCCTCCTCCCGCCCATCCCCTCTGACCTCCTCCCCAGGGCCTTATTTTTCTCTCTTCCCCCACAATGGACCCAGCTCTGCTGTCAAGTCAGTCTTTTCCTTATTAGGACAAAAAATTATTTAACTGGTTTTGTCCAGCCATGGTCCAACTCCTCTTCTCACTTTCAACCTTTCTTTGACTTCTTTGGTAACTTGTTGATCCTGTCCCTCTCCATCTCCTCACCATGCTGTGTAATCTGGTGTCCGTCCCCTTACCCCAGCACCCCTGAAGCCTCCCTACCACCTGCCACGCTCCCAAGGCCCTCCAGCTGGAATCCGGGGCAGGCAGGCCAGCTTGTTCCTAGTTTCTCTGACCATGGTGACCTTTCCATTTTCCTCCAACCCCTCAGCAGGTGCGGTAGATTCTTTCCTTCCCTCTGCCCCCTTCATCCTCCCTGCCACTCATTCCCTCCAGCTTATCACCAGAGGCATGGGTTTCTAAAATTGCTTCCCAACAGGTCTCAATTTCTAGGCTCTTCTTAGGAGATAAAAGCCCATTGTCCTCCACCTGGCAGATCCAGCCTCTCTCCACTGGACCAGCTACCGTTCCCACTCCCAGGAATAATGCTTTGTGTGCCTTCAATTACAGTGAACTGTCTACAGGTCGTCTTCCTCACACACCCCTCCCCTCACTCACTGTTCCCTGTCTGGAATGCCCTTCCGTCTGTGCTTACTCAATTCCATCTTTTTTTTTTTAATATTTATTTATTATTTATTTAGTTATTTTTGGCTGCACTGGGTCTTCATTGCTGCATTCAGGCTTTCTCCAGCTGTGGCCAGCAGGGATTACTCTTTGTTGCAGGGTGCGGGCTTCTCATTGTGGTGGCTTCTCTTGTTGAGGAGAATGGGCTCTAGGTGCGTGGGCTCAGTAGCTCTGTGGCACGTGAAATTTTCCTGGATCAGGGATCAAACCCATGTCCTCTGCACTGGCAAGCAGATTTTTAACCACTGTGCCACCAGGGAAGTCCCCTCCTGCCATCTTTAATGCCCAGAAAACACAATCCTCTCTGGGACGTCTCGCCAAGCTGCCCCAGATGAGGTCCATCTGTCCTTTCTCTAACCATGGAGGCCTTGGAATGCAGCTGTCTTTTTGTGCATCTTTCCCCCTGCACAACCAGAGACTCAGCTTTTTGAGACAGGGACTGAGCCATAAAGAAATACACTATACGACTATGATCTTTTCCTTGTGACTGAGGTGAGAAAAGCAGGTTTAATGCTTTATAAAAATAAGTTTATCTAATTAATATATTTTCACTTTTAAAATTGAGAAATTATAGACACGTGTGATTATTTACCTGCAGTATCGTGTTAAGGAAAATGAAACAAACAAAAAAACAGTTTAATAGAGAAAGTGCCCCAGGGATTCTTGTCCCTCAGGTCAGCCCAGAAAGCCCTCAAAGTGAAGGTGGTGCTTCACAGGAGTCGGCAAGTGCCAAGTTCCCGTGGTGGAGACCTGCTTATTCCCCCACCCACTGTGGAGAAGGCACACCCTGACCACTCCCATGTCTTCGCAGGTCCTCACTCACCCACACCTTAGGTGTGAAGGGAAACAAAGTCAGCATCTGCTAAGAGCACGATCTTCTCCCTACAAGCATTTGCCATGAAGAATGGCAAAATGCTGTTCTCCTCATGTTTATGACCACCACAGTACTTGTGACTTCTGTTGGGAAGGGGATCGAGAAACATTTATGTTTCACTTCAAGGTGCCTCCAAACTCAAATTTAACGTGGGTTCTTTTGAAAGAAGGTAAAAGTTACAATAGTTAATGAATTGCCAAAGTATTTCAAGAGAATTGCCAATTTTGTTTATCTTTCATTTGTATTACATTTAGTGTCAAACATGGACCTGCTCCATTCCTAATGTCAGACTGTCACTTGTGACAGTCAAGTCAGCACTTTGCTTCTGACAAGGCTGTACAGTCCTCGTTCCTGTGAACAGTCAGCTGCCAAATACAACCGTGGGGACCCTGGAGACAGAAGCCACTGTGCCAATTCCCCCTCCCAACCTGCACAAAACCAGGCGTTTACTTGTGACTGAGATCTTACATTTACATCTGAAAACTCTTCACTGAGCATCTAGCTCAGGTCAGGGCACTGGACCCGGTACTGAAACCTACCCTCATGAAGTGCTAATTATGAAGCAAAGCCCCAGCAATTATGAAATGATCGAATAAAACTTCATGGGATAACCCGAAGTTTAGGAAACAAGTAAAACAGTTACAGAACACCTTACAGTTCTTTTTCTCAGATAAAACAGTGACGGAATGATCCCTTTTTAAAAAAGCAATCACAGGACTAGAACAGGACTGGCCTCTACTTGGAATCAAGCAGAGCCAAGCACGCTCTGCCCTCCTCACAACCACTCTCCAAGGGATGAGCTCTTTAGCTCCATTTTAAAGACAGGACCACTGAAGCCCAAGTGCTGAATCAGTAAGTTGCTGAGGACTTGAATCCAAGTCTAAGCTGGCTCCAGAGCTGATACTGAGACAATGTGAATCAGCTGATGTTTCTAACAGAGGAGCGCAATTTTCGCTGGCGGGGCTGAAGAGAGAAGGAAAGAAGGTTTTCCAGGCAGAAGCAAACGGTACTAAGGAAGGATGTCAGCACGACCCCAGGTTCTGAGCTGCCAAGCTCTGTGGCTTTTGTGCAGCGAGCATCTCTGACTGGAGTTTCTTCAGCTGAGTGTCCTTGTGAGGATCCGAAAGGATGACACCAGTAAAGCCAGGCACAGTGGCAATGACCTGGGGTTTACTGCAAACACACTGGAGGGGCGGGTCAGGTCCTGGAGTGCGGCCGAGGCTCGTGGGGTCAGAAGGGGTCTCAGGGGTTACTGGGCACACCTGTCTTGCTACCCACCATGCTCTCTACAGACCTCACCAGCGGCTGGTAGGCTCTTAAACACTGACTTCAATGGGAGAACGAAGACCTCCAGAGCAGAGCAGGTGAAAGATCTGGGAAACGCTGCACAGTGGGAAGAGCATGAAGACGGTGTGTAAGAGAATTCTAGGCCGGGATGGAATGTCGTCTGAACAGAGCCTGGAAGATGAAGAGGCCATGAGCCAGATGAGGTACGTGGAGGAGCGCGCCTGTGCGGGTGCCTCCCAGGTGGCCGCCAGAGGCGTGGATCTGGGGGCAGGGATGAAGGAAGCCAGAGCTACCACCTCTGGCCCGGTCTCCTCTCCTTCCTGCGAGAAGAGCTGCTGGCAGGACAGCGCCCCACACTTACAAAATGGAGAGAAATGCCCCGCAGCTCTCAGTGTGGCTTCGCCCCACCTTCCCACCTCGCCTGCCAGCACCCCTCTGTGTGTGCGCCTCACGCTCCTGCTGGTTTCCGCCTGCAGTCTTCATCATGCCACCCCCTTGGGCACTCTTCCCTCTGGTCTCCATGTGTGCACATGACAAGACCCTGCCCACTCTCGAGCGTCCAGTTCAAATGACACCCCTCCCCGAGGGCTCCTCTGGCCACGCCAGTGGATGCAGTGCCCCCTGCTCCTGCTGGCACAGCCCTCCACATCACCTCATGGCATGCGGCCCAGGGGCCTACTCCACAGGCCTGGCTTTCGGTGTCTTTCATGTTCAATCTAGCACCTTGAGGGCAAGGGCCAAGAGTCTTCAGCTTGGCTCACACAGCGCTTGGCCTGAGGCAGGCGTTCCATGCCCTGTCAGCCTCTTTCATGTCACAAAGAACAAGACGGACACGTGCTGTGAACAGGCTCCAGCTCATCAGCACGTGGGAGGCAGGTGGACTCAAAAGGGAGGAGTGGTTACTAAGAGATGCACCAAGGAGAAACGGATGGCATTCACGGGCGCAGAGACAGGACGGTCAGAGAGGTCACAGGTGAAAAACCAGGGTTTGCAGAGCACCTGTGTGCTGTCATCCACGCAGAGGCTTTCACAGGAGTTGTTCTGCGCCCAGCGCTGCACGGGTGACCCTGCCTCCCGCAGAGTCCCACCTGGGCCCAGGCTTCTGAGTCCAACTTCTTGCCTATGCTGGGCAAGCAGACATGACTCCAGGAAGCACTTTGGTCTGGGGTCCTTCCCTGCATCCCCTGGAGCCGTCAGCTCTGCCCGGCCACAGGAGGAAAGCGCACGAGGACACCCGGCTCGTGCCTCTGGCTTTCAGCTGGTCAGGGTGCTGATCCTCTGGGCCTCCTCCTGTGAGGGCACGTTAGGCTGGCTGCTGGCGTATCCCTTGACTAAAGGGCACTGTTCTCCTCGGGGTGGACTTCTTGACTTGACCCAACCCCTCCTCGTCCCTTCAGGCAGGGCAGGTACCAGCTTTTGTCACCAGCTCTGGGTGACTGCACCACCTTCTCCTGAGTTCTCTTCCATACTGTTCACACCTCTGGAAACAACCAGCTTATTAAGTCCTCCTCAAATTATCCTAACTTCAGGGTGTCATCTGTTCTTCTGCCAGGACGCTGATGCAGAAATAAAGCAAAGATCTCAGCTCTGCTCATTAGCGAGAACCACAGTGGGGGCAAACAGCTGGATAAGAAAACCCAGGACCTAATATGAAAGCAGCAGCAAATCCCATATTTTCATCAAATTATCAGACCGCAAGAGAACCAAACCTTAAGGTTGCTTTTTTAAACCCCAAAGGGTAGAGCTCTTCCCTAATGCTCTGCCCTGCACCATCCCGCTTTGGGAACGGGCAGCAGGGCAGAGGAGTATGAACTCCCCTCCAGCAAAATACAGAAGATACAGAACAGAATCCCAATGTTAATGTAAGTGTTTAGAATTAGTTGTTTGGATTTACCCACACCGCAGCCCCCCTGGAGCACTATACACAAGCACACAGGGTCTGGAGGGGTTCTGTTTGCATAGATTTTGCATCCTAAGCCCACAGAGGTCAAAAAGTGCATCAGAGGTCACCTCCCTCACAGGATCATTTTTTCAGACCACAGAGGGGTTTGCATGGACATACCTGGCATCCTTTACTCGTTCATTAGCTTGATAATAACCCGCAATCACATAGCTATTATCTTTGCACCATGAATCAATCTGAAAGAAGAACAAAATTTGGGAAGAAAAGGTGAATGGTTTTCCCTTAAATATCAAGTCTCAATAAATAGTGACCGACCCCCCCCCCCCATGCTGGGACAAGGCAAATATAACCCCTGTACCCTCCTCACTATAAGAATGAAATGGAGGGGCGGTGGGGGGGGCGGGGCGGCGGCTTCCCTGGCGGCCCAGTGGTTAAGAATCCACCTACCAATGCAGGGGACACAGGTTCGAGCCCTGGCCCAGGAAGCTCCCACATGCTGTGGAGCACCTAAGCCCGTGTGTCACAATTACTGAGCCTGTGTTCTAGAGCCTGCGAACACAACTACTGAGCCCAAGTGCCACAACTACTGAAGCCCATGCACCTAGAGCTGGTGCTCCACAACAAGAGAAGCCACCTCGATGAGAAGCCCGTGCACCACAACGAAGAGCAGCCCCTGTTCGCTGCAACTAGAGAAAGCCCCCATGCAGCAAAGAAGACCCAACACAGCCAAAAAAAAAAAAAAAGAGGAATGAAATGGGGGAGTTCCCTGATTGCCTAGTGCTTAGGATTCTGCACTTTCACTGCTGTGGCCCGGGTGGCTTCAATTCCTGATTGGGGAACTGAGATCCTGGAAGCCACACAGTGCCGTCAAAAAAGAAAAGAAAAAAAAGAATAAGAATGAAATGGGCGTTCAGGGGAAAGATGGTCACCCCAATTTGCTTTCCACAGTCCATGTGAGGCCAGAGGAAGCAAAAGAAAGGCCTGGGCCCCCACTCTCACTGAGGTGGGATGTCTTCCCACAGAGGAGGACCCAGTAATGGCCGGGAGGGGTAGGGCTGGACACGAGGAATGACCTCTGCCTCCAGTCCCAGCAAAAGACCCCAGTGTAGACACATATTTAACGGGTGCGGTGCCGTGGGTGAGGGGAGACCAGTGTAACCCAAGGTTCTCTGACAACATGAAGCACTGAGGCACTCTAGGGCTTGAATAAACCTTAAGATCATTTAAATCAATCCTTCACAGATAAACAAACTAAAAGGCTCAGAGAGGGTCTAAGTTTGCACAGCCAGGTAGCAGAGCCAGCACAGGAACCTAAGTCTCTTTCAAAGTCAAGCCCTTTAATACTGTATTTCAGTATTCCTAGCAACACACAATGAAACACCCATCATGCTGGGATGTGGGGTGAACAGGCGAGCGTGTATGCCTGCGGGCACACACACACACACGCGTGCACACTTCTGTGTGGCATGCTTTTAAATGGGAGCAGGGCAGCAGATTCTGGAAGTTGTTTTATAATGCCCCTCCTCTCATCAGATTTAGCAGCCTGCAGGTCTAATGTTATTACTAAAAACAACAAACGGTCAGCCTGTTTTCCCATAATGGAATTTTAATAATACACTGCAGTAGATTCCATTCTCAGTCTGCAAAAGAGGAGATAAAACTGATCCTTGATATTTTCAAAGTGAATTAACTGGTTAAAAATGTTTTTCTTTTCTTCCTTATTTTTTCCCCTTTTTAAAACACAGCTCTATTGCTCTCTTCCTCAAATTCTGATTTGGGCCTCCAACAGTCTCCTTTATGACTAAAAGCAGACATTAGACAACGGTTACAGTTCAAGGTTCCCTGGCTCGCACGAGGATTAGAATAATAATTCTGGACTCCTAAGAGCTCACAAATTACCATATTGGGTCAAAACCAAGGCTCAATGAACCAATTAGATGTTTTGGTCATTCACCCAAAAGATGAGAGCTAAGTCTACAAAATGCTTATAATGGCTCTTTCGCTGTAACTTTTTTTTTCCCACTGTAACTTTTTTTTTCCCACTGTAACTTTTGATGCAAGTTATCCCACAATTACTTACATCTCTATGTGGTATCAAAGGGCACAGTCCTGTTCTAGAATCTGGCATTTGGCCCCATTCCCTGAACTCAAACCCATACGTTCGCCCGCCCTTTAGCACAGCCCTCTCAGCCTTCAGTGCCCCTCTCCCGGCTCCGCGGTGTGGGCTCTTCTTATATCCAGAGTCACAACTACAGGTGGTACCTCAAGTTCGGCTGCTGTCCTGGCTTCCTAACGCCCTCAGGACAAGTTACAAAAACTTAGTGGCTTAATACAACACAAATTTATCTTACAGGTCAGACGTCTAAAATGGGTCTGCAGGGCTGATTCCTTCTGGAGGCTCCAGGGGAGAATCCGTTCCTTGCCTTTTGCAACACCTAGATGTCACCACATTCCTGGCTGGTGGCTGCATCGCTCTGGCCTCTGCTTCTGTTGTCACAACTCTTTTCTCTGACTCCTACCTGCTGCGTCTCATGAGGACCCTTGTGATTACGCTGGGTCCATCAAAGGATCCAGGATAATCACCCCATCTCAAGAGCCTTACCTTAATCTCATCTGCAAATTCCCTTTTACCATGTAAGGGTACACGGTCACAGGTTCCAAGTCGTTTTATTTTTTGGCGCACCACAGCTACGTGTAATATAAGGATAAGGTAATTATTTTCTGCTGCGAATGCCCTGACCATCCCCAGCAGCAGTCTTTTTTTTGGGGGGTGGGGGGTGGGGGGGGTGAGGTGCTATGCGGCACAGCTTGCGAGATCTCAGTTCCCTGACCAGGGATGGACCCGGGCCATGGCAGTGAAAGTCCAGAACCCTAACCACTATACCACCAGGGAACTCCCACAGCAGTCTTCAGCGAGCAGTCTAAGCGACTCCCAGATGCCTTTCCTGGGCTGACGGTAACAGTTCATGACTCAGTCCCTAGCGAACACATGGTGTCACCTTGTACCTGCACTCAGGGAACAGAGAAGGCACCTGACACAAAGGGTGATTCTTGTGGCAAACACAATGCACACCTCAACTTACACTTTACCTAACGAGGAGTGAATTCCTATATGAAAAACTCCAAGGGCCTAACCAAATTCCTGCAGAAAGTAATGTCACAGCCTTGAATTTCTAGCAGAACTCTGTTTCTTGTTTGTTTTCTGTTTTTTGGCCACACCGCATGGCTTCCGGGATCTTAGTTCCCTGACTAGGGATTGAACCCGAGACCCGGCGTTGAAAGCGCCAAGTCCTAACCACTGGACCGCCAGAGAGCTCCCTAGAAGAACTCATTGAAGAGGCTGCCCTAAAAGTGAACCAGGTCACAAAAGCTCCGGCTTGGCTTTAGAAACCTTTCAATGATTCAAATACAAACAACCAAGTTAAGTCTGGATGCCTGTGACGGGCATGTACAGCCCATCCACAGCTGTCCAAATATAGACCCAAGTGGCCCCCGTTGAGGAATGGAGAAGCGGCCACCAGAGCCCACAGAGGTAGCATAAACAGGTTTCAGTGGAAGCAGACGTCACCAGGGAGAGTGACCTGGCGTGGAATGAGAGTAGGTGTGCAGGAGGCGGCGAGCAGTGTGGACAGTTGGCGGGGGAGGGGATGGGGCAGGCAGCTCTCGAGGGGCTACAGAATCCTGCAGTCAGCCCAGACGGCTTGCTGATGAAAAGCCTGAGTGGATTCAAGCGGCAGCTTACACAGTAAAGGCAACTCGCTCCTCCCAAGCGGGGCAGGGCAAGGTAAAAGAACTGAGCAGCTGTCTGACCTCTGTTCTCAGCGACTGTTTCCTTTTCCCTTACCCTCCGGCTAAGACGCCCTACTCCCGTGATGTATCTTGTGAACAATCAAAATGAAAAAGCTCGGGACAACACTGTCAGGACAGGAAACCTGTCAACTGACTCTGAATGCAGGATCCGAATTCTACATTTACTTCTGTTGTTTCTTTTCCATTTCAGAGGGAAAGGACACTTTCACCTTGGCATAAGCCCGCCACCCTCTGTTCAGTGCCCTTTCAGGCTCACTCCATTCCAGACACGTAGGAGAACTGCTAAAGGCTCTGGGCCCAACTAACCCATTCCCAGTTAGACTGCACAAGAAAGCAGCTTCTCTCAGCAACCTCGCTGATATTTACATGTGTGAGGCACTTCGTAATTTTCAAAGCACGATCACCTACCTCAGGTGACTATATAATAGCCATAAAGCAGGCAAGGCAGGGAGCTGATAAGGCCACCCCAAGGAAGGTGCTGCGCCCATGCCTGCCACTTGCAAGCTGCGGGTGCCTGTGAGCCTCCCTGCCGGCAGCACCGAGCACGCTTTGGAGTCTAAAAGTAGAGGGGTTGTTAGTTTCACGGAGAAGAAAAGCTCCTTCTCAAGTCGGCCACTCATTCTTCTATGGCATGAAAGGAGCTGGTTCCATGGAGGAAGCTCTGGAGGTAAATGGCATGGGGACAGAGGCGAAGGTCAGGGGGAAGAATGGAAAGAAGAACCCAGAGCAGCCAGCTCCCTCTCGGAGGCCAGAACATGTATGTTCTGGAGATAAAAAGGGGCAGGAGGAAGTAGGGGGCTGAGCCAAGAGCCAGAGGGACAGCAGCCTGTGCAGATGAGCACAGAGAAGGAGCACGTGGATGCAGCAGAAAGAATTCTAGACCCAAGTCATGGTGACTAGACCAGCCGGCATGTAAGGAAGTCATCGGAGCAGAATGTAATGAAAAGCAGCTCCACAGCACTAGGAAACCACCGAGAGGGGAGAAGGACAAAGAGGGCTTAGGGAAACAGCGGGTTTATGCTAATTTCCCTACTGACATTTTATCGGTTTTTGCCATTAGAAATAATTCCATCACTACCTACGTCAAAGGGTCGTAAGGATAAATTAACAGGCATGAGTACTTAAAAAAATAAAAATAAAAAGCACCCAGAAATGCAAGGATTTTTTTTTTAAATGGAAAATTATAAATGAAAAGCCTTGCAAAAGAATCTGATGCTGCCCTTTGACGGACTGCATATCAAGTCAGTCTTTCCCACTCATCAAAAATAACTCAATATGAAACTCCCTGAATAGAAACAAGCCATGAGAATTAGGCCTCGTTTATACAGTTTTATGGATTTAGATGCTTTATTAAAACTACATCTTCTAAAGCTGATAAACTATGGCTCCATACACTGAGATTTTTCATTGCCTTCAGCTTATAAAGTTGCTAAGTCAAAAGCTGAATGATACAGGGGCTTCCTAGGTGGCACAGTGGTTGAGAATCCGCCTGCCAATGCAGGGGACACGGGTTCGATCCCTGCTCCAGGAAGATCCCACATGCCGTGGAGCAACTAAGCCCGTGTGCCACAACTACTGAGCCTGCGCTTTAGAGCCCCTGAGCCACAACTATTGAGCCCATGTGCTGCAACTACTGAAGCCCACATGCCTAGAGTCCATGCTCCGCAACAAGAGAAGCCACGGCAATGAAGAGCCCACATGTCACAACGAAGAGCAGCCCCCGCTCACCGCAACTAAAGAAAGCCCGTGCACAGCAAAAAAAAAAACCATCACAGCCAATAAAATAAGTAAATTAATTAAACAAAAAAGCTGAATGATACAAACCTAAATATCTTAATTGTGATACAAAATTTGTGGATGGACTCAAATCGCACATTTTCCTTTACAACTATTTTGAAAGTTATTTAATTTGTACTCAATTGACATCTTTCTCATATTTGTCAAATGCTGAGCGTATGATTCAAAATTTTGATCAATATAAGAGAAGTGAGCACAAACCACCACTGCTTGGCAAGGACAGAACTTTGGCTGTTAGTTTTCACTGTCTGAAAAGAAGCTAAGTGCAGAGAATCTAGTGTGCACTTAATTTTGGTGGACAGGAGACTCAAACACTGAAGGGCACATGTGGGGGAAGTGCTGGAGGGCGAGCTTGGAGGGCAGAGGCGGTGGTGCAGGGCGAGCAGGGTCAGAAGAGGACTCAAGCAGTGCCCTAAACAGGCTGCGGCAGTGGGCCTGTCTTAAGAGTAAAGGTTCCCTCTGGGCATCTTCCCTCCCCAGGTAAAGGGTGAACACAGCTCTAATCCTTGCAGAAAATTTATCTAAAGGTGACTCCTGTGCAGTTGTTTACAGTTAGTATATTTAATTTGCTCAAGTATTACATTCCTATCTCATAACAGAAATATAACCCTTTAACTCTGTAAAGCTTACTTAAGAATGAAAAGAATTAGCCCTATTCTGACAATTCCCAGTGAGGTTCAAGTTTGCCTCTAAGATGCTCTTTGATTATTTCTGACAGGGTTTTCTATGTATTTAAAGCAACATACCTTTTCCTCCTACCCTCTCTGGCTACGCATCAATTAGTCTGCTGACTCCCCTTCTTCCACCCATCCTGTAGAAGCTGAAGTTGCTCAGGCTTCTGTCCATGGCTCTCTACTCATTACACACAGTCCCAGTCAAGCTCTCATGGCTTCAAAAGTCCCTGAGAAGCTACTGGTTCCCAATCTATGTCTCCTGCCCACCCATCTTCTGAGTTCCAGACCCATTTTCAACTTTCAACACTAGGTTGTTTTATTTTCCCTCAATGAATGGTGCCACTGTCCTTCCAATGCTAAGTCAGAAACCGAGGTGTGTCACCTTCACTTCCTTTTCCCCATGTCCCCACACGATCAGTCACTGAATGCTGTGGATTCTCCCTCCTGGCTCTCTCTGATCCGTCTCCTCTGTCCACAGTGCACTTAGTTTAGGCCACCTCTCTGCCTCTAGCGTCATTCACACTCCTGTTTCCAACATCCTCTTTGCTGCTGGCTGGAGCAATCACTCCAAGACATGAATGTGACCATGCAACTCTGCTCCAGTGGCTTCCCTGTCCTCATGATGGAGCCCAGACGCCTTTCTGTGATCTGCAAGGTCCTCTACAAGGAAATCTGTCCATGCTCACCTCTCTCTGCCTGGTCCCTTTATACTCAATACTCTAGCTCTTCTCTAACCAACCCCCCCCCCCCTCCATTTTCCTGGTCTTTGCACATGCTACTCCCTCTGCCTGAGTGCTCTTCCTCCACCCCCTGAAGGAAGCCTGGGTTAGCTGACCCTCCCCACTTCTGCTTAACTCCACGTGTGGCACTTATCTTTCGCTACTGTACTTGTCCGCTAGTACAAGTTCAACTGCTAAGCAGGTACTGTGTTTGAGCCATGGCTGTATCCCTCCCCCAGCACAGGCCTGGCACTACTGGAGAACTGAATAACCCTGCACTGACTGGTTAACCTAGCTCCCTGCAAGGGACTGCACTTCACATATCCAATCACCACACAATTCCCTTGACAACAAATTAATCAAGACAGGTGGTTGAAAAGACTTGGATTAAAACAGACTCATGCACACCCCAGGGACGGACTGGTACTGACAAGCCATTTCTCCAGGAGCTAAAATGACTGATTTTATAAAATATCATCTACTTTTTATCTATCTCCTGCCCCAAGATGACATGAGGAAGTTCACACAGTGACTCAGTTTAACAGGCACTCAAAGATGTGCCCAGTAAGCTCAGGACAGGCCCGTTTGTCTAAAGACACTTCCTGCTTACCAAGAGTTTACGGGGACATCATAATTAGGTAAACTATGAAACGGATTCATTTTTACTTGTTGAGAGATATAAAGGATTTCTACCTACACCTTCTCACACTTCACTTTTTGCACAATCAACTAATATTTTTTTAGTATTTACAGCTTATTCGTACAATGTTCCTCAACCCACGCAGGTCTGAGCCCACAGTTTCTCTCTCCCTAAGGTTTCGACTCAGACTTACAGGCGCTCTTTTGCCCTCGTGGGTCACCGCACCTCAACAGCCGCTGCCTAGCCGGCCTAGCCCTGCGCCACACCTTCTCCCACGGCACTTCCAGAAACCCGTGTGAACCGACACACAGCGGTGTGCGGGCTGGGAGGCCCGCCTGCTCCGGCTTTTGAATTCGACACGACGTCTTTAGCTTTGCAGACCACGGGTGCACCCTCGATGCCACCCGAGAGGACGCACGGGCTCTCCTGACAGCAAGCTCGGGCGCATTCCCGGGCACCCGCCCGGCGCCGCCTTTCCGAACGCGCCCCCACCCCGGGGGACCGCGGCCCCCCCACCAGGTGGGAGCCACACAGCCGCGCCCAGACCCCCCGCCCCCCGCGGGTCCCGGCAGCCTGCGTCTCGCGGCGGCAGTCCCCCGGGCCGGCCACGGTCGCCCCTCCGGCCGCGCTCACCAGCGTGAGGGCCACCTCCAGCATGGGCGCGAGGGCCAGCGCGCCGTGGAAGAGCGGGACGCAGTCCACCAGGAGCGTGTGGGGCGCGCCCGGGCCGCCCGGCGGCGGGTGCTCCCTGCGCGCCTTCTGCTTCTCGGCCACCAGCAGCCCGTTGACGGCGCAGTGCGGGTACTTGGCTCCGTGCAGCACCATCTTGCAGTAGGCCTGCGTGGTCAGCTTCACCCCGGGCATGCTGAGCCCGCGAGGCCCCGGGGGCCCGGCGCCGGCCGCGGCCTGGACCCGCTGCCCGGCCGCGCGCCCGCCTCACGCCGCTCTCGCGCCTCTCGCCGGGCGCGGCCGAAAAGCGGTCTGCCAGCGGCCGCCGGAAAGGCTTGTCCGGCCCGGCGTTTTACGACATTCGCGTGCGGCGCCCCCCACTTCCGGTCCTGTGACCTCCGGCGCGGTCGGGCGAGGGGCGGTGTCCTCCTCGATCCCGTGGTGCTCCGCGGCGCGGCCTCGCTCTCTTCCGGTTGCGAGCCCCCGGGGCATAGAGGGCGGTCGCGGCTGGCACGGCGGGCAGCGGCTGAGCGGCGGCAGGTGAGGCGGGCGGTGGCGGCTTGGCGCCGCGAGGCTGGGGGAGCGGCGGGCGAAGGGAGCCCTCGGGCCCGCGTGGTCGTGTGCCGGCGCCAGCAGGAACCGGCGGCTGGGCCTCCAACCCCGGTGACATTGAGGCCGGCCGGCGGAGGCTCCGGGCTCAGGGGCCGCCGGGTCGCGGCCTGGGTGCTGTCCCGAGGCCTCCGGCCCGTCCCCGCCTGCTCGGCCGCGGCCGCGGGCCGGCTCCGGCCCTGACCTTGGAGCGTCCGCTGGCTGCGGGCGCGGGCCTGGGGGCAGGTGGATTCGCGGGCACCCGGGCTCCCCCCCCGACGGCGCTGCGCCACCGCCGCGGGTGTAACGGGGCTGCCGGGCCGGGGCAGAAAACTCGGGGACCGGGGGCTAGCTCGGCCCTGACGTCATGCTCCTGTTTATTCTGCCCCTGAGGGGATGTTTTTCGCATGCGTGCAGAATCTTTTTCGTTTTCCGCGGTCCCCTGAAAGGTCCGGTTTTCAGGGAAGGGGAGGCGGGGGAGCTGGGCCTGATTCGGGAAAGGCCCGGGTGAGAGGTGGGTCATCCAGGTCATTCGTCGTCCTGCAGGGATTGAAAGCGGGCCGGGGCCCTGTTTGCAGCCGTTCTCCCCGATTTTCCCTTCCTGTGCCGTGCACGTAGTAGGCCTGTAACCGAATAACGATTGCAGTGCGTCCACCATCCCTTTGAACTGTTTGCCTTCTCCGTCTAAAGAAGGGAGTCCACCATGGCAGCACATTCTAGCTTTTCCAGAGTCTCTTTTAAAGTGCTTTTTCTCTTTGCTTTTTTAAAAAAGCCAATTTTAAAGAAAGCAAAAGCAAGAAGACAATATAGAACGTCAGTTTTCTATGAATTGCCTTAAGTGTGTACACCTGGCGCTTGATTTCTAATGATGCGCCGTTAAAACGTGCTGACTGCTGAGGGAAAAACCCTCAGCCTCTGTTATTTCGTGAATTCGGAGTGAGTAGTGAAGAAGAGATCAGTTATGTTGGGGAGAAGAAGAAAAAAGAATTGCATTGACTTCTAGAATGCACTGGGGCTGAAAGAAGAGTCATTCCTGATAGGTGTTTACCCTCATTCATAGAGAAGGTACGTTTTTATCTTTCAGAATGTTGGCTACCAGAGTATTTAGCCTAATTGGCAGGCGAGCATTTTCCACTTCAGTGGCTGTTCGAGCACATGGTAAGTCTAATTTTTCTTTTTGCTGTGTTATGTGTAAGACCCTGTGCTAGAGTTTCAAACAGAGGGCGTAGTTCCACATTAAAGAGTATTTATGAATCGTATTGCATTCTAGTCTGGGCCCTTGCTTATGCTCATGTTTTCCCCTTTCTCCTCCTTTTCCTGGGTTTCAAGTTCCAGTTCCACCCCTTTTAAGAGCCCCCCACTATACCTGACTTCAGCGCCGCCCCTCTTAAGTTATTGGGACAATGAAAGGGAAGGAGCTTGGACTTCCTCACCTGAACTTGGTTTAATTTCATTTCCACCTTGAATTAGCTACTCAAGTTTGGGAATCTGTTTTCTCACCTGAACTGGGTTTAATCTCATTTCTACGTTGGACTAGCTCCTCAAGTTTAGGAATCTGTTTTCTCACCTGAAATATATGTAAAGAGTTCAATGCCTGGCGGCATGTAGCAGGCTTAGTCTTGCATTTATCAGGCATCTTCTTTGTACTGGTTACTGTTGGGTGCTTAGAAGAAGAGCATATGTGATATAAAGTGGTCCCACAAGAATGTTTGCCATCTGGAGAGGGAAGATACATGAAGGCAGTTTTTCAGTAAGAGATGGACCCCGAGGAGAAACATTTAGCCTGGGCTCTGGGGTACAGGGGAGGCTTCTGGAAGAGAGGTCTTGCTCTGCGGAGGGGCTAGTAAGTTTAACCTCACCTCCAAGAGGGGAATGGTGTTCCAGGCAGTGGAAAAGCAAGCAAAAGGAGGAAACGCAAGTTGGCATGACAGGTGGTGTTATTGAGGGGTCAAGTGCCGGACTTGAGTGGTGGGTGATGAAGTTGGAGAGCAAGCCTTATGTATCCAGAGGCTCAAGAGCTGTTGCCTGGGCTAATGGGTGTGTGAGTTTTTCCTTGAAGCTGTGTCCTTTACTTGGCAATGCTGTTGTATTAGGTTTCTCTCTGTTCCTGACATTGCTCACACTGTGGACACAGGGTCTAAAACAGATCCTGTTAGTAAGAGTATTATTGAAATACGTGATTTAAATGAATAGATAATTAAAAAATTAGTTGCTTAATACATACAGAAACACTCCTTCACTAAAAGACTAGGAAGTCACTTAGGACAAAGATTATGTTTTCTTTCCATTTTAGTTTTGTTTATATATTTCCTTAGCTTTTGATTTCTTTGCTTAGTTTAGTTTGAAGTATATAGAAAGGAAAATTTATCTTTTCTAGGTGTCACATTTCTACGAATTTTGATAAACTCCTGCAGTTGTGTCACGACGACCCCAGTCAGGACACAACATTTCTGTCACCCCCAGCAGTTCCTTCGTGCCCCTTTGGTTGGTCTCATCTTCTGTAAGAAGCCAACTTCTCTCTCCCTTAGTGGCACTGGCCACAACTTATTCTTAGGAGTGCTGCTTTTGGCAGAGGAAGTTGGATCTAGTCAGTCCCTTCTTGAAGGCCTGCGCTGGCTTTTCGTGCCTGGAGTAAGATCAGCACCTGGGCTCTCTGGTCTCCTCACATCAGACTCAAAAAGGCGAAGAGCAGCCCAAACCAGCCCTCCCTGCTGGCTCACGCTCCCAGCCCCCACTGCTATCCTGTTTCTCAGATGCCCCAGGCTGGCCCCTCCTGCCTCAGCGCTGGAGGTGTGGGTGGTTGCTTCTTTCTAATCGTCACCCTCCTTGCAGATTCGATTCGAAGAGCCTTTCCTGACCACCTGTCCTGCCTCACCTTGCTTTGTGCTCCCTTAGAGACGGTGGGTTTGCGGGTAGTTTGAGTGTCATCTGTCTCTGCCTCTAGAGCGCAAGCTTTGGAGGCTGGTACCTTGCCGGGCTTCTTCATGGCCTTGTCTCCAGACGCAGTAGGCAGGTGGAAGGAACTACAGTCCATCGGACGAGTCTCATCCTTTAATTTTAAAGTTTTGGTTAAATCAGTTGTGCACGAATATGTGAACTGACTCCCCACAGAAAATAGGAGCACAATCCGGAGCCCCCATTGGCGGTCCCCCGCTGGCAGTTTGGGTATTTGTGTGGTAACACATCTGGTTGAGAGGGGAACCCAGGGTCACCAGATTTCCTCAGCAGATGCTCCCAGGATCCATCCAGGTTGAGAATAGAGATGATAAAACAGTCACTAGCATGCAAAGTCTTTGCTTTTCCCTCTTTGTAAAAGGAATGTTTGGTGTGTTAACCTTTATATGGTCTCCCCCCTGCCGCCGCCCACTTTGGCCCAGGCCCAAAGTGCTGAAGAGCCCTTGGCAGCCCTGAGATCAGGAATTGGCCATTCTTGGTCTAGAAAATGCAATTTTATGCTTAGCGTGCTTGAAGGTTATGAGCATTTATATCTTTATAACAGCATCATTGAGCTGTAACTCACAACACACTTCACCTGTTGAGAGGTACACTGCAGTGGGTTTTTTTAGTACGTTCACTGAGTTGTGCTATTATCACACAGTCAATTTTAGAACATTCTCATCACCCTAATTAACATTTATTTTTAATAACTCGTGTAAGCTGAGTGCTTTTTAGTCCACTTATCATTTTAATAGAATCTTTGAGTTTTACAGATATGTTTAAGAGCACTCTGAAGGGTTTATGCCTTGTCTGGTGATTTGAACCTTTCTGGTGTTGAATTAGAACATTTTCCTCCACATCTCACTGACAGCTCAGCATTCTGGGTCACTGTCACCATTGGGGAGGCAGACAATGGAAGGAGGGATGCAGCACACCAAGTCCAGTCGTCCACTCCCACCATTTGAATTGTAATATAAATACTACGTTCTCCAAAAATATGGTCATGTTTCTCTAGATGAAAAATTGAAGAAATGTTTCTCCTTCTATTTCAGTTTAATTCTCATGTATTAAAGACCTAATGAAGCAAAAGCCAAAAAAAAAATCTTAAGAGTTTTAAAATTGTAAAGTGATTCTAGCCTTTTTCATCTCAGATCCTTTAGGGATGAGGTCGGGTATAAATATATGAATATGGTGGTCATTTGAATGGCACAGACAAGCATCTAGAGAACTTTCACTGCTGTAACACTTATGGTTTTGTTTCACTACTGTTAACGTGTTTGGGGCATTTTAATCGTTGGACTAAGTTAG
Source organism: Hippopotamus amphibius kiboko (assembly GCF_030028045.1). Lineage (NCBI taxonomy): Eukaryota > Metazoa > Chordata > Mammalia > Artiodactyla > Hippopotamidae > Hippopotamus > Hippopotamus amphibius. Next base: position 3,255,001 of record NC_080201.1, on the reverse strand, counting down.
TGGAAGTGAAGCACTTTTGCAGGACTTCATACCTCCAGACCAGTTTGGAACACAAAATTTTCTTACAGGTGGAATTGAACACACAGCTTTTTGCAGAGGGAAAACCCTGAATAAAATTTAAGATTTTCCTTTTTTTCCTGCTGTGGGAGCTTTTTTCCTCTTTACTGGAGTAAGTGGGTACACACCCCCTTGAAGGCACTAATGTTTCTGTCTTTTTGAGCAGGAGTCCCCATTTCGTCCTCTCCTCTTTCCGGTGATAACAGCTTGGGTTTCCCTTGCCAAGGATTTTATGTTTAGTTATACGTACATTGGGTACCGACACATAACTTAGGACAGCATAACCCTGCCAGTGTTCTGTGACTTGCTGGGAACACGACTGTCTTTCCGTTTTGAGCACATGGATCTGCTTTATCCGTTATCCTGCTGTAACTTGTTTCCTGCCACACAGGTTCCCCTGGTTCCCTTTCTCTGCTCACCTTTTTCTTTTTTTCCAGAGTTCTCGTTTTGCAACATGCTGTGTAATGTATTGCTCGATTCCCACCTCTAGCGTGTAGACACAGGGAGGCAGGACTCTGCTTGGTTCACTGATGATCCCGGGTTAGAACCACACTTGGAATACACTAGGTACTCGGTAAACCTTTGTCGAGCAGGCTGAATGGCTCTGTGATACACATTTCTAAGGAGCACAGCTTCTCTGTGTGTCCTCAGTTGGATACAGGTTATCTGATACTTGGCTGTAATAAGCAGTGCCACAGTAACCAGCTTTTCGTATGTCTTTTTTCCTGAACTTTGAACCCTTGTGTCTTTTTTGAGTTTTATATTGTTTTTGTTCTTCCCCAGTAGTTGGAGTCCCTTGCAGAAGGGCCTTCGCTTAGTCTAGTCTCCAGTCCAGGGAACCTGAGCGCCCTGTCTGACCTCTGCATGAACACTGGTACTTGCAGGAAGTGCTGCCTCATTAGCGATGCCCCTGGCAGGTTTTTGTTTTGCTGTGATGAAAGGCCCCACTGTTACCCACCTGCCTGCCATCCTCAATCTGCCGTCTGGGGCCCGCAGGACAAGCCTGCTCCCCAATTCACTGAGGTTCTCAGGGTGCACATAGATGTACTTATTTTGGTTTTTAGAAGTACCGCTTTGTTTGTAACACTGAACCTTGTGTGAATTTTCAAATGTTTATCCAATGCGTGTTTTAGGAAGTGTCATGAAGAGTGAAGACTTCGCTCTCCCGAGTTACGTCGACCGGCGTGACTACCCCTTGCCCGATGTGGCCCACGTCAGGAGCCTTTCTGCCAGCCAGAAAGCCTTGAAGGAGAAGGAGAAGGCCTCCTGGAGCAGCCTCTCCATTGATGAGAAAGTTGAACGTGGGTATTTAAGGGAAGCACAGGCAGCCTGCGCTGAGCGAGAATTCTCCTGTTCTGGGCTGTGGGCTCTGGGTGGGTGGGGGTGCTGTGCTTCTGCGGGGCTCTCCAGGGTTCAGGCCCCTTTGTCTGTGCCTGTGGGAGAGGAGCTCCCCGTGCTTCCCCGGGGAGGAGCACGAAGACGGGTGCAGAGCTGCTGAGCGGGGCTCTGGAGGGTTTAGTGTGTGGGAGCAGCTTCTCCGTGCCTCCCCGGGTGGGGCTAGGTTGGCTGTAAGTTATTGATGGAAGATCAGCAAACACCGTCGGGTAGGAAAGAGATGTGAAAGTATTGTGGGCTTAAACAGACCCTTATGCCTTAATCTGAAGAAGAAAGAACGTCACTCTTTTTTTTTTTTTAACCCAGAGCAAGCGCCATGCGTCTCCTTCCTTCCCCCATGTGTGCATGGCGGGGCGGGGGCGTCAGGCCCCAGGCCTGCCTTGTGTTCCTGGCTCCACGTGTTGGTCCCCATGGCCCTCTGTGCCTGCAGCGCTGTCCTTTCTGTTCCCAGTGTACCGCCTTAAGTTCAAGGAGAGCTTTGCAGAGATGAACAGGGGCACGAACGAGTGGAAGACGGTTGTGGGCACTGCCATGTTCTTCATCGGCTTCACTGCCCTCGTCCTCATCTGGGAGAAGCAGTACGGTGAGTGGTGGGAGAGAAGCCATGTGCCGGGAGTGGCTCCATCTTTCAGTGCCCGGGAGTGGGCTGCGGACCTCCATGCAAGATGGGCACGTCCGCTCTGGGCTCCATCCCCAGATTGTTTGCCAGGTTTGGGAGACTGGCTCAGGGAACTGAAGTGGTGTAAGTCAGGGTCTGATTTATTTGGAGGGGGCCACGCTCGCTTGTGAACGGCTTCCTTTGTATAGCACACCACGTGTCCAGTAGCGGTTTAGCTGGTCACCAGTCAGAAGGCGTAGTAGAGGGGAGATCAAGGAGAAGGGAGCTCTTACCTGGCAAGGACTGTTTGAGTTGTCGGGGACTGCCACTCTACAACCAGAGTCCTGGGCCCCCGGACCTCGTGGTCTCTGCTTAGCCAGTGCTGGGGCTGCGCGTGCGTCCTAGTGCTGCCTGTCTTGCGCGCTCTCTGTCCATCGGAGGAGGGGTGATCCTGTGCTCGCCGCCTGCCTGTGGGCGTGGGCCAGGGGCAGACCTGTGGCCGCCTGCTCTCCCCTCGAGCCACCTTTGCTTGCGCTTGCACTCTGTGCTCGCCTGTAGCCCGTTACCTGTGTCCTGCAGCAGGCGTCCTGCTCAGCATAAGTGGTTCATCGCTCACTTTTACGAGTGAAGGGGTAATTTGGAAATACCGAGTTATCAGCGCCCAGAGTTTGAAACCAGCACCCTTGCATGGCTGTGGGTGTTAAGTGGCAGGTGACTGCGCTGACTGAGTTGCCAGTGAGATGGGGGAAGACCTCACCTGTGTAACGCATTGGCTTAGAAACACCTTGTCAAGGCGGTTGCCTCACGAGGTTGTTTTGGACTGCAGTGTACGGCCCCATCCCACACACCTTTGAAGACGAGTGGGTGGCCAAGCAGACCAGGAGGATGCTCGACATGAAGGTGGCCCCGGTCCAGGGCTTCTCAGCCAAATGGGACTACGACAAGAACGAGTGGAAGAAGTAAGGACCCACCGTTCATGCGTCTGAACCTCACCTTGTCACCTCCGTGCAGCTCCGCACATTTACTGGAAAGCCTGTGTACCAGTGCTAATAAACAAGCAGTTTACGTGACGTCCTTGTGGTTGGTTCTTTGATGATAACTGAATGAAATGAAAGCGTCATTTAAAACGCAGTAGGTTTCTCCCAGGTGTCTGTAGTAAATACATTTTAGGTATAAATGAACTGGCAAAAATAAGTTGTATAAGGGGACAGCATATAAAAACTAAAACTATAGAGTCCTGTGGTATGGGATGCTTTGACAGGAGATTTTTCTGAGAGTAAAATCCCATTATAGTAGCTAGGCTGACAGATGTCACGGTGGTCGCTTTTCTCCCGGAACTGTCTCTCCCCCTGAAATTGTCAGTGTTGGTTGGAGTGTGTGACTACGAGGTTGGGAAGGGCAGGCCGAGTCCTGTGCTCCTTGCCTGGTTTCTTGGCTGCTCTTGGCCTTTTTATCTAAGAAACAGCAGCGAAGCCGGTGCTAGGTCAGACGGGTTAAGGAGCTCTGCCCGGGCCCGGCAGGCTCCCTGTGGGGGGCTCCTCTCCCTGTCCTGTGGTTCTCCCCTCTCGCTCTAACCTCAGTGCCCCTCACTGGTCCCTGGAGCCCCTGCGTGGGGAACAGAACAGATTCTGGAACACAAGCCGTGTGATGAGAGCTGTGGCGGCTGGTGCAGAGGGGTCTCCCAGCAGGTGGGGGCGGGGGGTGGGGGTGGGCCTAGAGATCACCCACAGTGTTGCGGGAAGACGGCCTTGGCTAGGCTTGTGGGAAGGCTTGAAGCAGCCAGTGTGATGTGAGGAGCAGGTTAAATGTGGCCCCTGACTGTGGTGTCTCCTGCTGCTCTAGAAATGCCCTTGCTGGCTGTTCTCAGAGGCCTGCTGACTGCCCCGAGAGGCGCTCTGGCAGAAGAGGAGGTCTGGGAGCTGCGCTCTGGCCGTGAGGACCAGTGTGGCTGTGGGTGGCTGGGGTCTCTCTCTGCCTGGTGCCGTTTCCCGCTCCTTGCCCGGGGGGCTCCTGTGGTGGGGCTGCCGTGGCTGACTGGCCCTTCCCCTGGCTCTCCTGATCCTTGGGTGATCACTGGTGGGGCATCTGCCCTGGGCCGGGCACTCGCTGTCTCACTCCTCTGAAGGCCCCCAAGAGGAAGGGGCCCTTTCCGGCGTGGATGGTGGAACTGAACGCAGCTAGAGGCCGAGGGCTCTGCCTGAGTGGGCGTGAGGGGTTGCCGGGGTCCAGCCCAGGCAGGATCCAGGGAGTCCCTTGGGAGGGGTAGAGTCGGCGAGAAAGGAGAGGCAGGAGGCAGTGGAGTTGCAGAGAATAGGAGAGAGAGAGACTTTAATGTTTGCTCGGGTCTTATATATCTTACATCTTGCTATGTGGATTTTTCCATTAGGGGCCCCATATCCCTCCCCCAAATGTCCCATCGATTCCGCCGGGGGCCAGTCCTTAGTCAGGTGATGAGTCTTCTAGGTAATCATCAGTTCTTCATGTTCCTGTTTTGCCCCTTCAGTGGTTTCAAGGGGGAGGGGGAACACAGGATAACAATCTCTAGGGACAGGCTTCTCAGGCGCTGCAGGCTTGAAGTAATAGACACATTGTCAGCAGTTTAAGCTTAATCAGTGAGCTACATTCTCTATGCTACGTGACAGCAGACATACAAGACATGGACATAACATAGATACCCGTAATATTCCATTCTTATAAGGGAAGGGTGCAGGGGATATTTTATAGGCAGCTTTGGTTTGACTGACCCTCACTTCACCGGAGTCCTTAAGTTCCTATACTTCTGTACTATCTTCTAAAAACTATGATGATTGGAATATGCGTCCTGCCAGCTCCTGTGAAGCCTAGGGGGCAAAGGTTTGGGATAATTATGATTGGAGGGGGAGGCATTTTTAATAACTATGCATGGCCCATGCTGGCTAAGCTGCCAGTACGGTTTTAAGGTGGGTATGATTAGCCGAAACATTCCTTTATTTTACAGATCAAATCAGAGGAGTCATAGACAACAAGGCTAAGAGAAAAATGATTCTTTCTTTAGAGAACAATGTGTTTTTCCCATAACCATCTACCATAACGAGCATAAGACCTCCTGTCGATTGTTTCTAGGTGTGCTGGCGAGGTCACAGACCTGTGGGCGCACATAGTGCAGCCCAGGGGATCACATGCTCTTTGTTTAAGCACTTACTCAAAGGTCAGGGGTGGCGGGACAGAGAGCTATGCTTGCCTAGGCAAGCCCTTACAGTAAGGCAGCTCCCAGGGCTATGTCCTGGAGACCAAGGCCCTTGTTGGAGGCAACTACGGAAACCAGGACCCCTGTTCAAGGCAGCTCCCCGCAAGGGGTGGTGGAGAGGGACCCCCGGACACTGCTGCTCTCCTGGAGTGGCTCCATGCAGAGTCTCCCCAGGCTTGGGGGCTTCTCCTGACCGCGTCGGAACCACTCTTGCACTTGCTCGGAGGATTACCACCTGTGCCTTGGCGTCAGTCTAAGGTGTGCCTGTTGTCCTTTTCTGTTCTCTCTGTCCTTGTGGGTTTATGCCTTTAAAAAAAAAATCCCTTTACTGCTATTTTAGTGGAAATTCCGGAGGAAGCAGCCTGAATGCTCCACGCAGCCCACCAGCCTTAAGCTGGGGGTCTGCTGACCACTCATGGGTGGTCTGCACGTCGTGGGGGAGTGATGTCAACATCATCATCCCCCACAGTTGGGGCCCCCAGGAGCACCGAGGACAAGGACAACATCACGAGTGGATTCAGAAGGGCTCTGGGGTGATGGAGAGGGTGTTTTGGGTGGGGATGGGAAAAATTTGAGGTCAGTGGTGGGAGGCCTCCCCGAGGAGGTGGCCTGTGAGCTGAGACTTGGCCTGCACCCACACTAGAGCAGAGGCAGGGACGTGAGGGCGCAGGTGGAGGTGGTCGTGCTCAAAGGACCTCGGACAAAGGCCCTGAGGACAGAGCTCACTCAGTTCAAGGACCTGAAAGGTGACCCACGGGACTAAGACCCTGTGAGGGAGAGGAAGGGTGTGGAGAGCACGGGGTCCAGGAGAGAGGGCAGGCTGAGCTGTCTAGGGGGTGTGCTCACGTAGCCCCAGGCCGCCTCTCCCAGGGTGTCCAGGGAAACTATTGTAGATCCTTGAGTAACGTGAAGGTGGGGCAGGACTTTGAAAAGCACCAAGAAGGCTGATGGCACAGCCACCGGCTTAGCTCCTAAGAAGCCAGTGGGGTCCCTGTCCCCCCAGGAGTGGGGATTCCTCAGAGTGGGCGTCCCTGACCAGCCCAGGTGCTGGGTCTCTACATGGGACCATCGCAAGGCCCTGCCGGGGTGCCACTCTCGCCTGACGCATGGAGAGCACCTTGCCATTTAAAACGTGCTTCATCCTTTTCCACTGTTCCTACTTCGGCCTGTCGCTCAGCACTCCCCTTATTACCAGCCGGCAGCTTTCTTAAACGTCATTACGTACAAAGGGACAGGTAACAGCAGGCTAGCAAATGCAGCCCTAGATGCTGGAAGGCAATGGAACAATAGTTTCAACTAGAATGATATAATCAGCTAAACTATTCACCGAGAGCAAGGGAAAAAAGTAAAAGATAATCACAGGCGAACATGAAGAGCATTTATTACCGAGAGAAGCACTGGAGGATGTGATCCAGGAAGAAGAAAACTGAACCCGGAAGGAAGGAGTGAGACATAGGAAGGAAGGGAAGTGAAGTGGTTGGAGACCGTGAGGGCCCGTCCACCCACACACTCCTCAGCTACAGCAATAAAAATGGGGATGACCAACTTGGGGGGATTGTGGGGAGGTGAAGGCTGTGGTGGGATACTTTTTGAATTTCTGTGAATTCCCATGTAGAAGCACTAACTAGAGAGCTAAATCCAAAACCCTATCGATAATATCTATCAAACCATTAAGTGAGGAGATGTTACTATGAACCAGCCCCACGACCCCCCAACGTACAAGTGGGTGGGGACAAATCAGCCACGGCCACAAGCCCTACCCGAGATCTGCTTTGGTGTCAGAGAAAGCGGAGGGAAGCAGGGACGGCTGACGGGCCTGAGAACCGAGACCCCGGGGTAGCTGAGGGCTGTACCAGGAAGGAGGGGCGGTGGTGCCCTCTGGTGAGGTGGGGAGGGTGTCCAGTCGGGCGAATGCTGGGGGCTCTCGGTCCCGACACTGACCATCCTGGGCTGACCTCTGAGACAGGCACCCACGCTGCAGAGAAATCGCTGAGCGTGGGATCGGAGTGACCGAGACAGGGACAGCAGGGGTGCAGGAAAGGTGAGCCCAGGTGTGTGTGTGGGGGAAGTGAAGACGGCCCCCAAATCTCAGGCCAGTTGCCATACTTTTCAACCTCAAGAGAGAACAACCTTGTGTGGAGACTGAAAAGGCAGCCCCTAGTTAATCCTCCCAGCCACTGTCGAGAGTCAGGTAGCTTAGAAGTAGTGGAGAATCTTCAGTAGTAAAGAGTCAGAAAGGGGGCAAGATACAGGATTCTGAGGCTTTAGTGACCCCTGACCCAAGGGTATAAAAGTAAGCTGAAAGCACTCTGATGGACAAATGGCAAATTGGAATTCTGGAGAGTCCAGGAGGCTTCTGGAGATTTCGTGGTCCTTGGAGGGATGAGTGGGGGTTGTGTTAATCTCTCTTTTGTGGGTTAATGGTGAAAATCCTTGAGTTCTAAACAGAGGAGCTTGGTCAAGGCCAAAGGGAATAAGCAAGAAGCCGATGGCTGAGAAAGTGAGCTAGAGGAAGGCATTCATTTTGTTTCTTTGCTGGTCACTCCATGTCACTGGTTAGAAAAGGAAGAAGGAAACAGAGGTAGCACCTCTGTCTAGGAGCGAAGATGATACCTCACTAAACGTCTACTTTTATTTATATCTATTATACAGAATTACAGTAAAAGAAGTGCGAAAGGCAGAAGGATTTCCACAAAATTTAAGCTTCCAGGTCTCTGACTTGAAATGGTTCTTGCAAAGACTTGATAGGTGCCCTATCAAATTTTATTCGTAGTTTTAATTCTATCATAATTAAATAGACGTGTGTTTGTATGACTGTGTATGTACATCTATACGTATGTGTATTTACTTGACGGTTTTTACATAAAATTATAACTTATATTAAAAAAAAAAAACAACCTTGTGAAATTAGAAACGTTGTCCTGAACCGCACCTCCTTCTAGAGGTTCAGGAAAGTGAACGTGAGCTTCAACAAGTATCCTTACTGCAGTGGATTAACGTCCACCCAGCATATTTCAGCCTCTGGGTCCTGAGACACACAGAGCAGCAGGGCAGTGTGAGCAGTGCTCAGGGACAGAAACAGCCACCAGGAACGGGGCTTGTTGGCCGGTGCTCCCCACAGCACGTTGCTGTCTGTTCGGTGGGTCCGTAGACGAAGCCCCTGTGGTGGCAGGTGGAGGCCGTGCCGGTCCCGTAACATGGACTTCCTTTCCCCGAGGCTGACCTGGAGGCCACAGGTGTCAAGGGCCTAATCTGCCCAAAGCGGAGCCCCTCGAGGAGCCCCAGCGTGGCACCAGTGGGCTTCTTCGTGCAGCAGGGGCTCACCGGTCTCACCAGCTACCCCTCACCTAGAAGCAGCGGACTCTGAACACTTGGTGGTGGCCACTTGGGCAGCACGCTCTCAAGGAGTGGGATTCTGTCTTACAGGGTGCAGGATGCCTTTTTTATATCAGTTTTGTATTGTGGTAGAACATACATAACATAAAATTTACCGTTTTAACCGTATTTAAGTGTCTAACTCAGGGGCATCAGGCGCATTCGCACTGTTGTACAACCATCTCCATCGCTATCCGTCTCCAGAACTTTCCATCATCCCAAACTGAAAATTCTGTACCTATTAAACCATAGCTCCCATCCTCCCCTCCCCCAGCCCCTGGTAACTACTGTCCTACTCTCTGTCTCTCTGAATCTGATGACTGTGTGGCCTTGTGTGTGTGACTTGTTTCACTCAGCATGGTGACCTCTGGGTTTGTTCATGTTGTACCGTGTGTCAGAATTTCCTCCCTTCTTTTTTAAGGTCAAGTAATTTTCCATTGTATTTATATACCTCATGCTCTTTATCTCTTTGTCCACTGGGGACGTTTGGGTTGTTTCCTTTCGCTATTGTGAATGACACTGATATGAACATGGGTGTACAGATATTTGTTTGAGTCTCAAGTCTTGATTCTTTGGGTATATAGTGATACCTAGAAGTGGGAAGAGCCAGGAAGTAGGTGGCAAATTGTGAGAGCCGGGGGTCTCTCCCATCCTTGTCAAGGAGCGTGCTAACTTTCTTTCCTTTCATACAAGATGATGCTTTTACTCAGGGACCAATGTGTGGGTCTCTCTTTCGCTTAGACTGGATACATGGACCAGGGATCAGGGGTGGAAGGGGGAGTGTCTCTTCCAGTAACACACCGGCAGGGTCTTTGTTTCCCATTTGTGAACATTCTTTGTGGGTTTGGAGGTCTGATTCCCTGGGGAATGAATGAGTCCACCAGGAGATGCAACGGTGGCTCCAGTCAGCTGGGGACGGAGTCCACCCAGACTGGGTGGGCTCCTCATGTCCCTGACCAACAGAAAGAGAAGGGGGCTACTCGTTCTGGGGGGCGTGTGACCCTGAGTATAGACGGGAAGTGGGGTTTGTGTTACACAGTGGGGCCGAGGAAGGCAATGGCTAGAACCTAGGGGACTCTCCTGGGTGCCTCTTAGAACTTCCAACAGTCGAAGTTAACATACAGCAGTAGTTTACAATAACAGAAAAGAGACAGGGCCACCAAGGATGCCGACCCTACGTGAATGGAGGTCACTCCAAGAACCTCAACCAGCTGAGCCCTGGAGAGGGGCAAAGGAGTACAGAATGGGGAGCGGAAGAAGGAAGCTTCACGACCGTCTCAGAAATCAGGACTGCAGCATCTCAGCATATTTTCCTTCTTGCTTGCTGTGTGTGCCTGCGTACGCATTAACTATTTTTTCTTTTCTGCGTTTCCTCTCCTTATTGTTTTGTACGCATTTATTGGAGGTTCATTTTACATTTTAGCCCCTACGTAGCAATATTCAGATGTGACTATGACTGAATTTGAGGAATAAGTTGCGTAGCCCAGGAATACCTACAATGACTGTTGCGACTTACTGAGCCCTCATTTTGGGCGGAGGGTAATACTGAACATCTTCCTTCGTATGAAGGCTGTTTGCATCTTGTTTGGGGGGTCATAGAGTTGTCTGATGTTGTGCAGAGGTGCTCAACATGGCGCGGTCACAGAGTAGCCTAAGAGATGGACTGTGCCAGGTGAGTTACTGTCTTGGCTTCAAACCCACCCTTCTGTATTCGCTGATGGATGCTGGGGCTGGGATGCTGCAGACCGCATTTGGGCTTGGCCAGCTGGCGTGGCCTCTGTTCCTAGGGGCCCTCAGGGAGCCCAAAGGCTGGAGGAGAAAGGAGCTCTTCCAGTCTGCCCCTGCTTCCGGCCTGCTTCCTCCCTGCTGGCTTCCTGGCTGCCTCTTGCCTGCTTCCTGTCTACTTCCTGTCGGCTTCCTGTCTGCTTCCTGCTGGCTTCCTGGCTGCTTCCTGTCTACTTCCTGCCTGCTTCCTGTCCACTTCTTTTCATCTGTGAGTGTCACCCAGCCTGCTGCTTCACGCTGGCAGTGGCGGTTCCTTTCGTTGCAGCAGCTGAGCCCGGCTTTCTGTTGCTGCCACGAGTGCAGGATCAGCCTGAGCAGGTGTCTTCGAGAAGCCCTGCCCCAGGTGTGGAGCAACACGCCACAAGGCCTGGTGTGTTGAGAAGTCCCTGTGTGGCTCACAGGCCGTCACACGGGGCCATGAGAAGCCTGAGGTGTCCCAGCGTGCTCTCCAAGAGGGCGTGTCATTGTGGGAGACAGGGCCCATTTTTTGTGAAAAGAACAGTTGAATAAGTTGAACCTGTATTTTTAGTTTATCCTTGATATTGGTATTTGAAGGGGAAAAGCTGTTATTTAGGGTGAAGTAGATAGCTCTATCTTTTGATAGAGACTCTTAGAAACTCTTGAGTTTTTGTACATCCCCTGTGTGCTTTGAAAGGCTTCAGAAGTTGATGCCCATATTACCTTATTGTGTCAAATTTCACGTGAAAACTTCAGTTTTCCCCTGAGTGTGATGAGTGACCAGTCCTGTTCCTGCAGCTTTCAGACGTGTTAGGTACTGACTTGACCCACTTTCTCTCCAGGTGCTCGGCAGTTTCTTCAATATCCAAAATAAAGTTACGTTTTAAAATTATGTTTTCATCCTTTTTTTAAACTCTACCTTCTTTACCCCCACCCCCAGTTTGATTGCTAGGTAATTGACCTACATCACTGTGTAAGTTTGAGGCGGTTGGCATGCTGGTTTGATTTGCATATGTTGTAAAATGATTACCACAGCAGGTCTGGGTAACACCCATCCTTCCATAGAGATACAGTAAAAAGAAAAGGTAGAAGAAAAAGGAAAAAATTCCCACCATGATGAGAACTCGTAGTATTTCCTGTGTGTCGTGGAGCAGTGTTAGCTGCAGTCGGCACGTTGTACGTCACATCCCTGTGCTTATTTATCTCATGACCGGAAGTTTGTACCTTTCCACCACTTTGCTCCAATCCCCCCTCCCCCACTCACCCCCTGCCGCTGGTAACCGTAAGTCCCATCCCTTTTTCTGTGAGTTTGGGTTTTTTGTTTGTTTTTTGTTTCCCTTTGTTTTTAGATTCCACATATAAATGAGAACATACGGTGTGTGTCTTTCTCTGTCTGACTTATTTCACTAGCATAATGCCTTCAGGGTCCAATCGTGTTGTTGCAGATGGTGGGATTTCTTCTTGTTACAGGGCTGAGTAGTATTCCGTGTGTGTGTAAATATACCACAGCTTCTTTATCTGTTCATCTTTCAGTGGACACTAAGGTTGTTTCCATGTCTTGGCTGTTGTAAATAGTGCTGCTGTGAACATGGGGGTGCAGGTATCTTTTTGAGTTAGAGTTGTCATTTCTTTTGGATATAGTCCCAGGAGTGGGATTGCTGGATCGTATGGTAGCTCCATCTCTGATTTTTTTTTTTTAAATGTATTTTTTTTTGGCACACGGGCTTAGTTGCTCCGTGGCATGTGGGATCTTCCTGGAGCTGGGATCGAACCTGTGACCTCTGCATTGTCAGGCGGATTCTTAACCACTGCGCCACCTAGGAAGCCCTCCATCTCTGATTTTTGAAGGACTCTCCGTACTGTTGCCATAGCGGCTTCACCAGTCTACAGTCCCACCAGTGACGTGCAAGGTTCCCTCTTCCCACATCCTCGCCGACATTTGTTATCCTGTGAGTGTAATGATGGCCGTTCTAACAGGGGCAAGGTTGTATCTCACTGTGGTTTTAATTTGCATTTCCCTAATGGCTTGTAGTGTTGAGCATCTTTTCATGCACCCACTGGCCTCTTGTGTGTCTCCTTTGGGAAGATGTCTGTTCAGGTCCTTTGCTCACTGGGGTTTGGCCACCGTGTGCTCATGTCCTTTGTCACCCCTGAGTGGGAGTTCGCGCCCCAGAGCAGGGGCTCACATGCCTTCTAAAGGGTTGTCTTCAGCTCGTAGGCATCTCAGATTGAGCAATTGGACCTGCGTCTTGGAGACTTAGACTTGGTGTTTCATTGGGCTGCATTCTCAATTCTGCACAGCAGAGGGAGAGCTGAGGCCTCAGCCATCCCGTTTGTAGGGTGGGGCATTCAGAAACCTGGCAGAGTGAACAGAACCTTCTCCTGAGCTTTCTCCAGGGTCGGGGCATAGAGGCTGAGGCATGGGCGGCACCTTTGTTCACACACCCTCCCCGGCACGCGTCTCTGCTTGTAGTGCCGCTTCACCCACAGGCCAGGCACTTGCAGGGCGGCCCTGGCCAACCCCATCAAAACCAGGTAGTCGTGGCGGTGTCCTCTCCTCCAGCTGCCCTTTCTCTGTCCTGCAGAATCCTCTGGCCCATGGGGACATCCGGCTGCAGACGGCAGCTCTGCAGGCTGGGAACTTCATTTCACCACCAGGGATGCCGTGCTTTGCCTTGGCACAGACCCCAAAAACAAAACAGTTTACAAGGGTGTGATGTGGGCTTACAAGGCCTGAGAGCCAGTTGCTTCTGGCACTGCTGCTCCCTGGGTTAAAGTATACAAGGGCTTTATCTGTGAAGTAGGCTGGCGAGGGGTTAAGTGTACCGTCACCAGCTCAGGCTGCCTGGGTCCCAGCTCTGGCTTACTGCCCTACATGCATTATTTCCTCATTACAGACATGAGGTTTTTCTCCCATTTTACAGATTATGGGATGGGGCACAGAGAGGGTAAGTGACTTGTTTAAGGGCACACAGCCAGTAAAGTCAGAGCTGGGATTCAAATTCCAGCTGGCCTGTACCAGTGCCTGTGTTGCTGTTTTCGCTTGAGATCTGTACAACTCCTGGCACATAGTAGGTGCTCAATAAATGTTTACTGACTAAACAGACATACCCAAGCCCTAGGAATGGGTCAGCCTCTCTAAGGGTCTTTCCAAACGATTTCCTCACCTTTGCCCTGCAACAGCGATTTCTCCCCCCTCCCCCCTCAACCAAACCAGAAGTCAACAACAACACCAGCTACCCTCAGACGTCCACCGCTCCCCGGCTGACCAGTGACTCCCTGAGCCTTCCCTTCCTAGACACGCTGTGCGGGCAGCACGTGGCCTTGGGATAGATGTTAGGAATCTCACTCCCCCGTAAAATGTAGCCGCGCCACGGCCAGATGCAGGCCAGCACCCCACCAGGGCTGCGCCGCGGATGAGTGCGGAGGGCGGGGTTGTCATCCCTGGGGCCTACAGGCTCCCTGAGAGCCTGGTGGGCGTTCCCACTGCCGCTCTCAGAAATGCACCATGAGGCCCAGCCCCAGGCATTGCTGGTCTGACGCAGGTCTGAGGTGGCGGCTGACAGGCCTGTCTTGGTTTTCCCGGGATCATCTCACTTTTAACAGTAAAGCCCTGTGTCCTTAGTGTTGTCATTTACCTTATTAATTCCACCAATTACTGTGGCAGAAATGGCTCTAACTGTGGAACTTCTGTGTTTTATTGAAAAAAGCGGAAAACAGGACATTAAGGGTGTCCTGGCAAAGTCCCTACAGGAGCAGGATGTACTCCCCAAACATAGGGCATGTCCACGCAGGCAGCCTGCACATCCCTCGGCCTCTTGGTCCCAGGACGGCTGGAAGCGCTGATCAGCTGGCTGGGGAGCCAGGTTCACTGCGGTGTCCCTCCCAGGGGTGCTGAACTCTCATCAGAAATTCACGTGACGCAAGCCGTCGTCCCAGTGTTTCTCAGCCCAGGCTGCGCGTCAGGATGCCCTGGGAGACTGTGTAAAGGCACTGAGGTGTGGGCCTTGTGCTAGGTGCGTCTGCAGGGTTTCAAGTCCGCCCAGGCGATTCAGGTGCAGGCTCAAACCACGGCCTTCATTGCCAAGAGTCCTGGGAAACCAGTTGACAGCAGAGACCTGTCTGCCTAACCCAGGGCTGCGGGGCCAGGATCTCCAGGGGAGCGAAGCTGTGGTTAACAAGCCTGTGGGTGCTCTTGAGGCTGGGCTGGGGAGGCTCCACCTCGCTCAAAGGGGGGCCCAGTTTGCTGAAACAGACTGGCGGGGGGGAGGGGTGGGGAGGCTGGTGAACACGAGGTCCCCATGGCAGCGTAGGAACGGACACCTGCACACCGCTGGCTGTCGTACCCCAAATGGACACGAGGTGGCATCCCGACTCCGTGCTTGTCCTCAAGCCTCCCCCCCCCCCGCCCCCCGCACCGCCCGAGGCAGGCTCTGCATTAAAAAAATTGTTTTTTTCCTTGTCAAACTTGTCTCCTGAAAAGTTGGCAGGAGAGCGTGCGCAATCTGGATTACGGGGCCATGACCTGAATTGTTCTGCCGTGTGCGTGACCTGCCTTCAGCAGTCTTGTGTTTGATCATGAAAATCCGTGGAAATTTTGTATTTTGCTCCAGACACTGCTGTATTGCTGTATTTGTTTTATTATAGAAATAGTTATTCCCACAAATTGCGAGTAAAATTGATCCCCCTGGAAGGTGCGCCGGCTTTTGCAGGGTTCTCGGCAGCGCACGCCTCAGCTCCTGACGTGAGCCGCGGAGGAGATGAGACCGACGGTGGCCCCCCAGCTCATCGCCGCGTTGATGCTGAACGCCTGCCGCGGGCAGGACGGGACCCCATCCTCAGGGACCAGGTGACAAGCAGGCATTTCCGTCTGCTCCGTAAATGCCAGTGTGTTGCTATCACATCGCCCCTGAGCTGCTGTCCACCTGCACGCTTAGGAGAATGGACGTTACGTAACAGAACTGAAAGCCACCGGAGAGACGGCGTGGAAGACTCACTTCAGAAATGGGAAGTAGAAACTCAGGGAGCAGGGCAGCGGGGCGGCGCGAGGCGGGAGCCAGGCTCTGATCGGGTTCTGCTCGGCCCAGCGGAACAGGGGAGTGTCCTGCCCTCTTCCTGCCTGTTTTCCTGGTGGGAAATGCAGTCACTGGGGAGTTGCGAGGATTCCCAAGCAAATCCTAAAACTCCAGCCACCCAGAGTAAGCAGCTCCCTAAATGCCACGAGTCCCAGAACCCACGTCATCCAGAGTCCGTCCAGTGGTGGTGCGGCCCCCATGATGGAAACACCAGGTTTTAAGGGGGAAACAAAGCTTCCAGAGGCCTTTTCAGAGCCTTTGGCTTTCAGCACAGAGGGGCCGAGTCCAGGCTCAGCCTCCTGGGGGTCCTGTCTGGAGGGCAGAGCGGGGCCGAGCTGCCCTTCCTGCTCTGGCCCGGTGCCACCAGGAGACAGACGTTTTCCCAGAGGCTTAACAGTTTGGGTCCATGCTTCTGGCCCTGGGCTCTGTGGGCCACTGATGTGTGTGTGGGTGGCCTGAGGGGGCTGTGTGTGTGTGTGTGTTGGGGGGCTGGGGTGTTAGTGTGTCAAAAGCCACGGCAGTAAACGGCATATTTTCTTGAGGCATCATTTTCACTCGAAGTTTCGGGGAAAGATTCTTGTTGTTTACAAGTAAGACAAACATGGATATACCACAGAGCAGAAAGAGGCTCAAGTCCGTTTTAAAGGTAAAATACACCACTCGAAAGCTGTTCACACGGAGGCCGGCCCGAGCTCCCCTGGGAGGGGTTCTCCTCTCCTAGAGCGGCTCGGGGAGTAAGTCCATGAAAAACACCCATTTTTTTTTTTTTCTTTTTAAGAATTTTTAATGAGATACAGTTAACAGACAATAAACTGCATATATTTAGTGTACAATTTGGTATTTTTTTTCTTATTAGTAATGTATATATGGCAATCCCACTCTCCCAATTCATTCCCCCCCCAACCGTCCTCACGTTCCCCACTTGGGAAAACACCCATTTCTTGACGACCTACCGCATGCAAAGCACGGTGCTAGACGTGGAGGGGGCACGAGGTAGGAACTCCAGCTCCTTCTCTTGAGGAGCTCATGGTCCAGAGAGGAGTCTTGGCTTCCCCTTCACCCGCCTGCTCCTCGCCGCCAGCGCCAGCCTCATCACCAGCCTCGTTGTTATCACCGCCACCGCCATCTCCTGCTTCACCTTCGTAAGCGCCAAAGCACCTGTGTCTGCTTTGCTCCCCACTGTAACCCCAGCTTCTGGGAGGTTGCCTGGCACGTATGAGATATTCAGTAGATACGTACTGAAAGAGTGAGCATTTCATCATCCTGTAATCACACTAACGTCTGTGTTGTGTGTCATCTGTGATGGCTCACTGCAGTGCTACGGGTAGGAGGTATAGTTATCTGTTCCCACACTGACAGAGGCTGGACACCTTCCAAAGACTCTACACCTCGCAGACGGTAGAGTCAGGATCTAAACCCCGGTCTGTCCCACTGCAGCGCTTGGGTGTTCCACCTTGAACCACGGTGGCCCAAGGCTCCTGGCACAGCCTTCAGGTAGGACTCGAGCCCAGAGGCTGGCTTGGTCAGGGATGGCTTTGTTTTAGTTTCTCTGTTGGGTACTGAGACAGTCAGTGTCCAGATACCAGAGAGCGTGATCTGGAAGTGACTGCGTGTGTCCAGAAGGTGTGACCAGCAGGAGGTTTAGGCAGCCTTTCCGTGTTTGGGGCTTCTGGTGCTTCCCAGGCATTTCTGTATACACTGTGGCTGTGCCAGGCTGGAGGGGGACTCGCGGGGCTTTCCCTTTGATCAGGAGCCAGCTGGGGTCACCTGCAAAGCAAGTCACAAGGCTGCCCCGGAGGACTTTCCCAGCCATTAGGGCCACCACTTCCTCAAACCTCCCCGATGCCCCCTGGAAAACACCAGCCTAGAATCCTCATGAGTCTGGCAGAGCCACTGTTCTGGGGCTACAGGGGAGATGGGCTGGAGGGACCGAGGACCCACGTCCCCCACCGGATAAGCATCCCGGTCCTCTGCTGGGGGGATTTGTTCGTGAACGCGCACGTGACCCACACTGGACCCACCAGATGTCAGGACTTGTGCTGCATCTGGAGCAGTGAGGGTGTGAGTCTGGACCCACTGGGGGACCTGGTGGTAGTGAGTGCACCTGACAATGGCGAAGCTGAAAGAGGAACGTGGAGCCAGAGATGGAGAGAGACTCAGGCTTTCTGGTGTGATTTGAGCCCCTGGATTCAGCTTTACGTGAGCCAAGCATCTCCTGGACCTTTTGCTTGCACGAGCCAGTAAATTCCTTTTTCTTCTCCTTTATTTACTCCAGTAAATAAGTTGGATTATTAAGTTGAGTGATTGTTATTATTATTTTGGTCATTCATAATGGAAAGAGACCAACACACAGGTTCAAAGACTTTTGGACTCACCACCCTCATTGAGAATCCAACAAAAGCTAAGAACCCTCTCCCCAGAGACATGTACCAGCACGCGAATGCATGCTAGCGTGCGACCGAGCACGGGGGCTCAGTGCACCTCCTTCATGGATCTTCTAGGTACCAAGAATCTCAGGCTGAAATGCATTTGAAAAAAATGCTGCAAAGGTCTTAGAAGCCTGCCCTGGGCATCTGAGATCAGATGAGACGTTTTAGCTGCGGACCTGGTCCCCACCACCTCCCGAGATGAACACTCAGGTTCAGAGCGGTGAGCTTAGAGCTGTGGACTCTCGCCCGTTCCCCTGTGCACGCCTGGTTTTATTGTGCTTTGCTCTGCTAGGCGTTGTAGGTGGTGCGTTTTTTTGTTTTTTTGTTTTACACAAATTGAGGGTTTGTGACAACCCGTTGAGCAAGTCTATTGGTGCCATTTTCCAACAGCGTTTGCTCACCTTGTGTGTCCCATTTTGATAATTGCAATATTTCAGACTTTTTCATTATCTGTGTGCTCTGTGATCAGTGATCTGAGATGTTACTGTTTTGTCTTTTTGTTACTTTGTTTTTTTAATTAAGGTATGGACACTTTTTAAACATGTTACTGTTGCACACTTAACAGGCTCAGTATGAAGATAGCTTTTATGTGCACTGAAAAGCCAAAACATTCGTGACTCACTTTATTGTGTGGACTGGAACCGAATCCACAATAGCTCTGAGCTATGCCTGCAAAAGTGTTTTCAACTGGAAGCAACCCCAAAAAACAAAACCTCAGAGTCCAGCCCCAGCCCCATACCACTGGCACAAAAGGGAGCCAGTGGCCAGGGCTGGAATGGGGCCCCGAGTCCAGGCTCTCCTGCGTTTACTCTGCACAGAGCCTGTCATTGCCAGACTTCTGATCATGGTGACAGAGCCTCAGTCACTGGCCACAAAACCCTCCACAAGTGTTTTGAAATAATAATACATATCCCGGCACTGGGGCGCAGAAAGCTGAGCTGTTTGTGTTGTAAGTGAATTATGTAGTTTTGTCCTCTTGCACAGAACAGATCCTTCAGATGTTTACGTAATAAAGATTCCCCGGGTCTCAGAATCAGAAAGGCCAGTGTTTGTTTCAGATGGCCGAGCAGCCGGGATTTTTCTTTTTTGGGGCTTGAAAAATACAGCAGGTTCCTCAGAGACCGGGTTGCTGTGTTAGCACGGGCGGTAGTGTCCCTTGGGGTTGTTGTAAAGGAGCGGAGGGCAGGCCTGTCACAGGGTCTCCCTCGGAGCTGGTGGGGTCTGTGGGTGGCCCTCATCAAAGTCATGGTTCCGTGGCCAGGGAGGGCCTCGCTCTGCTCTTGTTTTGTCTGCTAGAGGCTTCGATCCTCAGGATGTGTTTGGGATAAATACTGGAGTCCAGTGTCTGCTGCAAAGACAAATCAGTCGCTTGGCTGATATTCTTCAGAGTGTTGACTCAGTGTTAGAGAAGAGGCCTGTGCAGTTGGGTTTGTTTTTTACTTTAAAATTATTATGGAGTATTTCAGACATAGAAAACTGCATGTAGGATACCACAGTGAACCCCACGGACCTGTCACGTGGTGTAAGAAACGAAACATTACCTGGGACCCCTCCTCAGTTGGCCCCTCCCCACCCCCAGGAGTGATGCTGTCCTTGACACAGGTGTTTTCCCTGTGGGCCTTTTTCTCCGCCTCTTGAAATTTTCTTCCAAAAGGGGTGACCTCAGGAGTGATTCTTCACTTTTCCAAAGGACCCCCCAGACCTCCTATACCTGCAGCCTTTGTGTGGCCTTGGGGGCACTTGGGCACCTGGAGCAGTGCAGGGGGACCTGCAAGGGTTAGCGGCTGAGTCCTGCTTCAGGTCGACACCCCCCCCCAACACCTGACCTGGGTCAACTGTGCCCCCTCCCTGCAGCTTCCTCCTGGAAACACCAGGGGCACCGCGGGCCCCCTCGGGAGGGCTGTCGGGAGGATGGAGGGGGCCAGCTCCCCGCGCCTGGGTAAGTGTGAGCTGTTGTTATTGTGCTGCCTCTGGACAGCTGTGGGTGCCTTTCCTCAGGGAGTGGGAAGAGGGGAGCTTCCCCACCTGGGCCTCAGGGATGGAGCACTGGGGCCTGTCCCACCACCTCGGCTGGACCGCACAGCCCCTCCGCAGACAGACGGTGCTGGATTCCTTCCCTACAATAAAAAAGCAAAAGAAAGGGGTTTCTTCATAAACTGTTTAGCAACCCAGGGAGGGAAAAAACAATCAGAGACGTGGAAACAGCTCCGGGGGGGGGGTCCGCCGTGCGGTGAACCCGCAGAGCCCCCGGACCCCGCTGCCTGGGCTGTGCCGTCGGGAAAGGGGAACAGGAAAAGCACGGCGGGTTGAGCAACGTGAGCCCAGATTGGGGCCAGGCGACCACAGCCCTGGACGCCGCAGCCGCCGGGCGTTTGCACAGGAAGCGCCCCCAGCCCGGGTCGCGTGGGCCCTTCTGTGCAGGGGGTGCCTTGGGGTCAGGCCCGGGCTGCCAACCTCCAGCACCCATTGCACACCAGGGAGGGGCCGGCCCTGGGGGGCAGAGGGCGCTGACCCCTTGCCGTGGGCTGGCGGCTTTTCCCTAAACCCTCAGGCCACACCTCAGCCTGCCTCTCCCAGGAAGCCCCGGAACTCTCCAGAAGGAGCGCCACCTTGTCCGTTGGCACCCTCCTCAAAGCTTGCTTCTAACAACGTCTCCCGTGCCTGCCTGCCTTGGGGTGAATGTAATTTATTTGCAACACTCATACAAGTAACTCTATTAGAGAAAGTGTGGAAAAAGAAAACAAAATTCACCCATAATGCCACCATCCTCACGCTGCAGCTGTTGTAATTTTGGTATGTTCCCCTCCAGACTTTTTGTCTTAATTCATATTTTTGCATGTGATTTAAACATAGTATAGGCATAGTTGGAGAGCTAGCTTTTGACCCAATGTAACGTCCTGAGCATTTTCCACGCTGCCGTGGTCTTCATAGCTGTCCTTGTCAGCCCTGGCTGTTGGGACTGTGGTTTTATTTGTAAGATTTTAAGAAAACGTTTCTGTGTGGAAACATTTCAAACACACGTGAAGCTGGAGTGAATCGTGAAAGGAGTCTCCAGGTTCTCATCATCCAGTTTCAGTAAGTGTCAGCCTGTGGCTCACCCCTCTGGTATTTTTTTTTTTCTTGTGGTAGAATATACACGACATAAAACGTAACCATTTTTAATCGTTTGGTGCTAGGTTCAGAGCCACTCAACACAGTCACATCGTTCTGCAGTCGCCATCACCCAGCTCCAGAAATCTGTCCTCTTCCCAAACGGAGAGCCTGTCCCCAGTAAACGCTCACTCCCCCTTCTCCCTCCCCAGCTCTGGAAACTTCTTTTCCACTTTCTGTGTCTATGAGTTTGACTCTCTAGGTGCCTCATATAAGTGGAATGAAAATACTTGGCTTTGTGTGCCGGGCTTCTTTCACTTAGCATCACAGTTCCAGGTTTCCCTGAAGTCGTAGCAGGTGTCAGCACTTCATTCCTTTTGAAGGCTGGATCATATTCCGTTGTATGTGCATCCCACATTTTGTTTATCCGTCGATGCACATTTGTGCAGGTGTTTTTGAGCAAATTCCAGACGTCCTCTTGTTTTGTCCATGGATACGCCTGAGTGCTCTGAACGGTGAGGACCTTTTAAAGAAAGCCTTACAGCCATAGCGTGCTCCCATGCAGACCGCCTGACAGTAATGCCCACGCATCACCTAACATCCAAGCAGGGTCCACATGGCTCCGATTTCCTTGTGAATGTCTTCCTGAAGTTGGTTTGCTTAAATTATGATCCAAGAAAGGATGTTGTAAGTCTCCTTTAATCCTTTTTTCTCTCTCTGGCCGTTTATTTGCTGAAGAAACTGGGTTGTCGTGCTGGAGAATGTCTCACGTGCTGACGTGGGTGGTGTGTCTCCACGTATCTCTCTGTCTCCCAGGCTGGACCTGACTCGAGTTCAGTTTTTGGCAGGAAGGTCTCAGAGGGCGCTGTGTCCTTCCCGTCGCGTCAGGTGGGCGGCGTGGCAGTCAGCGCCATCACTGTATGTTTTGCTTGGGTTTGTTTTTACTCCTTTACGTTTGTTACTCTTTATTTTGAAACTTATTTTTTTTTGGCTGTGTTGGGTCTTTGTTACTGCATGTAGGCTTTCTCTAGTTGCGGCAAGTGCAGGGGCTACTCTTTGTTGAGGTGCGTGGGCTTCTCATTGCGGTGCCTTTTCTTGCTGCAGGGCACAAGCTCTAGGCACGCAGACTCAGTGGTTGTGGTGCACGGGCTTAGTTGCTCTGCGGCATGTGGGATCTTCCCGGACCAGGGATCGAAGCCGTGTCCCCTGCATTGGCAGGTGGAGTCTTAACCACTGCACCGCCAGGGAAGTCCCTTGAAACTGTTTTGAACTTACAGAAACCTTAGAGTATTTCAAAGCATTCCTGTGCACCTTCACTGAGACCCCATTCAGGTTTCCCAACAGATGGTACCCATGGCTCCAGCCTCCTGCTCTCTGGGCGGGACCCCATCCAAATCACGCGATGACCCGTTGCCAATCTGGATCCATTCTTGGGTCTTTCCTTGGCGTTCACAGCCTTGACATATTTGAATATTCCAAACTAGTCTTTTCTCAAATGCCTCTCAATTTTGGTTTGTCTAATTTTTCTTCACAGTGAGTGCAAGTTATTCATCTTGGCTGGAAAAATCACAGAAATAACGCTGAGTTCTTCTCAGGGAATCCTGTGGTTGGGGGCAGGGGTGCATGATGGAGGTCTGTCCATCCACTGATTTCCATGTGCATTCGTGGATTCCTGTTTTACTCAAAGCCAAACCCTATTCCTATCATTATTTACTTTCATCCTCAACTACGCGTGCATTTCTCAAAGTTGCTTTTGTCAGTGAAGCATCTACGACAGGGCTTGTCCCACAGCAGGACCTACATACTCCTTCCGTCTGAATGCGGCCCAGTTGTTCCATGATGTATTGGTTTTATTGACGGTCCCTTAATCTGCTTCCCCTTTCCCCCAACAGCACTGCAACGAGTATCCTTGTGCAGCGACCTTGTTCCCAGCAGGAGGCATTCCATTTTATTTTCATTTTATTTTATTTCTTGGGGATAAATTTATTTATTTATTTATTTATTGGCTGTGGTGGGTCTTCGTTGCTGTGCTTGGGCTTTCTCTAGTTGTGGAGAGTGGGGCCTGCTCTTCATTGCGGTGCGTGGGCTTCTCAGTGTGGTGGCTTCTCTTGTTGTAGAGCATGGGCTCTAGGCACGCGGGCTTCAGTAATTGTAGCACGCGGCCCCAGTAGTTGTGGCTCGTGGGCTCTAGAGCACAAGCTCAGTAGTTGTGGTGCATAGGCTTAGTTTCCTCATGGCATGAGGGATCTTCCCAGCCTAGGGCTTGAACCTGTGTCCCCTGCATTGGTAGGTGGATTCTTAACCACTGCGTCACTGGGGAAGTCCTGGCATTCCATTTTAGAAAGCTTGAATCCCTAGAAATTTCTTCTTCCTTTTGAAGCAAATCCACCTCGTTGTGGCTTCCGCCCACCCTGTCCTGCGGACAGGAGCCATAAGCTCTAAAGCCAAGTGCTTGGCCCCGCAGCGGGTCACAGAGCCGGCGAAGAAGGTCGGGTCTCGCACAGCTTCCCGTCCCCAGGTACCGGCTGTGGCCCTCGCAGCTGCCCTGGCTGCCGGCCCCGGGGAGCCCCGCTCTTGTCACAGCCTGTCCTGCAGGTGCGAGGCCTCCCTGTGGCCTGAGCAGAGGGGCCAGGAGCCCTCTCGCCTTCTTTCTTTCAGACCCCAGGTTCGACTGCCAGTTGCTGCCACTTCAGTTTGGCAGCCACGACCTACTGCTGACCCAGCTGGACGTGGGTCTGGCCGAGGCTTCAGGGTCTGTGAGAGTTGATGCAGTTTTTTTTTTTTTAATTAATTAATTTATTTAATGTATTTATCGGCTGCATTGGGTCTTCGTTGCTGCACACGGGCTTTCTCTGGTTGCTGAGAGCGGGGGTTACTCTTCATTGTGGTGCGCAGACTCCTCATGGTAGTGGCTTCTCTTGTTGTGGAGCATGGGCCCTAGGCGCATGAGCTTCAGTCGTTGCGGCACATGGGCTCAGTCGTTGTGGCTCACGGGCTCTAGAGCACAGGCTCAATAGTTGTGGCGCACGGGCTTAGCGGCTCCATGGCACGTGGAATCTTCCCAGGGCAGGGCTCGAACCCGTGTCCCCCTGCATTGGCAGGCGGATTCTTTACCACTGCGCCACCTAGGAAGTCCGATGCAGTTTTTTAATTTGCATCATCCACTGAACTTTCCCTACTACCCTGGACATAGGCGTGACCCATCAAGGTTTACACACGAGGAGGTTGCCCTCCCCCCCCACCCCCGCCACGCAGAGGGCCCCTCAGGGTAGGACAGTGCAGGGGCTCTTTGTGTGGCTGTGAGCAGAACCTGAAGGCAGAGTTCTGGGCCCCAGGCTGGTAGCCGACGAGGAGTGTTCCCCACCCCAGGCCAGAAGGAGCAAGGGAAGGAAGAAGTTTCTGGAACCAGAAGGAGAGAGTCGTGTGGCTCAGGTCTCCCTGAGAGGAGCAGGGGTCTCTGGTGAAGGGACAGAGGCAGTGCTGGGTGGCGGTGGAGGGGCACTGGTGGCAGATAGATGCCTAACAGCGCCCTTCTCCCTCCCTCTCTCTCCCATGGGGCTCCCCATTAGCCGACCCTCCCCCCACCCCTGAGCCAGCAGAGCAGCACAGGCCAGCCTTCCGGGGGCAGGGAGGACAGGATCGGGGGCAGGTGGAAGATTCGGGCACAGAGGTTTAGTGAATGGCGCGAGGTCCAAGATAGAACTGGGTTGCGGCTAACACACGGGTTCTAGACCTGGGGTCTCAGCTCACCCCTCTCCCCCTTCCCCAACCACTGGCTCTCTTTAAATCGTGAATGCACCCAGCTTTGTGCCTGGCAGGCTGAGCCCCTGTCACACCAGCCCGTGAGGGAGTGACGCCCGTTGTGCGCAGTCCACAGAGCACGTGCCCAGGGAGGCCGGTGCAGAGCCCGTGGTCCTGGCCGAGCAGGGGCACGCCAGGACTGACTGTCCTCTGGATCAGCCTGCGCAGTGTCTCCGCCCTGCATGCTGGTCTCTGCTTCTCCTCAGCGCATGGCCCGTCTGGAAAGAGCAGGCTCTTGTGATGGATGGTGTTTTCCTACAGAGCAGGGTAGGTGGTGGGGCCACTCCACTCAATTTATTTTCCTGCTTGATCTGCTTTACTGGTTGAAATGGAAACAGTGTCGGGCTGAGTGTCAGTTAGAATTAAGTTTGAGAGCAAAAAAAGAAGGAAGGAGGGAGGGAGAGAGGAATGGAGGGAGGGGAGAGGAAAGAGGAAAGAAGCAGAGAAGGAAGAGGGGGAGGGAAGGAAGAAAGAATAGGGAAAGAAATGAGAGACAAAAATAGGTCTTTCACCAGGCAGATCATTTCTCTTCCACATATTAAAAAAGAAAACTCCTGTGGTAGCAGCTCCAGGCTGGTGTGGCTACTGTATGGTCATCAGTACCTCAAGCCTCTTCTATTGTGCTGTTCTGCCATTCCTAGCACAGTGCCTCACGGTCTAAGATGGCTGCTCAAGCTCCAGCCATCATGTCTGTATTCTACCCAGCAAGAAGGAGAAGGACAGAGACAGAGCCAGTCCTTTTGTTTTGAGGAGAATGCATAGAAGGAACATAGCTCACTTAGCATTACAGTTCATTTGTTTGAACATAGCTTCTCTCTCTGAGAGAATCCTCTGCAAGGAGGCATGCCCGCTCTTCATCCTGGAACTGGGAGGGGGTGCTGCTCCTGGTTCTTGCCTTGTGATAAGGAGGTGGATCCGAGAGGTGCAGCCAGAGTCCAGGCAGTGGAGGCAGTGGGGAGTGAGGAGCTTGTGAGGTGAGGAGGACGGAGGGGCAGCCCTGTGGGGAAACCCCAACCTTGGAGGGGCTGTCCTGCTGGGGAGGAGTTAGTCATTAGACTGGTTTGGGGGCCCTGGGGGAAGGTCCAGGGAGGCAGATTTCAGCTCGATGTTATAAAGTCACTTTCACGTTGAAAGCTTTGAAAGATGCAACATGACGGCTTTTCTCTGGGCGTTTGGGTGGGGGGACAACCTCCCACACCTCCATGTGCACTCCCAAGAGTAGAGACTGGAAACTCGCCTGGTCCACAAAGGAGTTCCTGGAAACTGGCAAGGGAGGGGGAGTGAAGCCTGAGACCCCACACATGGTGGTCATTAATCTTTGTGGCCCATGGTCGCTCTGTGCCAGGTGCCATTGCAAGAGCCCCCTGGGCTGCCCAGTCCTTCAAGCCTCTCCCCTCCGGCAGCCCAGCAAGCAGAGGCGGGCAGTGGTCTGTCACCTGCGCGGTGTCCACAGCCTGCAGGGGCAGAGGCTTGACCTGGACGGCACATCCATCTGGCAGAGATACGCAGGCCGGGAGTCAGATGTGGTTTCCAGCCCTGCACAGACTGACCGGCCCTGTGGAGGGTGTCCATGTAGCTGAAGAAAGACCAGCTTCCATGTCGACGGAGGGAGGGACTTGGCCCCTGTCTGGAGAAGGGAGAGTCCCAGAGGCCACGGCCCCTCCAGGCTGTGCCTAGGGCAGTGCGTATCAGCTCTGCCCCACAGTGTTCGGGGCCCACTGGCTGTGGGTGCCCGTCCGCTGCAGGATAGAGGACCCAGAGCTCTTGGCTGGGGCTGCAGAGTGTCAGCTTCATGCAGCCCTGCTGTCTGGCCCTGCGCCTGCCGAGACACTGCCTGTTTATGACCCGGCTTCCCGTGCAGATCCATCTAGAGGGAGAGACTACACAGGTAACGCTGACAGGCGCCTTCCGGTCCCCCAGCGCGCAGAACCTGCAGTGACATCCGTGTGGCAGCCTTTTGGTTTCCTGAGCTCGGCCTGCGAGCTGGGGTCTGTGCTCTTCCCTGCGTCTTTGAGACTAGCAGACCCCGGAGCAGCGGGAGTAACGGGACGCGGGGACGAATGCCCCCCATGAGGCCTCCTGCGGAGGACCACCTGGTCTCCCAGCCACCCTGAGCTCCGCATTCCAGATCCTCCTCTGCAGTGTCAGGGGCTGCTTGTTGGGGTATCAGGTTGGGGTTTGGGATCTTGGGGGTGGAAACTCCTGGCTAGCATCCCCGAACCGTTTTGGAAGGTAGGATGTCCTTTATGAACAGCGAACAGAGAGTCTCGGCAGGCCAAGGCCGTCTGTCTCAGGGGCCTGTCAGACAGCCCTGCAGACACTAAGCAGCCTTCGTGAGCTGCTTCTGCACACGCGCGGGTGCTGACGCCACCTGGAGAAGAGGGGGGCAGTTCTCAAAGGAAACCTGTTGGCAGCTCTGGGCTCTGGGCCCTTCCTGAGTTCCTTTGTGCTGTGTGTTGGAGAACCTTGGTTCAGAAGCCAGAAGGGGTCTTGGAGCTCCTAATCCAGCCCCTCCCTGGACAGTAGGCCCAGTGCTTGCTCTGGCTCCTCCCTCCAGGGGGTGCTGGTAGATTCAGCAACCGACAGGCCTGGGGGAGAGCCCTGATTCCTGAGTGCCTGCCCGTGGAAACGCTCCCACCAAGGCCCGTCTCAGGCTGCCAGCGTGAACTCACCAAACATGGAGTTGGAAAGGGGTGGTCCCTGTGGGTCTGGAACCCTGCTCAGCTGGGCTGAAGGTCACTTGCCCTGTAACTACACAAAGAGGGGCCCAGAAATTACCCCCCACTCCAGGGAAGCCATGAGCAAAAGAGTCCTTAGGGAAGTTTCAAAGGTATCTCTTGGAGCTGACACGTGCACCCGACCCCCCCCCCCCCCCACCCCGAGGACGCGTGGTGAACAGGAGAGCTCCGTTGGGGCGGCGTACGGCTGTGGGTGAGCACGGAGGACCGGGACAGCTTTGGGGCGTCTGGCCCCTGGGGGCCTGCTGGGCCCTGGGAGGCTGGGTGCATCGTTGCCATCTCGTTGACTGTAGTTTTGAGTCTTTTCCTGTTTTCCAGTGAGCAGCACAAGACTTGAATGTAAGAAGTGGGTTGCAAAGAGTAGAGAGCCACTGCTCTGCAGATTGAGGGCTTTGAAAAATGCCCTCACTACAGAATGACACTTTGCTGTCAAAACCTGGGCTTTAGAAACATCAGTGGGCACAGTGGTCTGAAAAGGGTTAACGATGTGAGCTCAGCCTCCCAGGGGCGACAATACTTGTGCTGGGGAGGGTTTATTTTTTTAATTTTAATTAATTAATTAATTAATTGGCTGCATTGGGTCTTTGTTGCTGTGCTCGGGAGTTACTCTTCATTGCAGTCCGCGGGCTTCTCATTGCGGTGGCTTGTCTTATTGCAGAGCATGGGCTCTAGGCACATGGGCTTCAGTAGTTGCGGCACATGGGCTCAATAGTTGTGGCTCAGGGGCTCTAGAGTGCAGGCTCAGTAGTTGTGGCACACGGGCTTAGTTGCTTGTGGCAGGTGGGATCTTCCTGGCCCAGAGCTTGAACTCACATCCCCTGCGTTGGCAGGCGGATTCTTAACCACTGCGCCACCAGGGAAATCCTGGGGAGGGTTTAGAAGGCAAGGTCGCTAACCCCCACCTGGGAATTGTTGGGAGAATCGAATGGAATCAGACGCCAGCGACATGCTCAGCATTAACGTTGATTTAAAAGGTCACCATTAAAAGCAGGCCGAGAGGCTGTTGGATTACTGTAACAGGAGACTTACACCGTAAAAATCATCTGCAAAAATAGGTCCCTGGCTTTTGAGATCAGTTGAACTTCTATCTAAACCGCAGAATAAAATAGTGAGCAAGTCAAAAATGATTCTGTGTTTGACTTTGGAGCCCAGGCTACTTTGAGAAGTGAGTGAATGCTGTTCTGAGAATCTGTCATGCAGTAAAATGTCAAATAAGGGAATCTTAAAACGTCCATCTTTTGGAGAAAGAGGCAAATTATAAGAAAGGTTGATGACATTAGGCTTCCAGGGGCTGTCCTGGAGCTGGCATGGGT
Organism: Hippopotamus amphibius kiboko; assembly: GCF_030028045.1. Lineage (NCBI taxonomy): Eukaryota > Metazoa > Chordata > Mammalia > Artiodactyla > Hippopotamidae > Hippopotamus > Hippopotamus amphibius. The sequence continues at coordinate 3,226,161 of NC_080201.1, read as the reverse complement.
CCATGCCCATCTCAGACACCTACAGAAACGCTCTTGACTTCTAGAAGCAGAAGTGCCTCAAGGTCCTAGGAAGCCTCCAGCTGGGAGAAGAAAGGCCACGGTGCTCTGTGTGAGTGAGACTCCTCCGTCTCAGCGCTGGGGCTCGCGCAGTTCAGCTCTGCCGTCCCCTCCCCGGCGGTGCGGCCGCCGCCCCCCAGACCCGCGGGGACAGAGGACGAATCCGGGGCTGGACGGAGGTGCTCAGTTTCTGGCCCGGCCTGGGGCCCCTCCTGGAGGGCAGCGGCAACCTTTCCTGCCCCTCGACACTCAGAGGCCACTGAGCTGTGTTCTCAGGCAGCTGGGGTGACTCCCTGCTGGACAGAGGTCAGCATAGCTGAAGCCCAGCGTCGGGAGAGGGAGGCAGCTCGAGAGACGTTGGCTGCCCTGGGACTCAAATATTGCTCCTGTTTTTGACCAAGAAGACCCTTTCCTTCCCCATTCTATGTGGATCCAGAAAGGAGCTCAGGACCTTAGAAAGCAGTTGGCGTGGTGCTAAGTGTCCCGGTGAGACTGAGGCGCAGAGGGCCTGCCCTGGACCTGTCCCCGTGCCGAGGGTCTCCAGACGGGCCCTCACCGCCTGCCTGCCCTCCGCCTTCTCCTGGTGACGGCCCCGCAGGGGGCTCAGTCTCCACCTCGTGCCACTGGCCCCAGCACCAGGCAGTCGGTGGATGCGGAGGGGCCTGCTGCCTGCTGTCGGCCGGGCTCTGCAGGGACCCCGGGGACGGGCAGGTGGGCACACCGGTACAGGAACGCAGATGGCGGTCGAGAAATGAATGATGAAAAAGCAAATAGCAGTGTGGTCTTGACCTTGTCCTCGCCGGGTCCCTGGGAACTGGGCTCTGCACTCCAGCTGGGTCAGGCTGTGCTCTTTCAGTTCCCCATCGGCCCTCGTTCCCAGGGCTACTGCTGCCCAACGCAGCTGGAAGCGTGGCTGCGGGGCTGTGGTCCCCGTCCTGTGGCTGGCGTGGCAGCTGGGAGTGGGGCTCTGCGTGCCAGTGCCTGTCCCGGCCTGGATGGGGACACGGGTGTGGCCCGTCTGGCCACGAGTGTCAGCTCTCAGAGGCCTGGGGGTGCAGGGGAGGGGGGGATCCACGGCTGTCCGCCCGGCCTGACCCGGATGCTGCTGTTGTCGGGCAAGATGCCAGCCCCTCAGGTCCCCCTCTGTAAACTCGGGCGATGACATCGACGGCACAGGGTCCCTGGGGGCGTCAAACGGGCCGCGTGTGTGAGCCCCTCGCACCAGGTGTCAACTGTGTCCACCTTCGCGCGCCTTCCTGCTCAGCCTCCTTCCTTCCCCACGCAGGACGGTCCCTCCTCTTTCCTACAGAGGTTGGAGGTCGGTGGTGTGGGTCCCCTTTGCTCGGCCCGCCCTTCTCTCTGCAGATACAGAGCCCTTGACTGGGGCCGCGTCGCGTGCAGGGGCACTTGCTGCGTTTGCTGGTTGGTAGGACCCCAGTGAGGAGTCCCTGTCAGAGGGGTGGCCTGGGTGGGCGGGGGGGGGGGGGGGACGCCTTTCAGCAGAGTCTTTCTGCGTCCTCCCCGCCACAGGAGGCCAGCCGTGAAGCCCAACTCCAGAAATCGGGGTGACCACAGGATGATCAAACTTGTGGGAAGTCAAAGCCAAAAGCTCCCTGCGGGTGTGAGCTCCGGGCCACGGCTGTCCCTGCTGGAGTGAGCTCCGGGCCACGGCTGTCCCTGCGGGTGTGAGCTCAGGGCCACGGCTGTCCCTGCTGGAGTGAGCTCCGGGCCACGGCTGTCCCTGCGGGTGTGAGCTCAGGGCCACGGCTGTCCCTGCTGGAGTGAGCTCCGGGCCACGGCTGTCCCTGCGGGTGTGAGCTCAGGGCCACGGCTGTCCCTGCTGGAGTGAGCTCAGGGCCACGGCTGTCCCTGCGGGTGTGAGCTCCGGGCCACGGCTGTCCCTGCGGGTGTGAGCTCAGGGCCACGGCTGTCCCTGCTGGAGTGAGCTCCGGGCCACGGCTGTCCCTGCGGGTGTGAGCTCAGGGCCACGGCTGTCCCTGCGGGTGTGAGCTCAGGGCCACGGCTGTCCCTGCTGGAGTGAGCTCAGGGCCACGGCTGTCCCTGCGGGTGTGAGCTCAGGGCCACGGCTGTCCCTGCCGAAGTGAGCTCAGGGCTACTGCTTTTACTGACAAGCTGGAAGCAAGAAACAGTCGGGAGTCCCAGGGTCAAGACTCTCTTGCCGTTCTCCCTGAGACGTCCTCTGTGGAAATCCATTTCTAGAAGTCCCCTTGCCTAGGCAGGCATGTTTGCCTCCAGCCACCTCGTATGTAGTGTGGAGCCCAGAGACCAGGAGCCCATCCCCAGGTGGGCAGCAGGGGCACGGAGGAGGGGGACCTCCCACACGTACATGCTGGTCAGGGCAGAGCCAGGGACTCGGTTCCCTGTCCCGTCCCACGGGGTCCCCAAGGAGAGGGTGCAGGCTGGGTTTCAAAGTGCAGGGATGGGTAGCCTCTACTCGGAGTCTTCACAGTTCAGTGACCCTCCCCCTGAATCCTCACACTTAGCCAGGTAAAGGCTGACGCCTGGATATCCAGAGCTGCCAGGGAGACCCTGCGCCTCACGCGGCTGTCCCCTTGTGGCCTCAGGGTTCTTAATTCTTCCCCAGGATGACAGTTAGGGGTGAGCCCCCCGGGCTGAAGGCCCCCAGCCCCCACGCTTGCTCTGCTGCAGCAGGGGGTTGGAGAGGGCTTGGTTCTGGGCCCGCTTCAGGGGACACCTGTCTTTTCCTTCCCCTCTTCCCACTCAAGGGGATGCCCTCCACCCCTTCAGCCCAGCCACAGGCTCCCCACCCTCCGAACCTCAAGGAAAACCTTTCTCGAAGCTTTCTCTCCACCACTCCCCTGCCATCAGCTGGATCAGGTCCTTCTCCCAGAATCGGGGGGTGAGGCTGTGCAGGGGCATGTGGGCTGAGCGGGGCTCTGTCCCAACCCTGCCACTCGTTGGGCGTCGGCAGGGAGTCCTGGGAATGTAGTTTGCCTCTTTCTTTTTTTTTTTTTTTTTTTGGCTGTGTTGGGTCTTTCTTGCTGTGCACGAGCTTTCTCTAGTTGTGGCGAGCGGGGGCTACTCTTTGTTGTGGTGCACGGGCTTCTCACTGTGGTGGCTTCTCTTGTTGCGGTGCGCGGGCGTCAGTAGTTGCAGCACATGGGCTCAGTAGTTGTGGCACTTGGGCTCTAGAGTGCAGGCTGAGCAGTTGCGGTGCATGGGCTTAGTTGCTCCAGAGCATGTGGGATCTTCCCGGACCAGGCATTGAACCCATGTCCCCTGCATTGGCAGGCGGATTCTTAACGGCTGTGCCACCAGGGAAGTCCCAGCTTTGCCTTTTCCAGTTCTGTTTTTTCACCTGTATGTCCAGGGCCACTGGGCCACGTAGGGATGGAGCAGGAGAAGGGGGCAGGAAGTTGGAAGCCCCCAAACTGGCCCAGTCTGTCCCTCCCTCCCTTGGGTCAGAATTTCCTAACCCTTCAAATGTGGGAATTAGAGAATCTAAACTCGCAGTTCCCTCTGGAAGATGCTGGAATCTCAGGTGTGTTGTGAGGGGCTCTGGACGCCGTGTACAGCATGTCTTACACTGTGACCTCTTCGGCGTTGTGCGCCCTCCCACCACAGCTGTGCACACCCAGCTGGCCCTGGGCTGGGGACCCGGTCGTGGGCCTGCGGTGCTCCTGGCACGGATGTGATTTAAAATCCGCTCTGTGCTGTTAAGATTCCAAAGTCTGTCTTTGAGCTTTTAATGGCCCTGGACAAATGCTTTCAGGGTGAAGACAGGTTTCTTTCCATTTGAGCGCATAGAATTTAAAAGCATTTTTCCCACACACAGGTGAGCAGCTCCTTTCAAAGCTCACAGATTCTCCTGCATATCAATCAGCTTCCCTCTCCCTGGCCTCCGGGGGGAGGCGGAGACAAGCCCACCTGTCAGGGAAGGTGTTCTTTCACCACCTGTTCTACCTTTGACTGGGAAGCTGAGTGTCAGAGGCCGCCTCTCCAGAGCAGAAGCGGCTGGTGGATAGATTGATTTTAAAGCTGTGACCCATGCCATTCAGTCTACCAGCGTCGATGGAGTCTCTGCCGCACAGGGTGAAGAGTGTCCTGAGTGTGTGAAATGCCTCCGGTGCAGGGAGAGCGTTGGCTCTTACGCTGGAAGATACAAGATGCGTCCCACTTGCTCCCCCTGCTCAGCCAGCTGAGTGTATCAGCTTCTGCAGGGACAAAGCCCTGAAAACTGGATGGCTTCACACAGCAGAGGTGTATTCTCTCACAGTTCTGGGGGCCAGAAGTCCAAAATGGAGGGCGGGGCCCTGTTCCCTCTGCAGGCTCTAGGGAAGGCTCCTTCCTGGCCTTTCTCTCATCTTCTGGTGGCTCCTGAAATCCTGGGCTTTCCTTGACTTGTAGAGACGTGTCTGCCACCTCTGGCTCCATCGTCACACCATCCTCTCCCCGTGCCTGTGTCCAAACTTCTTCTTCTTAGGGCACCCGTCATTGCATCAGAGCCCCCTCAATCCACTCTGACCTCATCTTCATTTGATCACATCTGCAAACACCCTACTTCCAAAAATAAGGCCACATTCATAGGTACCAGAGGTTAGCACTTCAGTATATCGTTTCGGGAGACAACCCACAACAGAGAGGAAGACTGCATCCTGATTTTTATTTTTATTTGGTGATCAGTCTAGCTTACATTCAGAACACAGTAATTTTAGAAGTCCCATCTAAAAGCAGGGCATGCCTTGTTTTGTTTATTTATTTGGTTTTAACCATTCCTATGATAATTCATGACCCACTTCAGGTCTTCCTAGCTGTCATTCACCTGTATGTGGCCTCGTATCAGCCTTCATGCGGCTCTCAGTGTTTAAGAACACTGTTCCCTTTTTACTGTCCACACCCAGGATGCCCGACTGGGTTCCAGGGCTGATTTAGCCACCGTGAAGGAAACAGGTGTGTGGGGTGAAGTCCGGGGGGGACCAGGCTCCAGCTCCCAGCATCCTCTCTAGGGAGGTCGCACAGGACGTGCTAAATCCCCGCAGCCGCGAGCTGTGACAGCACGTGTGCAGTGTTTCCAGCAGGGATGCGTCAGAGACTCAGCGCCCGGGGTCTTTATTGGTGGCTGGTTGCACGAGCACCCTCTCTCTGCCTGATACCCACCAAACCCCAGACCCGCAGGAGGACGGCAGGGGCCCGGCACCACCCCCACTGTGCGCACACGTGGTCCGGGCACAGGGAGCCGCTCATCGGTCCCGGGAGTGGGGGCCTCCCCACATCCAAGTCCCCAGACGCCCGCCAAGGGCCGACCTTGTTAGGTGGCCCTTCTGGGGACCCCGGTCTCGGGTCTGCTGTGTTAACACTGCCCATGCCAAGTCTCTGCACCGCTGCCTTTGGCCCCCTTGTGATTGCAGCACTTTCCAGAGCCCTCCCCAGAATCCCAGCACCTCTCCCCCCAACTTTCTGCTTTTGCCCTCCAAGTCCATGGAACAGAGATGCCCGTGCGTCACCCCAGCACCCCAGGGCTCACGCCTGCCCCTCCGTGTTTGTTTTGAATGTTGGTTGCTCTTGTGTGCACGTGGCAAGTGCCCCGTAGCATGTCATCACTGAGACCCCGGGACAGGATTAGTTCTGCCATCCGCATTCGTGTTTCAACTTTGGGCTTCTAAAAATAGAACTCACAGTTCCAGGTCTTTTAGAAATTGGTTGATTTCTGTGTAGCATTTCACCCTCTCCAGTTTTTTAGGTCGTGGGGATGTCCATTCCTCTTCGGGTACCGACAGCGGTATAGCAGGACACAGCTGTGTGTGCTGTGCAGGCCTGTTCCTGAAGCGCTGTTTCCCCGGGTCTCTGCTCGTCTGCTCCTGGGCGTCACTGCTTTGACCCCTTCATCGCGTTCTTTGCTTGAATGTTTCCAGATCTGATAACGTAGCAAAAGGCAGCTGTTGGAAGGAAGCTGCGCTGGGCCTTAGTGACTTACATGCTCTAATTCAGTGACATGGCCACTTCCCTCTCTGAGGTTCTCAGCCACTCTCCCCTTCAGGGCAGACACCTCCTGGCTGTGTCTTCTCTCACGCTGTTTATGCGCCTGTGGGTTGTGAAGGTCAAGTGCGGGTAAGTCATCCGCGGTGCGGGGAGGTGGGGGCATGCTGGGCTCTGCGTGTGGAGCGAGCTTGTGTTTAGCTCCCGACCTCGTCTGACAGGGTGAATGTTTGCCTTGTGGTGCGGCTTCCAAAAATTTCCCATTTCTTAATTTCACAGTGTGATAGCAGGATTGCGGAGCGGGGGGTGGGGGGGGGTCTCATTTCACTGAAAAAGGTTTACCCTGAAAATAAATCCTGTGTACCCCCCAGTATTATTTGTTGGTTGAGAGAGGTCCATGGCCAGAAATCAAGAAACGCAGCTGTTGGGACGTCCCTGGTGGGGCAGTGGTTAAGAATCCGCCTGCTAGTACAGGGGACACGGGGTCGATCCCTGGGCCGGGAGGATCCCACATGCCGCGGAGCAACTAAGCCCCCTGTGCCACAACTACTGAGCCAGCACTCTAGAGCCCACGAGCCACAACTACTGAGCCCGTGCACTACAGCTACTGAAGCCCGTGCACCTAGAGCCTGTGCTCCACAACAAGAGAAGCCACCACAGTGAGAAGCCCGCCTGCCGCAACCACGAGTAGCCCCTGCCCATCGCAACTAGAGAAAGCCCGTGTGCAGCAACAAAGACCCAGTGCAGACAAAAATAAGTAAATAAATAAGTAAATTCATTAAAAAAAAAAAAAGAACATCTGTTGGACGGAGCCTGTGCTCCCGCGCTGCTGTCTGATGGGGAAGCAGCCTGGCCTGTTCTCCACATCTTGGGTCATTTCTAGCACAGGACACTGCTTTTCAACCTGAAGGAGTGTTGTGTGCCCAGGTCATCGACGCTGATCTTGTTCCTGTAGGCAATTTGTCTGAATCCCAAGGGAAAGAAGTTGTGTAATCTCGGAACCCTCGTATTTATGTGTCAGCAGGACAAGCACTCTCTGCGAAGGGGATCTTGGTCCTTGGCGGTTTTCCGTCCAGGCTGCTCTCTCGCTCTCCCTGTCCTTGCCTTCCGTTCCTTCCACACATAGTTATCAAAACCCTTCTGTGGGTGAGACACACTGGGCCCCACACCGTAGGGCTCGCGAACACAACCAGAAGTAGACAGTGCCCTTGCCGAGCTTTGGATGTGTCAGTGGAAGGAAGACACGTTCAAAATGATCGCGAACCCAGGGTCTCAGGAAGGCTGAAGCCAACTGGGGATGACTTCTGGTGGGGTGGCCCGTTTTATCTGTTATAGCGGACACTGCCTCGTGCCAGTCACTCAGACTGCCCAGCCAGAGTCTCCCTCCGCACTGCAGGGGGCATGGGTTCGATCCCTGGTCGCAGAACTAAGATCCCACAAGCCATGTGGCCCAGACGGCAAAAAAAAAAAAACAAAAAAAACCCCAGCACTGATCTGAGGATTCCACCCAAGCTGATTGGAGATGTCTGGTGTGTCCAGCACTGTTGCGGGTGTGTGAGCACAGCTGGTGCCTGGTGAGGGCAGGGGGCACAGGGCAGGGTCTCTGAGAGGGATGACAGTAGGCCGCCTTCAGAGTTGGCGCTCACAGTAGGCCTGTTTAAGCTGAGAGCGGGTGGGGAGAATGTTTTGGATCACAGAAGAGACACACAAGAAGGCCCGAGCTGGAGGCAGTGACTTCGTAGGTGTCTTTGAACTTGGAAACACCATGGCAGTTCTACCCCAAACATAAGATTTGCCAACTTTACCACCAGCGAAAGGAAACCTGGAAATCCAATATTCCAGAAAACTTGCATGAAGGAGACAAGAAAAACCATCTGCAAATATTGGTGGGGCCTGGATCACATGTTTAGGGCAGGAGGCTGGCCTGACTGCAAGGCCAGGAGGGGAGCCAGGCGGCAGAAAGATGGGGTGTTGAGCCTTGGCTATGGAGGAGGAGGGCCTGGATGCTGTGAGCGGGAGCTGGGATTGGCTGTGGTGGGCTCCATGGCTGACCGGCCGGTGTACGCAGTCCCCACAGCAGTGGCCAGCCTTGGAGTAGTGCCCACTTTACTGTGAAAGACCTGCCAGTTGGCACAAGACTGGACAGAGTAACATTATAACAGTCAGAACCTGGAGACAGTCCAGGTGCCACCTGTGGGAGGATGGATCGCGAGAGTGGTGCTTTGTGCGTGGCAGGTTACCCACTGGGAGAAAGGGACAGACTGCTCGCAGCAAGGTGGATGGACCGCCACGCGCCGCCAGGTGACGAGAGCCCCGCCCACGGGCGGACTTGCTTTGTGATCCTGTTTCTACAAAGGTCTAGAACTGGCAGATCGACCACGTGGTGGAAGAAAGTGGGGGCAGTGGTCACTGTGTGTGGGGGCAGGGGTTGAGTGGAGGAGGCGTGAAGGAACTTTCTGGGTTGGTGGTGATGGCTCGATCTTGACGGGTCGGGGCTGCACAGCTGTATGCCCTCGTCACAGCTCAGCAAATACAGAAGTAGAACTTACCCAGAGCAGTGCTCGCCGCGCAGTCCGATCCTGATAAAGGTCTCAGTGGAGTGGTTGGTGTCGGGGTCTCCACGTCAGTCCTTGCAGGCCCCCCACCCCGGGAGCGATCCTGGCTGTGCTTGGCCCTCCCCCTTGCCTTTCATTCTCAGTGGTGCCTTATTTTCGAGCATATTCAATTTCTTTCTCTCCATAGACTGTTTCTTGCAGTGAAATGGCATAATATCATGGAAAGCGTGCTTGAACTGGAGTGAAAAAAAAAAAAAACCTGGGCTCAGAGCTACGGACATTTTAACAAAGTTTCTGACACGTGAAAAATGCTTGATAAATATAAGCCAGCATTTCTGGGCAAGTGCTAATTCTTGTGATGTAATAATAACAGTAGTCCTGATAACAGCTAGCAAGCTTTAGTGCATAACCGGTGCCTGTGAGCTTGCCGGTGCTGTACCCATCTTACAGATGGGGAACCTGAGGCTGGGAAGTTACAGAGTCAGGCTCAAGCTAGTCCGCTGGACCCTGAAACCTGTGCCCTTGAACCTTGGCCTTACTATATCTTGGAACTTGTGTGCCACTTGAGACCTCTGACTCTTCCATTACAAAAGGGAGGAAGGATGGCAGTCCTGAGCGCCAGGCTCTGTTGAGGAAGAAAAGAGCAGTGTGTGCAAAGCGCCCCCGCATAGTACCGGGGCCGCGATGTCCGTGTCCCTGTCGCTCACATGCACGTAGGTCTCTTCTACGAGACCACCTGCTCTGTCCTTTGTCCGCTCGCCACCATGCCTGGTGGCCAGGTCCCCAGAAGGTACAGTCTGTACCGGCCATCCACATGCCTCTCCTCTCACATGGGGTCCTTTGCCCCCTCTCTGCTCCTAGCCCCACTGGAGGGACTGTCTCTATGGGAGCAGTTTATTGGAGAGCAAAGTGGGATTTGCCCACAGGAGATGCAAGTTCAAATTGTAGTCACATCCTCCACTGCTGTGGTGTTGGACAAGTCACCCGATCTCTCTCAGAGTCACTGTCCTCATCTGCAGAAGAGGGAGGATCGTAATTCCCACCTCATGGGACTGCTGTAAGGCTGGAGGGAGGCGTCAGAACTGCAGGGTGCCACGCGCTGTGGCCAGTGCTCTTACTCGTTGGCCTCTCTGCATCCCCGGAGAGGCTCTAACCGCACCTGGCTTTTCCCGGGCGTGGTCTTACACACTCTGGAAGTACTGGAGGTTAATCCTGACTGACTTAAATAAAGCCTCGCCTCTTGGTTTCCCAGGCCGGGCATCATCTTCCTGACCACTCCCTCCTCCTGGGTCCCACCCAGCCACCCGAAACTCACCAGGCTCTATTATTTCATTCCTCCAAAGTGTCCTGAAATAATTTAAAGCCTCACTCCCCCTTCCCTCCCCGGCCTTTTTCCATCCTCCTCAAACTCCCCTCCCCGCCCTCCAGCTTCCTTCAGGGCTCTTTCCCCACCTTCTGGCTGAGCTCTTGCCTCTGACAGCCCCACGCCCCAGTGCTGGGGTGGATGGGTCCTCTCCAGACCCGGCTCTTGTTCTGTTGTGTCTCTGCTCAGGAATCTCCAATAGCTCGCCACTGTATGACATCTAAACTTGGCCCAGCCCATGAGGACCTCCATACCACGGCTTCGTCTTAGCTACCCACTTAACTCCCATTACTTAAAAAGCAGTCTTGCCAAAACTTGGAAGCACCGCAATATCTTTAAGTAGGTGAGTGAATACACTGAGGCACGCCCAGACTCGGCACTAAAGAGAAATGCGCCGTAAAGCCGTGAAAAGACATGGAGGAAACTTCAGTGCATGTGACTGTGAAGGAGGCCCATCTGAAAAGGCTGCGTACTGTGTGACTCCAGCTCTGCGACATTCTGGAAAAGGCAAAACTATGGACAGAGTAGAAAGACCAGTGGTTGCCCGGGGTTGGGGGAGTGAGGACGAAGAGGTGGAGCGCAGAGGACTTTTAGGGCAGTGAAAATACTCTGTGTGATACCACATTGGAGGATACGTGGCCTTATAGATTTGTCCAGCCCCGTAGCATGTGCACCACCAGGGATGAGCCCCGGTGTAGACTGTGGACTTCAGGTGATGATGGTGTGTCAGTGAAGGGTCTTCAGGTGTGACAGATGGACTACTCTGGTGGGGATGTTGGTAGTGGGGCAGAATGTGTGTGTGTGGGGACAGGGGCAGGGGTATATGGGAAATCTCTGTACCTCCCTCTCAATTTTGCTGTGAACCTGCAACTGCTCTAAAAAATAAAGCCTTAAAAAAGCCTAAGGGACACAACCTAATTGTAGAAATATTAGAAATACAGATAAGGAACGACCAACGGTTCCACCACCCGGCGATAACCACTGTTTCACGTCTTGCTGAATCGTCCCTCAGAACCTGTAGATGCGTGTGTGTAGCCATATTAACGTGTGTGTATTTTAAACAAAGACCGAACGTGATGCTGCCTCTGTGTGGGAGCCTCCCTTTCCGTCATGTGCAGTGGGCACTGAGGGGGCTGCCGCCCAGTGAGTGGACGCCCCTAATTCACTCAGCCAACCTCCTCTCACTGGCGTTTAGGTTGTGCTTTCTGTTTCCTCTCCTTTTGGTTTTATTCTTGTCCCCAACATTTTTTAAAAAATTCTGTTGATCTTTTTATATCCCCCTCCATACCCCTCTCCCCAGGTTTTGTAATCTGCTGATTTGGAAGATATAGATTGTCTTCCTATTATTTTCGCAGGCACCCTTAACTTTCCCTGTTTATTGTATTACATTTCACAGAAAGGTGCGGAAAATATGTGTGCCACTGACACGTTCCTGGGAAGCATGCCCTCCCATCAGGCCCTCCCTCCCCGGAGCGGCCACTGTCCCTGTGGTCGCCAGGTCCCTGCTTTGCCTTCTGCTCCCCCGGCCTGTGGCTGTGTCCCTAGATGTTCCGTTCTTGTTTATTTCCAAATTGATACCAATGGAACCATATCATATTCATTTTTGGGGCAGGGGGAGGGACTGGCTCCTTTCACTCAACACTTTATTAAAGATTCATCCATGTTGTATGTAACCCTAGGCCCTCCGTCTTCGTTGCTGTATCTTATTCCTTTGCATGAATATACCACAATTTATTTATCCATTCTAATGTTTTTTTTTTTCCATTCTAATGTTGATGGACATTTTATCCCATAGGCTTTGGAAATTATATACACACACATATATATACGTACACACATGCACAGACACGTGTGTGTGTGTGTGTGTGTATATTTCACATGCATTCTGGTGTTTGCATTTCTGTCAGGCATACACTGGGTGTGGAATTGTGGGTCATAGGGTACACAGGTATAACTCGTGTGGTTTTCATTTGCATTTACCTGATCGTTAATGAGGTTGAGCATGCTTTCATGTGTTTATTGGCCTTCTGGATTTCTTGTGAAAAGTGTCCCCCAGTTTTTCAGTTATGGCATCTGGAATTTTATTATTGCTTTGTAGGAGATCTTTGTATATTTTGGATAAGAACCAGTTGTTTGGTACATGTATTATAAATATCTTCTCTCATCTGTGGATTTGTAGTGGCATTTTTTTAGTAAATAGAAGTATTAAATTTTAGTAGTGTTGAATTTATCAGTCTTTCCCTTTATGGTTAGTGACTTGTTTTTGTCTTAAGGAACGTTTACCTACTCCAAGTTCATGCAGGGAGAGTTCTACATTAATTCTAAAGATTCTGTATTATTGTCCTCACATGTAGGCCTATAAGTCACATGGAGTTGAGTTTGTATATGGTGTGAGGTAGGGGTCCAATTTTACTTTTTTTCCATGTGGGTGCCCAATTATCCCAGCATGCTTATTAAAGTGGAACACAATAGAATAATATCTTCAAAGACATGAGCAAAAGTAACTTTCAAGCTAGGCTCTAAACCTGCCTAAACCATCACTCCAGAGGGAATGGGACACAAAGACATTTCGGATGAGACTGAGAGAGGTTTACCACTAGTGACCTGAACCGAAAGAGCTTTTAAAGGAATGGAGTAACTGAATACAAGTGGAAGATCTACCCACATCTCAGCCTTTTTCTGCAGGGACCCCATTCCATTACATTTCTTTGAGGTCATGAAAAATATTCAAACAGAACCCACTGGACGGCCACAAGCATAGCCAGCGGTGGGAACTGGGGTTTGGTCTGATCGACCCTCAGTGTTATTTTCATCCCTTGGCTGGGCAGGTGGCTGCTAGCTTAGGCAGAGAGTCCTTGCTGAAGCGAGGTTTTCTTTACCTTCACAGATAAAGGAAGCCAAGGGGAATCTGCTTGTTCATGTCCTCCTTAAGTGGAAGGGAGAAGCTTTTACAAGAAATAACTTTTTCAGCAAATCCAGTGTATTTTTTTAACCTCTCATTTTTTTCCCCCTGCAATTGTGACATGTCTACATGAAATTGGCCACAGGAAGGAAGCCTCGTTCAAGAAGCTATTTTCTGAACATCCCTCTACACCCTAGATTTCACAACAGGCATGCATTTTGGTGGGGAGGTGGAGGCTTCGTGCCTTCCATGGCAGCTGCAGCTTGGGAGTCAGGCGCTGTCAGGAGTCACTTAGGGCTTCAGGGGATCCCTCCATCCAGTCAGAGAAGGTAAGGATCGGAGGAGCAATTAAATATTGCCTTTAGAGAAAGAGACTCTTGGAGCAGAGAGTCTAAACACTTCTGGAAATGAGCCTGAAGTGAGAGGTCAACTCAATGAGACTCTGCAATGGGGAAGTTAAGAGTTTGGAGAAGGACTAGGAAAAAATAGAATGACCCAACCACTGGGAGGTCCCCGGGACTGCTGCTCTTTCTCTGCTCGTTTGAGTTTACATAATTATTTTGGAAAATTCTGTCAAACGTCAATTTCTTTTCCATCGACCCCCCTAAAATTTATGTGTTAATTATACAACTTTAGATAGATTGCTGTGGAGCTACCAGTTGAAAGATCCTGGCTGAATATTTTGGGGAACGCTGTTCTCACAGAAGCAATAAAATACTTTTCCTAGAGCCGTGGTTCCCCAACCCCTCAAAATCACCCTGGATGGGGGATTCTGAGGGGACTGCTGCTCTTAAAAGTACCCCTTCACGTAAGATGGGGGGGCCCAGGGTCACTGGTTTATGGCCTGAGGAATGCACAGCCAACACTGGCGTCTTGCATAGCGACTTACTTCACTGTTTGCTCTTGTCCGTATAAATCAGGGGAGGGATTCCCTCCAATTTCTCCGTCGGTCTGGCCTCTGAACTGCATGGAGTTTGCATCCAGCCCTGCTGCCCTTAAAAATACTAATCATCTGGAATTCCCTGGTGGTCCAGTGGTTAGGACTCTGTGCTCTCACTGCGGAGGGCCCAGGTTCAATCCCTGGTTGGGGAACTAAGATCCTGCAAGCTCTGTGGCATGGCAAGAAAAAAAAAGTGATAATCATTTAAGTTATAGGCATGATCGAAATCATCTGACTTTCTGTCCTTTGCTTTCCACCATCCTTCTTTCTCCTTCCTGTTGGAGGTAGGTGACTCCATGCACGTCTGCATCGAAGTAGGGATGCAGATGATAACTGTCGTCTGCAGTGCCTGCCAGGCCCCGGCTACTTCATGCATCTCGTTTCATCTGCACAGCAGCTCTTGGAGGCAGATACTTCTCTCTGCAGTTTGCAAAGGAGGACACAGGCTCAGCGTGGTTTAAGGGACTCGTGGGCAGAAGCCCACGGCTGGTGGGGTGGAGGCAGGACACAAGCCCAGTCAGTGTGCTGCGTAATAAATTAGCATCTTTGCAAGGCCTGGCTCAAAGGTCACAGGAACTCAGAATCTTTCGTGTTTAAGTTGAGTTGTTTCCTAGTGTTGACTGTGCATAGCACTCCTCGTGGTGAGTGCCCTGGAGAATCTATGATGAAATATTCCAGAAGGCATGAGGGTGTCTCCTGCTAAAACTAGATCAGTTGTACCCGAGCACCTGACTGCTCCCAGTCTTCATCTTCCTTTGTGGGGCTGTCGGACATAATGGACACAAGGCGTCTTGCCTCAGGGCAGGAGAGCCTTTGTTCCAGAAGCTGTTCTCAGCAGCCCCAGACACTTCTTGCTGAACTCTCACCAGGAATTAGAGGAGCTCTCAACTGTTGATGTGTGTACCAGGCGTACATTTGGTTTGACAGCTAGTATATGTTGCCTTACTGCCTCGGAATATTACCCGGTTTTCCTTTTTCAGTTTTTTCATCATTCAGTTTCATCATTCACAGAATGGATTTGAGCAGAAGACATTTAGGGTCCCATATGAGTTTCCTCTTTCTGCCGTAACAAATTACCACCAACTTAGTGGCCGAAAATAACACAAATTTAAGTCCTGGGGATGTAATGTACAGCACACGGCGGCTCTAGTTAACAAAACTGTATTGTGTATTTGAAAGTTGCTAAGAGAGTAGATCTTAAAAGTTCTCATCAGAAGAAAAAAAATTCTGTAACGACGTATGGTGACAGATGTTAACTAGACTTACTGTGGTGATCATTTCACAACGTATACAAATATTGAATCATTCTGCCGTATGCCTGAAACCAATGTAATGTTGTACGTCTGTTCTGCCACACAGATTTGTTTTCCTACGGTTCTGGAGTCAGAAGTCTGACACGGGTCCCACTGGGCTGACATCAGGTGTGGGAGGCTGCAGGGAGAATCCTGGCCTGTTCCACCTTCCAGAGGCGCCCACATTCCTTGGCTTGTGGACCCTTCCTCTGTCTTCAAAGTCAGCAGCATAACAGCTTCAAATGTCTCTTTCTTTCTTTCTCTCTCTCTCTGACTCTGTTCCTGTCATCACATCTCTTTCCCCGACTCTGACCCCGGCAGTCCTCGTGTAAGGGCCCTTGTGATGACATTGGACCCACCAAGGTGAGGCAGGATACTCTCCCCATTTCAAGACCCTAAACCACATCTCTTTTCCATCACAGGATCTGCACAAGTTGTAATCCTGTATGTTGTGTTTCAGGGCTGTCTCCCCCACTGTTTTAGAAACTCTGTCTTGTTCACAGCTCTGTTCCTGGGACCGAGAAAGGGACGTCGGTTGAATTATCCTCAAATTGAAAATTTCCTTCTTTGATTCACTCCTATTCACTTGTAGGCCGTGTGTTTGTCTGATAAGAGAGGAAGAAATCCAACACAGTTTTCTAACCCCAGGGGCTCGGCAGCCAGTGTCGGGACATGCACTTAGGTGAGCTCTGCGGCCTCCGCAAGTGGCCTGGTGCTGTGGGCAGTGCCACGCCTGGGGAGCTGGGTGCTGGCGAAGTAAACCCTCCATGACGACCCCAACTAAAGGCAGACCTCGGCTCCTGTCTGCTTCTCTTCTGGTTGCTTCTATTTTCTCAGTGAAATAGGAAGAAGATCAAGGGGGTGCTGGAGGCTTGAGGAGATGGTGTCCAGGAGAGAGGAGCAGAATAGAGAGATGGGTCCGGTTACCGCGCAGCAGGAAGGCGCACTGAGGACCACAGTCACACGAAAGGGAGGTGGGCCAGCCTGCTGTGTGCTCTCTGGCCACGTTCCGCCGTGGGCACAGGTGTGGAGAAAGGGTGGCGTTTAGCCGGGCTTGGTGTCTGCCGAGAAGGTGACACTCTGTGGGTACTGGTTCCCCTTCCTTTTGGGCAGAGAGGGTGGGACGTCCCTCTGTGGACAGAGGGCGGGTCCTGAGCTGGGAGTGGCGCTCACGGACATCGAGAACAGCCAAGGACGTGTGTGTCAGAACCATGTACGCCGAGGTGTGCTTTCCTGTGAGGCTGCCCTTCACTTTGATCTCACGAAACACGTGGCAGGAGAGAGTGCAGGGCCCTGAGGCCACTGTCCCAGGCCTGATGCTCCCACTAGGGACCGTGGTCTGACCAGAGAGCTTACCCCTGGAAGGCAGACTTCAGTCATCACCACCATTTTCAAGGTTGAGCGGCCACCATGCCCAACAGGTGGTGGTCATGGAAGTGTAAATCCTCAAGAAACTTACATTCTGGTTATCATAGGTCAACCGACACCAGAGCACAGTTACACATGACATTGAACAAGCTCAGAAGTTGTTTCTCATTCAGACCTGGGGATTATGACCCAGCCTGGTTTGAATTTGCCCCTGAGCCAGGCAACGGGAAAAAAAACCAGGGGCTGGGAGGGTTGAAGGCCAAGTTTCCTTCTGTGCTGTGGGTTGCTCCTGACAGGTGTCTTCTCATTGCCTTTTATGGGCCACGTCTGTGACTCTGGCAACCCCGGGGACTCCCCCGGTTTCCTGCTGTGGTAGGTCTGCTGATGGGAAGTGGCGCCCCATCATTCAGTTTCCTTTCACATCAATTTCTTTTGAATCCTGTTACTCTCACACTTAAAGAAGGGTTAGGAAAGGCCCTTCTTAGGAATTTCTGGTGCTGTGGGCTTCTGCCCCTCCGACTGCCTGAAGGGCCTGGGCGCTGACAGGCAGAGGGTGGGTGTCATCAAACCCGAAGGCCCCCACCTGAGGTGAGGACACTTGGGTGATGCCTGGCAGGCAGGTGTAGGCTGCTCGCTGAGGGGCTGGCTCTCGCCCAGGGACAGTAGCACTTGGTCATTTTAGAAGCCACTGTCCTTTCCTCAGGACTCTGCGCTGGGTCACTGACCCTTGGATAGTATGGAAGGGGTGACTTTGGTTTTGGCACAGATTTGAAGGCTGGGGAGCAGAGGGAGGAGGGAGTGAAGAGGAAGAGATTTAAAAGAGACTGAAGCAGGGAATTCCCTGATGGTCCAGTGGTTAGGACTCTGCGCTTTCACTGCCGGGGCCTGGGTTTGAGACCTGATCAGGGAACTAAGATCCTGCAAGCTGCGTGGTGTGCCTGCACCCCCCCCCCCCCCCCCCCCCCCGCCATAAAGAGATCAAAGCAAAAGGAAGAAGCATACCTCAGTGGTTCTCAGCCAGGGGCAGTTGTACCCCCAGGGGACATTGGGCAGTGCCTGGAGACATTTCTGGTTGTCACCACCAGGGGAGGGGGTGCTTTTGGCCTCTAGTGGGTGGTGGCCAGGGATGCCCTCAACACCAAAATGCCCAGGCCAGCCCACCATGAACAATGATCTAGCCCCAAAGCCCTGATGTAACTCAAAGGACTGGCGGAGGCTGGAGACAAGGAGCCTGAGGATTTCCACCCAAGTCCCACAAGGAAGACTCATTCCGCTGGGAACTTCTCTAGTGGAAGAAGCTCCATGGTTTTTTTTTTTTTTTCCTTGAGCTGCGGCAGTGTGCCTGATGTGGCCTCTGGGTGAATCGTGGAAGCGGAAAAGTTGATGTTTGGGCTCTGGGATCTGATGTTGATCTTTTCCCTATGAAGCATCCTTCTTGATTTCTCCTTATCTACACAGGAGAAGATATCACCAGTTACTGGTCTTGGATACAGATGATTTATGTCCCTTTGCCTCCCTTGCGATGGTCAGTTTTTTTTTTTTTAAGGTCTTTTATTGAGATATAATTGACATACAATAAACTGCATATATTTAAAGTGTACAATTTGATTTTTTTTTCTTATTAGTAATGTATATATGGCAATCCCAATCTCCCAATTCATCCCCCCCCCCCCGCCCCGGTTTTCCCCTCTTAGTGTCCATGTGTTTGTTCTCTCCATCTGTGTCTCTGTTTCTGCCTTGCAAACCAGTCAATCTGTTGGATGGTCACTGTTGAACCTTTCCTCTAGTGGGGACACCGCAGCTTGAGCTGGTTTTAGGAGGTCCTGTGGGCGTGGCAGGTGGTGCTCTTGGTGACGGTTCACCCCAGACTGGTCTTGCTGGGTGCCTTTCCCACAAACCTGGCTCTCACCAGTGAGGATGGCTTCTTGCTGGCCAGGACCTGTCCTCTGAAGGCTCAGCCCCGCCCAGCCTGCCTTGGGGGTGGAGCACAGAGGGGCTGTCTGGGCCTCTCTGCCTTGTTCGACATATGCCTTTCCAGGTGGATCCAAGGACCGCCTGTCATCTTGTGATGGGTCCATGGAGACCCCTTCTCTCTTGAAGCCCACCCTTGATGTAAATGTTAGCCAAGTGTCACAGAAAATGAAGGACGGGGTGGGCAGGCGCATAGGCTCCAGGTCCGGGATGTCCACTGGGGAACGCAGCATGGAAAGTCCACGCTGACATGGCAGCTAGAACCAAAACCCCTCTGAGCATGAAGTCAAGGCCGCCTAAAAAGAAGAGAAACCGAGAGTCTTGGGCCACGTGCCTGCAGAGCCGCGTGGTCGGGCCAGGGGCCCGGTGTGGGGGAGGCATCAGGAAAAGCCTGAAAATTCTGCAGTGTTTTGCTTTCACTCACCTAGATTTAGAGGAATCCTCTGGCAAAACGAAACTGAAGTCTTACTTCCCCACTCTAGTCTCCTGGCGACCGCAGTAATGGACTTGCTCTCGGTCACGGACTCTGGATGCCTTTGGGGGTTCAGCTTTGCCAGCGTGTAATTTGTGGACAGTACAGTTCACCAATTTGAAGTGTACAATTTGATGAGTTTCGACATATGTGTACCATCGTGTAAGCACTGCAATTATGAGATAAAACATTCCTATTGCCCCCCCCCAAAGTTCCCTCATCTCCTTGTAGCTAATCTCCTCCCTCTTCCCCATGCTCCCTGGCAACCACTCGTCTGCTTCCTCTCCCTGTGGTTTGGTCTTGTTAAATAATCGCATGTGTGTGGAATCTTACCGTAGGTAGTCTTTATGCCTGGCTTTTTA
This sequence comes from Hippopotamus amphibius kiboko, assembly GCF_030028045.1. Classification (NCBI taxonomy): domain Eukaryota; kingdom Metazoa; phylum Chordata; class Mammalia; order Artiodactyla; family Hippopotamidae; genus Hippopotamus; species Hippopotamus amphibius. The sequence continues at coordinate 3,206,921 of NC_080201.1, read as the reverse complement.
AACTGGATGTCATGCTTTTACGATTCACCCCCACCGCGGTGTGTCTTCAGCAGTTAGTTCTTCTAGCTGGGTGCCAGCCCATGGCCTGGAGGCGTCCCAGCATCTGTTCACCAGTTCATGGACATGCGGGTTGTTTCCAGTTCTTGGAGACTTGAGCAAGGCTGCTATAACCATTTGTTTGCAGATATTCATGTGAACCTATGTTTTCTGTTTTTGTGGCAGATACCTATGAGTGGAATTGCTGGGTCATGTGATGGGTTTATGATTTACCTTTGAAGGAACCACCAAACTGTTTCCCAAAGTGGCTATGCCGTTTTGCACTCCCACCAGCAGTGCCCACAAGTGCCCGTTGCCCCACATCCTCTCCAGCACTGGGTGTTGTTGGTGTTTTAATTTTAACTCTCCTAGGGACCGTGCAGGGGTATCACTGTGTGGCTTTGATTTGTATTTCCCTCATGACCAGTGATGTTCGCATGTGCTTATTTGCCATCTGTGTATCCTGCTCGATGACATTTCTGTTCAGATCATTTGACTGTTAAAAAAAACTGGGTTGTTTGTTTTCTTATCATTGAGTTACAAGAGGTCTTTATATTCTAGATACAAGTCCTTTGTCAGATACACATTTTACAGCTATTTTTTGTGGTTTGCCTTTTCATTTTCTTGTGTCACTTAAGAGCAAAACTTAAAAATTTTTGATGAAGTCCAGTTTATCAAATTCTTCTTTTATAGTTTGTGCTTTTTTGTGTTCTGTTTAAGAAATATTTGCCTAACCCAAGGTCACTTAGATTTTCTCCTGTGTTTTCTTCTAGAATTTGTATAATTTTAGCTCTTACCTTTATGTGTTAGAATTATTTTGAGTTCATTTTTGTATATATATGTCATTGTTCTTTTTGTTTTTCTTTCCTATACAGATGCCCAATTGTTCAGCTGTTGGAACTGCCATTAGTTGAAAAGATTATTCTTTCTCTCTTAAACTGCTTTGGCACCTTTGTAGAAAATCAATTGGCCACGTCTAAGTAGATCCATTTCTAGACTCTATTCTGTTCTGATTTTATTGGAAAAAATAAGATTAAAGCACAGTGCCTGTCATGAAAACCCATTCATACTTTATCCAATAATGTTTTTATCTAGAATATTTCCATTGCCTCTGAAGAATGTCTGTTTGTTTTTGTGCAAATTTGTAGTGTGTTTCGGTCAAAAGCATTAATAGCTGGGCACGATTTAAGGACTGTAAATCATGGAAACAAATGGTCGGAAGGGTCTGATGCCTTTGTAGCATGAGATATGACAATCTGAAATTTGCACCTTCCCCCTATTTCTGCATTTCTTTGTCTTACACAACTCCCAGGTCAGTGAGTGTCCAAGAGAACCTCTGCCTCAAACCTAGGAGGCTGGTAGCTGGTTTCAAACGCAGGTCCCCATCTCAGTGCACCTTAGTGACACTTCGCAGTTTCCAGGACTATTTTAAATCTTCTCTGGTGATTCAAATGTCAGGCATGAGACTACCTAGGCGAACTTCTGTTCCTTTCCTTAGTAATTAATCAGCAAGTTCATCATGTTACACACATGTATGTCCCCCTGTTCCCACCTTGTGGTGCTAGACACGCACCACGCAGGGTGCGAGGGGGAAAGAAATGAAATAGCACTTACAGTCTCTCCACCATAAACCATATTTTTGTAGTTGCATTTAGTCTTTATCATATTCACAGAAACATATAGACACTCTCACAGTGTATTCTCCTTTCATATATGACATGTTTGATCATATATGATGTTCTCTAGGGCTTCTTACTCTTCTGTGTTTCAAACACCAGTAGGAAAAAACCCTGCTCGCTTTGGGGAGTTGATGCCTTAATTTTGTAATAAGGTCATTTAGAAAACCAACTTCCATATGGAGTGTCATTATTCATAAAAGAAAGGATATTTTACCTCCTGAGATTGGCGTTCTCCCTGTGCCAGCGTCTGAGAACTGCCATTTAGACCCATGGAAAGGACACAGGGTCAGAATCGGACCGTCTTGGGAGGTCAAGGGTGTTGGAGAGGGGATTCCTGAAGGGGAGGAAGTTATGTGAGGTCAGCCCTCCGGTCCTTTCCAACACAGTGAGCGGGTGACTTCATGGTCTGGAAAAACCTGGAACTGCTTGTCAGTCGTCTTGCTCTGATGGGCCAACCCTCCTTCCAGGTGCCGAGTTTTCCCAAAGAACAGATAAGTGCACTTAGGGCTGGAAGTGTCCTTAGAAATTCAGCTTGCTCTCTTTACTAAGGGGAGCTGATTTGTCCGCTGTCACCCACCCAGCCCCCCCAATGATGGGGACAGGGACCCCAGCCAGTCAATGATGGGGACAGGGACAGCTCTCCTGGGCTCTCTAGCTGCTGGATCCACTGGCCCAGACAGCATGGCCATGCTGGCTGTCCTCTTCCTCTCCAGCTCTGTCACCTTCTGGGGAGGCGGGTGCAGTACAAGGGGTACAGGGTGGCCAGCACGCCCAGTTCCTTTCCTGCTGTCATCTCACAGTGATCCTGAGGGGAGCTGTCACTCCGACTCTTTCTGTCATCCACTCTTTTACCCCCGTTTCTGATGGGCAGGTGGGGACGTGCACGGGCGCCTGTCTGGGTCTAGGAGCCTGCGTGCAGAATGCAGGAAGTGCTTTCAACCTCTGAACAGAATATATGCGGGAGAAAAAAACCTAGGAAAATTTTCACAAAATGTGTTTCCTATGTCCTGATAACCACTAAGTGCTAGTTATACAGATGTGCGCAAAGAGTGAGCCGGAGGTGGCTGGCTGGGGTGGTAGTGTGGGCAGCAACAATTTGCCTTCTTCCTTTAAAAATTCCAATATTGCTGAGTCATTAATTTTTAATGAATGAGAAGTTGTGAGAAATACAGAGAGACGTGTGTACAGGCTCTACTCTTTTGTATTTGAAATTGGAAAAATGTTGCCCGAGAGCAAAGGGCTGGGTAGCTGGTTGGTCTCCTATTTGCGCGTGGAACTTAGAAAATAAAAGTGGAATTACTTAACATTGTTTTCAAAGCGTTAGTCATCGCAGTGAGAAAAGGGAAGTCAGATACATACATGGTGGAAAAAGGCAGTCAGTATTTGTGGGTGATGTAAGCAGATGTGTCATCATATTAATTAATAACTGATATTGGCACCGATAGGGAGGTCAGTGGGAGAGCCAGTTATAAAACAGCTATTCAGAAGTCTGTATTTTCAATGACATTGACCATTATTGGTTTAAAGGGAAAAAAGATCTCCTTCACAGTAACAACAAAGTGCATAAAACACCTGGGAGAATTTTCTAGGTGAGTAGCTGAGCCAGCCAAGGAGAGTCTGGGTGATTGAGAAAGGACTCTTGGTTACTCTGAGGACTTCACTTGGGAGCCAGAAATCTTTTAACAAATAATCTCTTGAACCCTGAGCCACATATTTCCCCTGAAAAGCATGCCTTTTTTCCAGCAAAATTTTGTTGGGGGTTATGTTATTGAGGAATGAACTGAGATGAATATGTGTAAATGTTATTTAATGGCATAGAAATTTGAAGACCCTGCAGGAGATTTAAAGACTCCAACCCTTGTTATAACTTTTTAAAAGATTGTGAAATTATCAAAATGCTCATGAATCGGGTTTTAATATGCTGTGTGATGCGTGGATGAGGCTGTACCGTTTTTTTCTTTGAATTTCCAGGCATGGTTCTGCAGTGCAAAAACTCTGTAACATTAACAAATTCAATAAAAAGTAAACATATGTGGGAGGAAGAACCTAGGAAGATTTTCACAAAATGTGTAGGCTCCAAAGTGAAAAAAATCGAGACTCTATTAAAGGACATAAAAGATGACTTGGATGTTCTTGGATAGAAAGACCTACTATTGAAAGCATATCAGTTCTCCATGAATTACCTATAATTCAATGCAGTTGCAAGAAAATAATGCATGAGATTTTTTAAAAAACCCACAATTAATCTAAAGTTTATCCATAAGACCCCACAGGAGAGGATGGCTAGGGAATGGGGTGTGTGTGTGTGTGTTTCTCAGTTTTACAAAATGTATTTTAAAATTTACGTAGTGTTAAGTTTCTCTATTTTGAGGTACAGGTGTTTATGTTTCGATAACTGCTTGGGGTTCTGCAGCCACCACCAGACCAGGAAATGGAACAGTGCCCACCCCACCCCCATCCAAGGCAACCAGGACCTCTCCTCTGCCCTCTAGTTTGGCCATTTCAAGAATGTTGTGTAAATGGAGTCATATGGACTGTACTCTCTTGTGTCCAGCTGCTTTCACTTAATATATTTGAAATTCATCCATGTTGTGAGCAGTTGATAGTTTTTTCTTTTTTTCTTTTTCCTGAGTAGTATTCTGTTAGTAGTATGGAAATGTACCACATACTATACCATTGTATGGAAACAGTTTCTTTATCTAGTTATCCACCGAAGGACTTCTAGATTGTTTCTGATTTTTAGCAGTTATGAGCAAAGCTATTGTATGGAAACGTAAAAGACCCCGAATAGCCAAAGCAATCTTGAGAAGGAAAAATGGAGTTGGTGGAATCAGGCTTCCTGACTTCAAACTCTACTACAAGGCCATAGTGATCAAGACAGTATGGTACTGGCACAAAAATAGAAAGGAAGACCAATGGAATAGAATAGAGAACTCAGAAGTAAGCCCAAACACATATGGGCACCTTATCTTTGACAAAGGAGGCATGAATATACAATGGAAAAAAGACAGCCTCTTCAATAAATGGTGCTGGGAAAATTGGACAGCAACATGTAAAAGAATGAAATTAGAACACTTCCTAACACCATACACAAAAATAAACTCCAAATGGATTAAAGACCTACATGTAAGGCTAGACACTATAAAACTCCTAGAGGAAAACATAGGCAGAACACTCTATGACATCCATCAAAGCAAGCTCCTTTTTGACCCACCTCCTAGAATCATGGAAATAAAATCAAGAATAAACAAATGGGACCTCATGAAACTTAAAAGCTTTTGCACAGCGAAAGAAACCATAAACAAGACTAGAAGGCAACCCTCAGAATGGGAAAAATAGTTGCCTATGAAACAACGGACAAAGGATTAACCTCCAAAATATACAAGCAGCTCATGCAGCTTAATACCAAAAAAGCAAATAACCCAATCCACAAATGGGCAGAAGACCTAAATAGACATTTCTCCAAAGAAGACATACAGATGGGCAACAAACACGTGAAAAGATGTTTAACATCACTAATCATCAGAGAAATGCAAGTCAAAGCCACAATGAGGTATCACCTCACACCAGTCAGAATAGCCATCATCACAAAATCTGGAAACAAGAAATGCTGGAGAGGGTGTGGAGAAAAGGGAACTCTCCTGCACTGTTGGTGGGAATGTAAGTTGGTACAGCCAGTATGGAAAACAATTTGGAGGTTCCTTAAAAAACTACAAATAGAACTACCATATGATCCAGTAATCCCACTTCTGGGCATATACCCAAAGAAAACCATAATCTGAAAAGAAACATGTACCATAATGTTTATTGCAGCACTATTTACAAATAGCCAGGACATGGAAGCAACCAAAATGCCCATCAACAAATGAATGGATAAAGAAGATGTGGCATATATATACAATGGAATATTACTCAGCTATAAAAAGGGATGAGATGGAGCTATATGTAATGAGGTGGATAGACCTAGAGTCTGTCATACAGAGTGAAGTAAGTCAGAAAGACAAATATTGTATGCTAACTCACATATACAGAATCTAAAAATGGTACTGATGAACTCAGTGACAAGAACAAGGACGCAGATGCGGAGAATGGACTGGAGAACTCGAGGTTTGGGGGGGGCGGGGGCTGAAGGGGAAGCTGAGACGAAGTGAGAGAGTAGCACAGACACACATATAGTACCAACTGTTAAATAGATAGCCAGTGGGAAGTTGTTGTATAACAAAGGGAGTCCAACTCGAGGATGGAAGATGCCTTAGAGGACTGGGATGGGAAGGGTGGGGGTGGAGTTGAGGGAGGGAGGGAATATGGGGATATGTGTATAAATACAGATGATTGAACTTGGTGTACCCCCCAAAAAAATAATAAATAAAAAAAATAAAAAAATGAGCAAAGCTAAAGCAGTAAGTTTTGAAGTTTTGTATACAGATTTTTGGGAAGACGTGTTTTTGATTCTGTACGATGAAGGTGGATATGCTTGCCTTATTCCTGAATTTAGGGGGAAAGCATTTGATTTTTCAGCATTAAGTATAAAGTTAGCTGTAGGTTTTTTGTAGATGTCCTTTATCAGGTTAGAGAAATTCCCTTATATTCTTAATTTACTGAGAGGGTTTTTTTGTTTGTTTTTAATGTCATGAATGGATGTTAGATTTAGTCAAATGCATTTTCTGTATCTATTCGGGTAATGATGTGGTTTTTCTTCTTTAATCTTATAATAGAGTGGATTACATTGGTTGATTTTCTCATGTTGATCCAGCCTAGAACTCCAGGCTAAATTCTACTTGGTGTTGATGTATTTTTCTTATGAATGGCTGTGATTTGCTAATATTTTGATGAGGACTTTTGGACCTATATTCATGAGGGATATTGGTCTGTAGTTTCCTTTCTTGTGTAGTGTTGAATATTTCTCTGGTTTTGGTGTCTGGGTAATGCCGGCTACATAGTGTGACTTGGGAATTTTTCCCTCATCATTTATTTTCTGGAAAAGACTGTGCTGACTTTGTATTATTTCTTTATTAAATGTTTGGTAAAGGGCTTGGGGTTTCTTTCTTGGAAGATTTTTTAAAAAATACAAACTCAGTTTCTTTACATATAGGACTGTTGGGATGATCTGCTTCATAGTGGGTTTGGTAGCCTGTGTCCTCGAAGGAATCGGTCAATTCCATCCAAGCTGTCAAATTTCTCACAGAGTCGTTTCTAATATTACTTTGATCTTTGTTTACTATCTCTAAGATCTGTATGCTGTTCCTTATTTTGGTAGTTTTTGTCTTTCCTCTTTTTTTCTTGGTCAGTCTGGCTAGAGCTTTATCAATTTTCTTGATATTTTCAAAGAACCAGCTTTTGGTTTTATTGTTTTTAATTTAATTTCTGTTTTTAACTTAATTCACACTTGTTTCTGTCTTTATTTTCTCTTTCATCTTGCTTGCTTTGGGTTTAATTTGCTCTTTTTCCCTTCATTTCTTAAGGTAAAGTCTTAGATTACTTATTTGAAAACTATCTTCTCTAGCATAAGCATCTGATGTCTCTAAACTTCCCTCTAAACACTGCTTTCCTGACATCCCACAAATTTTGATATTTTGTATTTTTATTTTCATTCCATTCAAGATATTTTATAATTTCCCTTGTGACTTACTTTTTGACCTGGAGATTATTTAGACGTGTGTTTAATTCCCAAATATTTTTTTGTGGGGGTTCTAAGTAGCTTTTTCTTATTAATTCTTAGTTTAATTCTGCTGTGTTCAGAAAGCCTTCTTTGTATGTTTTCAGTTACGTTAAATTTGTTCAGGTCTGTTGTGTGACTGAGGATGCAGCCCATGTTGAAGACTATTCTGTTGTTGGATGGGCTGTTCTGTAAGTGTTGATTGGGTCAGCTTGGTGGCTGTGTTGTTCAGGTCTTCCATATTCTTGGTGATTTTCTATCTACTTGGTTTTTTAAAAAATTTATTTGTTATTTATTTATTGGCTGTGTTGGGTCTTTGTTGCTGCACATGGGCTTTCTGTAGTTGTGAGTGGGGGCTACTCTCCGTTGTGGTGCGCGGGCTTCTCATTGTCGTGGCTTCTCTTGTTGCGGAGCACGGGCCCTAGGCGCATGGGCTTCAGTAGTTGTGGCACACGGGCTCAATAGTTGTGGCTCACGGGCTTAGTTGCTCCGCAGCATGTGGGATCTTCCTGGAGCAGGGCTCGAACCCGGTTTGGCAGGCGGATTCTTAACCCCTGAGTCACCTAGGAAGCCCTGTCTACTTGTTTTATCAGTTTCTAAGAGAGTGTTTATGTCTCTAAGGTTTTCGGGTTTTGTTTTTTGGATTTTTTTTGCCACACTATGTGGCTTATGGGATCTTAGTTCCTGACCAGGGATCGAACCCAGGCCCCGACGGTGACAGCGTGAAGTCCTAACCACTGGACACTGGGGAAGTCCCCAAAGTATAATTTTAGAATTTGGCTATTTCTCCTTTCATTTCTATTATTTATTTATTCATGCATTTTGACTCTGTTGTTAGGTGCATACACATTTAGGATTTTTATGTCTTCTGGGTGAATTTTTTTAATCCTCACATATTCTGAAGATATATATATCCCTTAACATGGACTGATCTATGCAATGCTAAGTAAAAAAAGAGTAAATGATTTTATTTATGTAAACTTAATCTATCTCTCCATTATCTATCTACCTACCTACCGATCTACCTACCTATGTACTTATCTAACAGTCATTTATCTATCCTTCTAATCTATCCTGCTAATCTAACTACTTTCATCTGTTAGAATAGCAAGGAGTTTTGAAAAATGTTATCCAGATGTTGATGGTGTTTATATTGAGTGATTTAATTTTGGGGAATTTTAATTTTTTTCCTTATGCTTTTCTGCTGTGTGGCAATTTCCTAGAAGTATCTTTTATCTTTATGAACAGTGAAACCAATTTTAATAGGGGCTGCTCTAAATTAAATCTGTAGTGAAGATCAGGGAAAGAAAGGAATCAGTAAGTGGAAACAAGCAGTTCACAGACTTACATGGAAATCGATCTTCATAGTCTCTCTCAACTCCTCAAAATTTTTTACACGTATTTAAAAATATATTTTCACTTCCAAAATATATATTAACATCAAATTTTTTTCTTCTGTACAAGTTCAAGGAAATAGCAATTTCATCATCCACCCCCCGCCCCAATTCTACATTCCTTGGTTAGCTGATGATTCAATGGCTCAGAATTGGAAAGTTTTCATTTTCATAAGGTCAATATTTATCATTCAAAAAATGCATCTAATTCATCTTTTCCTGTTGCTGAAAGTGTTAAATCTTTTTTACCATGGTAAAATATACATAACATAAAATGTACCACTTTAACTACTTTTAAGTGTACAGTTCAGTGACATTAAGTACATTCACAATTGTGCAACCATCAACACCATCCATCTCCAGAACTTTTCATCTTCCCAAACTGAAACGCTCCCCATTAAACGCTAACTCCCCCTTATCCTTCCCCCAGCCCCTGGAAACCACTATTTTGCTTTCTGTCCCTATGAATTTACCTATTGTTTATACCTCATATAAGGGACATTATACAGTATTTGTCCTTCTGTGTCTGGTTTCTTTCATTTAGCAGAATGTCCTCGTGGTCCATCCATGATTTAGTGTGTGTCAGCCTTTCCTTCCTTTCTAAGGCCGAATAGCATTTAGTTGTATGGACAGACCGCATTTGTCTATCCCTTTGTCCATCGATGAACGTTTGGGTTGTTTCTGCCTTTGGTTATTATGAATCGTGCTGCTGTGAACGTGTGTATACAAATCAGATAATCAGTCTTTAAAAGGCAACACACAGGGGAGTGGTGGGGTGAGGAGCGGGTCTAGGGGATTCCGTGCCCTGCTTCTAATTCTAAGCAGAGGAAGGACCCAGGCTAACACACCCCAAGTTAGTCCTGTGAGATGCTGGCCGGTTAAAACCCTTGATAAAAATTAAAATATACAAAGGCTCAAAGGCAGAGCCATAACTTTTATAAACAAAGGATTTCATTTCATCTCCAATGTAAGAAAAGCAATAGTCTGCTCGTCGAGCTCTTGGGGTTGAGCGGGTGTTTGTCTTTCCCGACCCACAGTCACCCCGGGTTGGTCGTGTGACTCAGAAGGAAGCACATTCTCCCAGGTCACGCTCAGCCTATCCTGGGATGAGCAGGAAGGACCCTAGTTCCTTGCTGGAGCCACAGTCCATGTCAGCGAGGTCAGCATCTTTGGAGCAAGATTTTTTGAGAAGTAACAGAGAGTGTCACATGTTATTAGCAAAAACAAGTCTAGAATGGATTTCAAAACATGACCCTGGAGATTCCCCCTACCAGCACTATCCCACCTCCCCTGACCTCCACCCCAAGAACAATCCCAGGAGGCCTTCTGGGAGGTGGTGTGCTTGGAAGATCTTTGCATCCTTGATGACAAGAATGGCAATTGCAATAACAGCTTTTCCAGGGGAGGGATTTGGAACTCAGCATCCTTGACACAATAAACACTGAATTGCAAATGGATAAACATTTGCTGAGAAGGAGGGCACATTGAATGTAAATTGAAATGGGACATTAAAAGTGAAAAAGACCACGAGTGTCTTGGGGTCAGTAGACAGAGTGAAAACAGATGAACAGTGAGTGATTATGTGGGACGGGGTCACACCCTTAAATCATCACTTCCTGAAGCAATCCTCAGTTTCTCCTGGTGCCCCCGGCCCCCGATCCCTTGAGGGACTGGCCTTTAGGGAGGTGGAGGGACTGCGTCCTGCTGTTTTTCTACATCTTGCTGGGGCGCAGGCCACCACTTCCCTTTTGGTTCCTAGACTGTGTCCATAGTGAGACGAAGAGGCAGCACATGGCCCTGACAGGCAGGCTTCTCTGCAGTTTTGTTTTGGGTGATTGGAAGGATATTGGGTAGAACTTACATCAAGATAACCGGCACATTTTACTTCTTTATTTGTGATTCACAGGCTGGGGCTTATGAAAGGCGTTCATAGAAATGGATCATGTTGTATGGATCATAACCTTTCTTTTCTTTTTTTTTTTTTTTTAAATTGAAGGATAGTTGATTTACAGTGTTGTGTTAATTTCTGCTGTGCAGCAAAGTAATTCAGATATATATATATATGTGTATATATACACACATTCTTTTTCATATTCTTTTCCATTATGGTCTATCACAGGATATTGAATATAGTTCCCTGTGCTCTGCAGTAGGACCTTGTTGTTTATCCATCCTGTATGTAATAGTTTGCCTCTGCTAATCCTAAACTCCCAATCTTTCCCCCCCCCACCTGCCTCCCCCTTGGCAATCACAAGTCTGTTCTCTATGTGTGTGAGTCTGTTTCTGTTTCATAGATAGGTTAGTTTGTGCCATATTTTAGATTCCACATATAAGTGATATATGATATTTGTCTATCTCTATCTTATTTCACTTAGTATGATAAGCTCTAGTTCCATCCATGCTGCAGATGGCATTACTTCAGTCTTTTTTTTTATGGTTGAGTAATATTCCATTGTATATATGTACCACATCTTCTTTATCCATTCATCTGTTGATGGACATTTAATAACCTTGCTTTTCTTTTTAAATTAAAAAAAACTTTTGGCTACACCACGCAGCTTGTGGGATCTTAGTTCCCAGACCAGGGATCGAACCCATGACCTTGGCCGTGAAAGTGCAGAGTCCTAACCACTGGACCACCAGGGAATTCCCTAACCTTTCTTTTCTTATAACATATCCTTGGATATCATGGAGAAGGAGAGCAAGAGCCCCTAAATTCCCCTAATGGTTGCTTCAGCACTCATTTCAAAGATCCAGTTCCCTGGGCTTATCAGAGTCAGTTCCTAGAGTATAATTTGAAGGGTGATGAAAGCACTCCCTCCACCCCAAAATACTTCCCTAAATAGATCGGGTTGTGGTTTTGTCCCTATCTATAGCCATTTGTTTGGTTTAACACATTCGTGGCCTCTGTTGAAAACGCAGACTTTTGTTGGTTGAGAGGGTAGCCCACCAAGCTGTGAGAGGATGGGCTTTGGGCTCGGATGACCCTGGTTGCCAGCCCTGGTTCACTCCCTCGTCCTCTGATGGTGAACAGCTTACTCTGCAAAGTCTCATGTTTCTCCTCTGAACCGCAGGGTAGCACCCACCTCACAGGGGAGCTTTGAGAATTACAGGAGATGGCACCGAGATCAGCACTGTTCAGTGGAAATACAGCGCGACCCATAGGCCTAATTTAAAATTTTCTGGAAGTCACATTAAAAAAGTAAAAGGAACAGGTGAAATCAATGTTAATATATAGTTCATTTATCCCAATAGATTCATAATATTATCAATCCAACATGCAGTCAATATAAAAAGTGTAAAAGAGATAGTTTACATTCTTTTTTCTCGTGCTGAGTCTCCAAAATCTGGTGTATTTTACATCTCAGTTCATACCAGCCACATTTCTAATGTTCAGTGTCCACATGTGGCTGGTGGCTGCCCTATTGGACAGAGCAGGAGTAGAAAGGGCCTGGCAGTAACCGGTGCTGTGTGGACTCCTTGCTTCTTCCTCCCCATGTGAATTTACCAGCTCCAGCTGGCTGAGCAGCTAACACACGCGTGATGGAATGTTACTTGTGTCAGTTTCCTCGTGCTGGTTAACAATTTGCCGCAAACGTAGTGACTTTAAACACCACCCATTTGTCATCTCGGTTTTATAGGTCAGAAGTCCACATGGATCCAACTGGGTTTTCTGCTCAGGGTCTCACGGGCTGCAGTCAGGGTGTCGGCTGGGCTGCGTTCTCATCTGCAGGCTCGGCTAGGGAAGGCTCTGCTTCTAAGCTCACCCAGGCTGTTTGCTGACTTTGGGTCCTTGCGTCTGTTGGACTGTGTCCCTGTTTCCTTATTGGATGTCATCCGGGACAAGTCTTTGCTCCCAGATACCACCCACATCCTTCTCATGCTTTCCATGCGGCCCCCTCCTGCTTTGACCCATTTGTTTCCCCTTCTGCCACCAGCTGGAGAAAACTCTGCTTTTTAAGGACTCGGGTGATTAGATTAGACTCACCCAGATGATCTCCCTTTCTATTCACTCAAGGTCAACTGACTAGTAACCTTAATTACACCTGCACAATTCCTTCTTCCATGTAACATAACATAATCAGGGTGTGATATCTCATCCGCTTCATAGCCTCAGGGATTAGGGTGGGAAACCCTGGGGGCCGTTTTTGGCCTCTGTCCACCCCATTACTGCAAGTGGGCCTCAGTATGTGGCAGGCTCTCCTGCCCAGCTGGTCTGGATGTCACAGGAAGCTTTATGGGGTGTTTTGAGGCTGTGGCTCTCTGGAGGTGGGGAAGGGAAAGTGCGGAAGGGAATGAGGCCTCTGTAGTTCGATCGCGTGGTGATTCTGATGATTGCTTCTGGGAGTTCTCTCCTTTTCTCTGAACGAACAATCTTCCCAAGTGTTTGACCAAGGCCAACTGGTGACCCGTCCCCCTGCTAAGTGTATAGACCAGGGGACACTGTGATTTGATGTTAACACTTTTGGTCCTTTTGGGTTTCTGAACGTAGTGGCGACTTTAGGGCAAGATTATCTTGAACATTTTGGAAGCAAAACAGTATTTGTTGAGAGGCTGGTCATCACAGTCCTCTCCCTCCTGGTTACGAGGATTGGATCCCATTTTGGGGTGAAGAATGCTGATCCACAGCAGGCTGTGTAGACTCACTCCAGGGACACCTAGGACGTGAGCAGATCCTCCTCTTCAAGGAGGCCACCTGGGCCCCTTGCAGAGCCAGCTTTGCTCCCATTCCCTGAAATGAAGGTGGGTCAGTGCTTTAGTGTCTTTTACCAGGAAGTTAAGTAGAAGATGTTTAACAGAAATGCTTTGTTTTCCTCTATCCCTGTGAGCAGTGTCTTCGGGGCTTCACGTGGGCACGGATGTTCGGCATCGCTTTTTAGTCTGAATGTCCCGTATCCATGGTGGAGCGCACACACGGCCGCCATTGACAGGTCGTCCCTCCCCTGGCCAGTGGCTCTTCTTAAGGGATTCCAGTACATGGACGTTGCCCAGTTATCAGGGTTCCTGGGGTGTCTTCAGGGTACGTCAGTTTTTTTTTCAATCCTGTGCATTTCATTACGTACACATTTCAGAAACGTTCTTGACAAGGGGCCCATTAGGCCTCGCCAGATTGCTACGGAATGTGTGCCAGCTTCCTGTGGATGCTGTCACAGATTGCCGAGAAGCGGGTGGGGGGGCTTAAAACAGCAGAAATGTGTTCGCCCGCCGCCCTGGAGGCCAGCAGTCTGAAATCAAGGGGTCAGCAGGCTCCGAAGGAGAATTTATCCCGCGCTACTTTCCATGCTTTCCTTCTGGCGGCTGCTGGCAGCCCTGGGCGGTCCTCAGCTGGGGGCTGTGTCACGCCCATCTCTGCCTCTCTCTGCATGTGGCCGCGTCCCCCTTCTTGGAAGGACACCCTAAATCCCGGGGGATGTCATCTTGAGATTCTTAACTTCATTACATCTGCAGAGACCCCTTTTCCAAGTAAGGTCGCATTCCCAGGTCCTGGGGTTAGCCAGTGGCCGTATCTCTTTGGAGGGATCGCCATGCAACTCACTAGGGAGCCCACGGCACAAAGAAAGGGTGAGAACCCTCGTGACCTGCCTAGAGAATAACCCATCTTTCCTGTCAAAATCGCACTTTTTCATGGTTTTTGCTGATGTACCTTGCTTGCATTCTTGGCTTGCAAATTGAAAATTACAATACATTCCCTCTACCTTCTCCCCGCGCCCCCCAAAAGAGCTTTTGAACAGGATTAAGTTATGGTAAGCACGGACCATTTTTTTTTCTACTCTCAAAAATTATCTAATCAGGAAAACACGGAGTGGACACGCGTCAAAATCTCTCCCACGTACATCCTACAGCGTGAAACTTGCTAAATGCTTTTTGGTAGGAGGAAACTCCCGCAGTGCTTGGGACAGGGCTTCTCAGCTCTGGGCTTGTCTGTTTCACGTAGCTCAGTCTCAATTTCCCTGCCACCCACATTCCCTGCCACTTCTCCCGAGACACTGGAAGCCTCCGTAGGGTCAGAGCTGGCTGGAAGTCTTGTAGTTTCCAGACAGCTTTCACCCACCTGACTTCAGCGGCCGGGACGCCCCACTTCTCTGCTCTCGGGTCCCAACTTAAATGTCACCTCCTCGAGGCCGCCTGCCCACCCTTTCTGCCCCGAGGTCCCTTGCGTTTTCTCTTCTCTTTTTCCTTTGTCACCCTTTCCTGATGGTATCTACATAGCGGGCAGACAGGCAACCTCAATGCCTAGGGATGACATAATTTTTAAATTTCCTCCAGTCAAAACCAGAAGAGAGAAGTAGAAAACCTTGGGTGAAAACCATGTCATTCAACAGCTTAGGTAGAGTAAAATTTTGGTGATTTTAGTTTAAACATTCACTTATAATTTTTCTGAAATAGCACAGTGCTAAAAATCGACCACTATACTGAGCTTGAAATACTTCTATTCTCAGACCCATTACCTCTATTTTATGCTGGTTTCTCTTCATTTCTTTTTATTGAGTTAGAATCCACACGCCATAAAAATGCACCGTGTCAAAGTGTACCATTTGCTGAATTTCAGTACATTCACAAGGTTGACCCAAGTAGTATTTGGGATGCTTGGCTATTGCAGAGGCAAAGCATTTTAGATTCTTCTGATGTGGAATTTGTATAGTGTTTATTTACTAAGGGGCACAGAATTAAAATCACATTAAAAAATGGAGGATATGAAAAATTAATGTATTCTGCACAGAGTCTGTTGTGTTTGGGAGAGCTCCCGTGGTGGGAGGAAGGGCAGCCAGGAAGGAGAACTGCCAGCCTGGAAACCCCCAGGGTCATGGCCAGGGAGACCCACCACCCACGGAAACCTTTTCTCAGTGACACAATGCATCCTTTTATCCTGTTGACAGGCCGCCATGAAGGCGCCGCAGAGGCTCCCTGCAGTCAGTCCTGGGACCTTCCCAGGGGGTGCCTCGCCTGCCTCCTAGCCCTGCTGAGGTGCGTGCCCACCCCCTCGCCCCCCCCAGCTCGCCCCTTACTCTCCTGGCTGTAAGGTGGACCCCGTCCGCGGGGACACGCCTGTCCCTGGCACGCTCAGTGTGTTTGTGATGACACTGTTCCTATACGCAGGAGGCACCTTCAGTTCCAAGAATGAAACAAGGCCCCCCCCCACCCCGCGCCCCCACCGCCCAGGGCTCCCTGGCACCCGTCTTTCTCCTGCTTTGGTCTTTTCTTCCTCTACCTGTGAAAAGTCTTTCTCAACCTTTAAGACCCATTTCAAATGCTGCTTCCCCCCCAAAGCCTTTCTTGAATGTTCCGGCTGGGGGTGAGTTCCATGCAGCGGGTGAGCCCCCCGGCCTTCGCGTCGGAGAGCCTGGGTTTGCAGCTTCTCCGCTCCTGGCGGGCGGGCTCCTGGCGCCTCGCTGCATGGTCGTTTCTGCGGGTGCTCAGGGGGGTGGGATGCTGCCGGGCCGCTGCCCGCCCGCCCTGCCCGGTGGCTGGGAGGCTGGGACACGCAGCCTCGGGAGGCGCGCCGTGGGTGGTGTTGCCAGAGTCCGGCCCCTGCCCCGGTGCTGGACCCAATCTCAGAGGCAGAGTTTGGGTGAAGTAGAATTTGCCAGGCAGAGGGGGCCATAGCGGGCCAATGCCCTCAAGACTGTGTGTCCCGCCCTGGAGCGGGTAGTGAGGCGTCAAGGAGCAGGGCGTGGTCAGCTCGTGGACACTCTCCTGATTGGCTGGTGGGGAGGTACTCATCCACCTGGCGGTTCCAGCTGGTCTGGGGTCTGCGTGCGGGTGGGCAGCCTGCAGTTAACGTCTCCCGCCTGGGGGAGTTTCAGCATCAGCAGAACAGCGCAAAGGACATGGCTCCGAATATTATCGCTAATCCTTGAGGAGGAACTAAGGGTCCTTCCTTGACCTTGTTTAATGGCTAAAGTATTATTTTGTCTTGCTTGACTGTTTTCCTTTCTTTCTGCATTTTCTCACGTCTCTGGTTGAATTTATTCCTTGACTGACATTTTTCTACAGGCCAAAGGCAGGTGGAGGACATGGTGGGGGTCTATTCTGGGAAGGCCTCCTAGGGTCGGGCTCCGCCCCAGTGCTCTCCAAGCGCGCGCGTCTGTGCAGCCTTCCCCCTCCCTCTGGGTTCCTGCCTTGCTGGCCCCGCACGGAGCCTTCTAACCACGTGTGTATTTTGCTTTGAGTTATTGTGATTGGTGAAGCCCTGGGCTTCCCAGGAGAGGAGATATGGTTCCTCTTCTCCATCCCTCCTGATTACTCAGCATAGCCGCGTGCGAGCATTTTCTAAACAGTGAGGTTAGAAAGTTAGTCCTGGGTCACGGACGGAGGCAGAATTCTCTCCTCGCCCTCAACGTGGTGCCTCTGTGTTTGGGTATGAGCACGTGCTTTCTCGCCTGCCTCCGCCGTGTTCTCCCTGCTGCCCACCTCTGGATCTGTCCTTCATCAGATTTCCGCTTTCAGTTTAAGCTCTTCTGGCCGCTGGCGTTTGCTCCCAGACCTGCTGCTACCTGGGGTCTACATGTGGGGGTGCCCTGCAGTCATCCTTCTGACTTCCGAGCCGCGGTTTCCACTTTCCCCCCACCCAACCTGGGCCCTGGGCCTTGGCAGCCAGGCTTCTGGTCTTTCTGGACACCACCTCAGGGAGCTTACCTGTGGGTCTCCCTGTTAACTCGTGTGTGTGCTGGGGAACATTTCAGGGTAGAAATAGATACCGATGCGTTTTCTCAGAAGTGTTGAAGATTGAAGCATGTGGAAAAGAACAAGTCGGCCATCATCCACCTTCACAGGACGTGAGGCCCAGCCCGGCCTGGACGGACTCTCAGGGCCCTCATTTTACGGCTTCCTTCTCAGAGAACAGTGCGCATGGATTTAAAGTATATCGTTTTACTTTTATTTTCACGTATGTGCGAGTCCATAAACAACACAAAATTCTGTTGTGCATACTTTCAACCTTTATATAAATGATGCGATAGTGCATATATTTAATCTGCAACGTGTGGTTTTGATTAAAAAATTCTGTTTGTCAGGTTTGTCACGTGACCTGCGGGGCGGTAGTCTCCCGGGTTCCCACGCCACAGCTTGCCCGCCTGCCGCGGACGCACGTCTGCGTCGCTCCCGCGAGTCGGTGCCGCAGCCCTCGCCCCGCATCCTCTGGCTGCGTGTTTTGGAGCACACGTGTGAGGTTTCCTCCAGGCCTCTGCCTGGAAGTGGGGTTGCTGACTCAGAGAGCATGGGCATCTTCACCCTTCGTGGACATTCCCAGAGTGTTTGCTGTGGGGACATCAGCTCCCCTCCAGCAGCAGGTTTGAAGCTCCGTCTCTCTGCTTTCTTGGCCGTGCTTGGCACTGCTGGACTCGGCGACTTTTGCTGATGTGATGGTCAGGCAATTCTGCCTCATTGTTTGGACTTGCATTTTCCTTGTTAGTGTTGCAGGTGATCATCTTTCGAGTGCTTATTGGCTTTTTGGATTTTTCTCTCCCGTGAATTATCCAGATAAAAATATTTAAGAACAGCTTTATTGACATGTAATTCATGTACCATACAATCACGCGTTTAAAGTGCGCAATGCAGTGACTTTAGTATATTCAAGAATTTTGTGAACATCACCACAACCAGCTTAGAGCATAAATGAAAGGAAACCTTTACCCATTTTCCTCCAAACTCCCCTGCCCCAGGCAACCACTCATCTACTTTCCGTCTCTATAGATTTGCTTATTCTGGAGATTCCATATAAATGGAATCGTGTAGTGTGCTTTCATTGGCGGGATGTTTTCAAGGGTCGTCCATGTTGCGGCATGACCAGGAACTCACTGCTTTCGTCTACGTGTGGGGGTGCCCTGCAGTCATCGCTGAACACTGTTCCCTTGTGAGGACGTGTCGCATCTTGTTGATGCAGTCGTCAGGTGATGGGTATTTGAGCTTCCCCCTTTTGGCTGTCACGGCTAATGCTGCTGTGAACGCTCGTGTACAAGGGCTCGCGTGGACACGTGTTTCACGTCCCTCGAATATACACCTAGGAGTGGAATTGCTGGGTCATACAGTAACCCTATATTTTATTTATAGCTTTTGCATATTTTTCTTTTAGTTGTTTGCTTGCTTTTTTTCCGATTTCTTAAGAAGAATTACACTTTCTGGCTCAAAGTCTGTCTATATTCTTTGTTGCAGGTATCTTCCAGTCTGTGCTCTTATTCACCTTTTCTTTTCTTGTGGTGTAGAAAATCTAAATATATTATTTATTTCCTGTATGGTTTATGCTTCTTTGTGTCAGGTCTGAAAAATCCTCCCTACTCTGAGGCTAAAAAGTTATTTCCGTATATTTTCTTCTAAGGGTTTTTATATGTTGCCTCTTATAATGAGACCTTTAATCCATCTGAATTTTGTTGGGTGTTTGTTGTGCAACGTGGAACTAATTTTATTTTCCATGTGGATGGTCAGTGTCCCTCCGCCATTTATCAACCAGCCCACCCTCCCCCTGTTGCTTTTTGAGGCCACCTCTGTCATACATCGAGCCTTCACATACACAGGGAGATGGTTTCCGGGCTGGTCCTGTTGTCCCATTACTTTCTGCCTCTAACCCGTGTCACTGTCACATTCTCTTAGTTCCAGCATATTTATGATGAGACTGGACGTCTGGTAGAGTAAGTCCTCCATATTGTCCTTCAGACTTGTCTTGGCTTTTCTCTATGGTATGTATTTTCCAATCTGTGAATATGGTATAGTCTGTATTCAGTCATGTTTTCTTTTGTAACATCCAATAACAGGGCGGTTTCTGGTTCATGGACAGTGCCTTCTAGCTGCAACCGTCACGTGGTGGGAGGGGCAAATGGTCTGTCGTGTATGAGGGCACTGATCCCATTCATAAGGGCTCCACCCTCATGACCTAATCACCTTCCAAAGGCCCCACCTCCTAAAACCATTGCATTGGGCATTGGGCTTCAACATAAGAAACATTCACACCATAGCGTCTTTCAAGGACGTTTTTGTGTTGAAACAGTAAATAACCTAATCCAAGCAACAAATGAGGAAATAAAGGCATAAGAATAGTTTTTAGGGAAAAGAACTCTGCCTGGTGCAGCTGGAAAGGGTAACGCTGCTTATTCAGGGGCGGGGGTGGGGGGCGTCAGCAGTCCTAAGCAGCACCGAGAATCCCGCATCTTGGGATGAAACAAGCAAACCTGAAAGAGAGTCCCTGGAAATTATTCTACAGAGGGATAGTCCCAAACCCTTGGGGGCCCTGAGGGCACCCAAAGAGTTGGGGCTGACTGGGGACAGAGAAGTGAACACCTCCCGAGGCTTGGCCTGCACGTATGTAACCCTCGTGCAAACTGACCGTCGTACAGATGTAACTTCTGTCCTCGTCCCAGGAGCAGGACACGGAGCAAGTGTTGTTCTCACTCATCTCCAGCTTGACTCACAAGTGATGATGCATCTATTTGCATGAGTGGGTGACAGAGGTAGAAACGAAGAGGTCAGAACAAGAAGGCTGTCCGGAAAGAAATGACTACGTTGTAAAGAAATTTCGGCCATTTGCATCCTTTCCCCAAGTGCCTCCCCAACTAAGACTTCCCGTTGGTTTGTTTTTTAATTTAGCACAACTCTGCCTGGAGAAATGAGGCATTTAGGTCTAGAAGAAATGGGAGCGCCAGACTAGTTCAGCCCTTTAATTTTCTGGAAGAGGAAACAGAGGCGTGAATTCCACCCTTCTGCTCCGGCTGTACCTCCATCCCCTGAGCAGAGCAACGTGGAGGACTGGAAAGAACCTTGGGCTTGAAGTCGAGAGGCTTCAGCCTCCCTGAGCCTCAGTTTTCCCATCTGTCAAATGGTGACAGTTATACCCATCCTGCCTTCGGGGTTGTTTTGAGAACTAAATGACAAGATTTGAGAACAAGTGTTTTGTAAAAGAGAAAGCAACTGCAGGTTGAAATTGCTATGGCCAGTCTCACCCAGGTCTGCACAGAGAACTAGTCCTTCCCCTTCATCTTCTGTGCTGAGTTCTGCAACGCAATTCTGGGAACCAAAGGGTCTAGCTTTACACCTTGGCCTAGAGAGCCAGCTTTGTTTTTGATCTCTTCTCTGCACCCCTCCTCCTTAGGGGGTTATGGGGACATCACAGCCGGCCATGCGATGATAGCAAAAGAAATCACAACCTGGCATGAATTTAACTGCCTCCATTCAGGAGTTATTTACTGAAGACCCAGTAGGTGACAGCGAAGTTGAACTGGAATCATGGAATCGTGACATTGGAAGGGATTGGGCATTGCGGATTAAGCGTTGCACTCTCCCAAGTAACCCAGGAACACTTTTTGCACAAGTCGTTCACAGGTGATCAAGCACTTTTTCCTTTCGTGCTTCCGGGGAGGGGTGGCTCCCCACCTCACCAGGCACTTCATCCCATTTTTAGAAAGATGATTAAAGCCCAGCTCATTATCAAGTGGACTGAGGTGAACACGGGAGCAAATTCTGCCCACCGACGCACAGCTGCCATGTGCTTTCTCTTTTAAGTCTGAAATGCCACACAGGCCACGTAAGTCTGGAGTGAAGATTGTGAGGGTCTGTACTTGTAAACAAAGTCTTCAGTCTTCCCCCTCAGAACCAGCGTAAAGACGGAGTTCTACGTACTGTTTTAAAAGTTTCTTAGAATGCTCAAAATTTGTGACTCTGCTTCAAGGTAAATCATTGTTGTTGTGCTGTTTTTTCTCTGTGATTAAGCCGTATGTTTATTAGACATCCGTTTGTGGTGAGGATGTGGATGAGCTGGTTCTGGACTGTGTGGCTTTGCTTGTTCAGCGTGCACATTCCGGGACCCCACCCCAGATGTACTAAGTGCCCCTGTTACATATGCAGATTCAGATGTAAAAACACTGACTTAGGCTGCATGTCAGAATTTATATTTTTGGTGTATCTGGGAATTCCCTGGCGGTCCAGTGGTTAGGACTCTGTGCTCTCACTGCTGAGGGCCTGGATTCAGTACCTGCTCGGGGAACAGAGATCCTGTAAGCCGTGTGGTGTGGCCAAAACATTTTTTTAATATTTTTGGTAAACTAGTACCTCCTGGCAATAACCCTAAATATTATAGATATTTCTGATGTATGCTCAGTATCCTTTCACTCTGAAGAGCTGTTCATTTCCACGACTGTTTCAAGCTCTTTTGCTAGTAATTAATGTGAATAAAGTTTACATTTGAAAGGCGAAATAATTATCAAAGGCCTCATGCAGTTCCTTCTCTTTACATTAAAGCTGTATATGCTTTGACCACCCGCCGCCTGGAGTTGGAATGGGACGCCTAGCACGTTGCAGGGATTTAATAAGCATCCGATACCTGAGTGAACCGTGCCCCTAAAAGTAATGGGTTTCAGGATGTAAACAAACATCGATTTATCTCAGGCCTTTATTTGTTATGCTTCTGGAGTAAGAAGTAGATCGGGGCAGCATGAGCAACTATAAATTATCATCTAAATCCACCTTGAACAAATAAGTGATCGATTCCGTTAGAAGAGAAACTACACCTAAGCAAACAGGGTTAAAGGTCTCATCTTCAGAGCAGACAGGTTTTACCCAGTTTCTGAATACTTCTCTTCCCAGGGCCCTTCAGTCAGCTCCAATTCACCGCCTTGAAGAAGTCCCACTTTTCTTGGGAGATAGCCTCTTGTACGGAACAGACTGACCATTTGTGCCCGTATATGTATATGCATGGACACACGTGCACACACACCCTGTGTGTTTAATTGCCCTGTAAACTACAGCCATCTTTTCTGTGTTGGGTAGACTAATGAATGAATCTTTTCCTTACCTGCCAGGATGAACTGCCAACTTTCAAGTACTACTTGGTTTTCCCAGGTGCATCATATATCTTCCACATGTGCATGGAATCGGGTCTCCGTTCCTGACCTAGCGAAGGTATATCAGGAATCTTTGCTTGAGTCAACATCTTGGCCATGTGCCCTCAAGCTGTCCGTTGCCAGCGCATTCATTTTTTGTACAAACCTTAGGTGTACAGCAGGATGCGTTTTCCACGTGTGCACAGCCCCCCAGATCAAGATGTGGAATGTTCCAGCCTCGGGAAGGCTCCCAGGTGGCTCATCCCAGGCAATTCCCATTCAGCCCTCCTCTCCCGGCCAGAGGTGACCTCTGTCTGACCTCTTTCACCTTAGTTTTGCCTCTTTTTGAACTTTGTATAAAGTATTTTTTGCCTTGGCTTCTTCCACTCAGGTGTGGTGTCTGTGAGTTTCATCCTTGGGCAGAGTGTAGCAAGGCTTTGTTCTTTCTAGTCGTTGTGTAGCATTTCACTGCAGGGTATATCACAGTCGGTTTACCTGGTCTCCAGCTGACTGCTGTTTGGGCTGTTTCCAGCCCAGCATTTGGAGTTATTGGGAATAAAGCTGCAGTTAGGCTCCCTGGGTGTGTCTCTTCGTGGACCTCACGCCCTCATCTCTCTGGAGGACATATTTAGGGGTGGACGTTCTGGGCTTAGGATAGGCACAGATTTAACCTGTGTTTTCCAGAGTGGTTGTACCAGTCTGCGCTCCCACCGCAGGGTGTGAGAATTCTGATCCTTCTAATCGTAGCCATTCTGGTGGACGTGTAGTGATGGCCTGTAGGTTTTAATTTACATTTTCCTGACTAATCATTCTCATCATCTTTTCAGGTGCTTCTTGGCTGTTTGGTTCGTGCAGTGGCTGTTCAGTCTATTTTCTTCTTTAATTCAGGTATCACAATGTTTATTCATAGACACAAGTATGTGAAATCAGGGCAAGGGCATAACTTCCTAAGTTCAGCAGACTTGATGTCAAAATCTTATAGGAGGGACCGATTCAGATTTACCATCTGTTCTGCACCCACAAAACGCACTTCAGGGACATGAATGAGCTCTCAGAACTGATCAGCTCTGTGCACTAAGCCTAAGCACTAGCCCAGGTGCAAGGCTACGAACACTTGGCACATAAAAAACCCGCAGGAGGTAGACGTGTACGGGCAACGCACTGTTACAGCAACAGCCCCCAATTACAGCCGAGCAATTTGCCGTAACAGCCAAGTGGGTAATTAAATCCTGCAACAACTCAAATATGGCAGAGCAACGTGCATCCCTGTAGTAGCTGCCGTTCCTGTTGTGCTTTCTAACGTAAGATAGCTGCAAAGGTCCATGCGCTACCCTGCCTCTGCCTCAGGATTTAGGATGGAATTTTCTTTCTTTTTGATTCATAGGATTTTTTGATGTCTGGGTGCAAGTTTTTTCTTGGAAATGTGTTGGGAAAGTCTTTTCCCAGTCTTGGCTTGCCTCTGCACTCTGCGTGTTGTCTTTCTTTCTTTTTTTTTTTTTTAAAAAACATTTATTTATTTGGCCGCGCCGGGTCTTAGGTTTGGCAGGCGGGATGTTCGTTGCCGCGTGTGGGATGTTCACTGCAGCGTGCGGGATCTTTAGCTATGGCATGCGAACTCTTAGTTGTGGCATGTGGGATCTAGTTCCCCAGCGAGGGGTCGAACCCATGCCCCCTGCACTGGGCGTGCGGGGTCTTAGCCACTGAACCACCAGGGGAGTCCCTGCATGCTGTCTTTTAATGAGCACAGCTCTTAGTTTTAACGAAGCCCAGTCTCTCCAGCGTCTCATTTCTGGTCAGTACTGTCCCTGTCCTGTTAGAGAAACCTTTGCCAGCACTCTCACCCCCAACCCTGTTGTCTTGATTGTGCGCTTATTGCATCTGCTCTGAATTTCTGACCTACCGGCCACCCGACCCCATGGCACGGATATCCTTTAAAGCCTCTCTCATGCGTCCAGGTCAGCGATCTGCTGACGGATAGACCCCTCGTTACGTCCTGTTTCTCGGGCCTGTCTACGTGGTTTTCTTTGGTTTGCTCATTCCCAGTTTCAGTGTCAGTGCCGTTTCTCGCAGTTAACGATCTTTTCTCTGATTTGGTGTTGACATTCTTGGAGGAGTCTCGTTGTGTCGGTGTGGTCTGAAGCAGAAAATTCAGAGTCAGCCCAACATGATGAAGCGGATCAATGCCATTAGAGTCGGCATTTATTAGTCTCTTGTGGAAACATGCAGTCAGGAAGAATTTCTGAAATTTCTGTTTCCTGTGCCGAGTTTCGCTTGGAGGACACTGGAGTCGGACTCTGGAAGAGGGGAAACCAGAGGCCCGTTGAGGTCCCCGTGGCAGGCGGAGCTGGGAGCTGGCAGGCACTGTGGAGCACGGGGTGCCAATCCAGAGAGCAGAAGACACTGGGAACTTTCAGGCCCAAAGGAGGAAGAAGCTTCCACTCCTACAGTCTTGGTATCTGCTGAAGTGAGCCTGCGTGCCGGGGCTGGGAGGACACTCTGACCCGGACTCGCTCCCGCCATCCTCTGAAAGCTGGCCCGCAGCGGCTCCTCTGCCCTTGACTGTGAGCCCCCAGCCTCAGTGATGCACGAGAAGACTCAGCCGCTCCTAGTTCATGGCGGGTGAGCACAGCCGCGGCCACCTTTGGAAGGAACGTAGCAGGTTTTACACGTCAAACCCCCCTCAGGATTAGGAGCATGTGCAGAAAAGTGAACACAGCAGACCCGAGACTCGGGTCCCCAGAAGGGCCGCCTTCCGAGGTCGGCCCTCGGCGGGCGTCTGGGGACTTGGATGTGGGGAGGCCCCCACTCCCGGGACCGATGAGCCGCTCCCTGTGCCCGGACCACGTGTGCGCACAGTGGGGGTGGTGCCGGGCCCCTGCCGTCTTCCTGCAGGTCTGGGGTTTGGTGGGTGTCAGGCAGAGGGTGCTCGTGGGACCGGGTCCCGATAAAGACCACAGGTGCTGAGTCTCTGACGCGTCCCTGCTGGAAACACTGCACACGTGCCGTCACAGCTCGCAGCTGCGGGGAGTTAACGCATCCTGTGCGTCCCCACTAGAGAGGGTGCTGGGGGCTGGAGCCTGGTTCCCCTGGACTTCACCCCACCCCACGCCCGGTCCCTGGGCTGACCTTGCTGTGTGACCTCTCACTGTAATAGATCAGCTGTGATGACAGCTCTGAGCTGAGTCCCTGAGTCCTCCTAGCGACTCACTGGACCTGGCCATGTTCTTGGAGACTCCCAGCTCAGATCCTGGAGCACAGAGATGAACAGCTGTGCTTCCAGCTCCTCTCCTGTTGCTCCCCCTGACGTCTTTTTATTTTTTAAGAACTTTTATTGAGATGTAATTGACATACAATAAACTGCATATATTTAAAGTGTGCAATTTGATATTTTTTTTCTTATTAGTAATGTATATATGGCAATCCCAATCTCCCAATTCTCACTCCCCCGCCCCGCCGCTTTCCCCACTTGGCATCCATGTGTTTGTTCTCTACATCTGTGTCTCTATTTCTGCCTTGCAAAGCGGTTGATCTGCACCATTTTTCTATATTCCACATATATGCGTTAACATATGATATTTGTTTTTCTCTTTCTGACTCATTTCATTCTGTATGACAGTCTCTAGGTCCATCCATGTCTCCACAAATATTCCCCCTGACATCTTGCAGTGAAGTTATCCTTGCTACTTAAGGCACCCCTAATTTAGTGCTGTGCTAAGTTAGGGGTACTGAACTAGAATAAGATTTTACCTTTTATCTAAAGAAGCGTTCAGTGAAATAATTCACAAATGTATACATTAAGCCCCAAATTATGTTAGAAAGATTTCAGTGTGGCTGGAGTCTCATGTTTTTATTTTATTTTATTTATTT
This sequence comes from Hippopotamus amphibius kiboko, assembly GCF_030028045.1. Taxonomy (NCBI): domain Eukaryota; kingdom Metazoa; phylum Chordata; class Mammalia; order Artiodactyla; family Hippopotamidae; genus Hippopotamus; species Hippopotamus amphibius. Next base: position 3,180,484 of record NC_080201.1, on the reverse strand, counting down.
ATTTGTTTATTTATTGGCTGCGTTGGGTCCTCGTTGCTGCACACGGGCTTTCTCTAGTTGCTGCAGGCGGGGGCTACTCTTCATTGTGGTGCGCAGGCTCCTCATTGTAATGGCTTCTCTTGTTGTGGAGCACAGGCCCTAGGTGCGTGGGCTTCAAAAGTTGCGGCACATGGGCTCAAGTGCTCACGGGCTCTAGAGCACAGGCTCAATAGTTGTGGCCCGTGGGCTTAGCTGCTCTGTGGCATGTGGTATCTTCCCAGAGCAGGGCTCGAACCTGTGTCCCCTGCATTGGCAGGCAGATTCTTAACCACTGTGCCACATAGGAAGTCCCTGGAGTCTCGTGTTTTTAAAGTGAGGGTCAGTGAAGGCTGGGTAGGAAAGAAGATGACTTGAGGGGATCTTAAGGGTGGTGTGGCAGGCAGACTGTGGCCCCCACAGACACCCACACCCTAACCTGTGGGGCCTGGGAATATGTTACCTTACAGGCCAAAAGGGAACACAGTTGCCGATGGAATTAAGGTTGCTTGCTAATCAGCTGACCTTACGGTGGGGTCCGTGTCCTGGACTGTCCGGGTGGAGTGTGTATAGTATATACTCCCAAGGGCATCGCAGGTGCTTAAATGTGGAAGAGGGCACATGCGCACGTTCTTGGTGCCACCACCAAGTGCCTCCCTTGCCCTGTGGATTTGCAGGGCAGGAGTCAGAGCCCTGCTGATGGTGACTTTGGTTTTCTCAGGAGAACTGACCCGTCCTCTCAGCAAACATACTCCAGAGCTCTCCTGAACACCCCCTTGCTACGCTTGGGCTTGGAAAGGGTGAAGGGAGAGGTGAGAACTCAAAAATGGAAAGGCTCTCTCCCAAGAAAGCTCTTCACCAGTTCCCTTACCTAGTCATCAGCCTCCCCCAGCCCACACAAGCTCCCTCAATCCCCACTAATCCTAAGAGGCAGGAATGATTAGGTTGAACCATAGGAAACTCTCCTTTCCATAGACTGAAAAATAGAATAGTGGCAGTTTCTTACCATTTAACTGAATGGTATCATTAACACCATTACACAGATGAGGAAACGGAGGCTTGGGAAGGTCGAGTCATTTGCTCAGGGTCACACATTTAGTGAGTCTGGGAGCTCACACTTAAACAGGGCCCTGACTCCAGAACCTGTTTCTTTTTTTTTTTTTAAGAACTTTTATTGAGATACAGTTAACATACAATAAGCTGCATATATTTAGAGTGTACAATTTGGTATCCCAATTTCCCAGTTCATTCCCCCCCAACCCTCCCTGCTTTCCCCACTTGTCTTCTTTTAACTTATTTTCTAAAAATAATTTTAAAAAGTATTTATTTTTGGCTCTGTTGGGTCTTCGTTGCTGTGTGTGGGCTTGGGCTGTCGTACTAGGCTTCAGTAGTTGTGGCGCATGGGCTTAGTTGCTAAGTAGCCTGTGGGGTCTTCCTGGACCAGGAATCGAACCCATATCCCCTGCATTGGCAGGTGGATTCTTAACCACTGAGCCACCAGGGAAGCCCCAGAACCTGGTCATCTAAGTGTGGTGATGGGCTGCAGTCTCTGGAAGGGGCTCCTGCTGGATGGCGGGGGGAGAAGACTGGAAGAGCACAGTTTGTAGATGGATGAGTATCTGGACCTGCCGTGGCAGCCACGGGGGAACCAGCGTAGATGGAAAGGCTTAAACTGGGGGAGCAAAGAGTAGGTTAAACAGGCACCTGGGATGGAGACAGGAGGGCAGGTAGGCTGCTGTGGAAATCAGGATGAACTTTACCATGATTAGGAGATGCTGGAGGTAACTGAATAGGAAGGAATGACCAGGGATCAAACAAAAACTTTGTTTTTTGGGTCTCCTGTCCTTGGCACCGCCTCTAGTGCATAGCAGTTACTCAATAAATGCTCATTAAATAAGAGCAGAACAAGCAGATAAGGTTAGCAGTTATTCCTAGCAGAGAGGAATTACAACGTTGAAAATATGGGGTTTCAGGGGCAGCTTTAATGCAGGCCAGTGGACTGTGAACAATTCCTGTCATGTATATAGTGACACCTACTGCCAGTAACATATGCTGGGACCCTTCCGCCAACTTCTGTATATTTGTGGCTCTTATCTTTTTACTTAAGTGGAGTGTTGAGCGGAAAGCTGACCACACATCATCGTGCAGTGGACAGTGTTTACAGGTAGGGAAATCTGGGTAGGCTTAAGGGGCACATTTGTGCAAAGATATGAGTATAAACATACATACAGGCTGTTGTAAGAACTTCTGAGGTCCTAGGCGCTCTGAGGTCTGGACACTCATCCCACATCATAACAAACATATTAAAAAAACTCCCACATTATCTAAATACTCTTAAGTAATTTAAGCTTTAAGAAAATAGTTTTCACTGGAAATTATTTGGCAATGGGGAACTCATTTAATTTACGATTGCTGTGACTTCCTGGGAATCGTGGTATTAGGAAATTCCACCCAACTGATTTCTACCTTACACACAGTTTTCCAATATAGTGACATGTTTATCAATGAATACATTACAGTGATGAAGTTGACATGTTCTATTTCAGCGATCTTCTTTGAACATTTATTGACTTCACATTTGCAGTGTATTTTTTTGCACTTTGGAGCTAATCAAGTTTCTTTTTCAGTCCCAAACCTTTTCATATGTCCTTGAAAAGCCTAATGCATAAAATGGCCCAGCGAACACTGCTTCTTGTGTATGACTGGCCAACTCGGCATAAGTCAATGAGGAATTTCACTTTTCTCTAGTCTAAGGCTACCCCAGAACAGGACACGGAAAAACACATCTTTTTCCTTTTGTCTCCAGGACTGAGTTTCTTATTTCTGTTCCTGCGCGTCACTCCCATGTCTACATTCGGTGGCAGCTGACGTGCCGAAGAGGCTGGACGCTGGACAGACACACATAGGGCCCAAGACGACCCCTGTGCTCTGGGGGAAAGAATGTATGAGGACAGTGCCCCTGATGGGACAGTCTAGCGTCAACGGATAGCCGCCGCTGCGTCTCATTCCCGTGTTCAGAGGGCGGCAGTTCCGGACGAGTCCTCAGCTGGGCTGGGGCGGGAGAGAGAGAGGGTCACAGCCCGTCCACTGCGGGCGGCCGGTCCTCCAGGGCCGGCTCTGTACGCGGCCGCCGCCTTCCCCAGGCGCACCCCAGGCGCACGGGTGCTGGACACGGTCCCGGGGCTTCGTCCGGAAGGGGTGCCGCCCGCGCCGCTCCGGGAGCTGCGGCCGCACTAGCGGAGAGACGGCCTGTCCCGGCCTGGGCGCGGGCCCCGGGGGCGCGGCGTCGGCCCCCGGCCCCCCCTCCCCGCCTGGCCCCCCCTCCCCGCCGGGCCCCGCGCTGTCTGACCTCCGCCTCGGCCCGGACCTCGGCCCCCTGACCCCCAGCGCCCCCCCCCCCCCACCCCCGGCCTCCGCCGTCTGACCTCCCGCCTCGGTCCCAGCTGGCCTGACTTCCGCCCTCTGGTACCCCCCCCTCCCGGCCGCCCGATCTGGACCTGGGCCGGCCGACGCCCCGCGGCCCTCGGGAATTCCTGCGGACACTCCCGGGACCCCCGGAGCGACCCCGGAAGGCGCGCGCACCGCCCGGCCGCCGCCGCCTCCGCGCGCGGTGATTTCTCGGAAAGCCGGGCGCTTCGAAGAAGGCGGGCCAGGCGGGCCAGGCGGGCCGGCCCCCTGGGCGGGCCCCCGCCCCCCGGCGCCCACTGGCCGGCGCGGCCGTCGCTCCGCGCGCCGGGCCCGCCCCCGGCCTTAAATCCGCGCGGGCGCCCGAGGCCGCGGCGCATCTCCGGAGCTCGGCGGCGAGCGTGCGAAAGCGGGCGGCGGCCGACGGCGGGCAGCGGCGCAGGTGGGCGGCCGGCTGGGGGCCCGGGGTGCGGGCGGCGGGCGGCGGGAGGCTGCGCAGGGGGGCGGCCGTGCTGTCTTGGCCTGTTTCCTCCGCCCTCCTCGTTTTCTCCTGAATCCGAACCCAGCGTCCAGGTGCGGCTGCTCCCAGCGGTTGGCTGCCGCTTGAAAATAATCTCGTTTTTCTTACAATCTGGTTTGCATGGAAAACGTTAGAATGGCCCATACAGTGAAGGGGAATCTTGACCCCCTTATTATAAGACCTGTTCCTTTTCCCGCTCAAATGCTGCTCTTGGAACGGGGCTGAAGTCATAGCTGTGACACTGCTGATGGGGCTAGACTCTGAAGGGGGGCGAGCTGGGTTTTCTAATTCCGTTTGATGACAGTTAAGACTTCTGAGTGAGGTTGGAGGTCTTTTGCTTACGTTATAGGCCAGCCTTTCCTGCCAAGAAAGTCTGCTTCGGGGTCACAGCTAAAAGAGCATTTTGGTGTAATATGAGCCCCAGGGCAAAGGGCAGACTTTTCTAAGGTGAGGTGTGCTCCTTACTCAGAGCTGTGAAGTACTTTATGAATGGAAACTAGAGACTGAACTTGCCAGAGTTTTAAACTACTCCCCAACACATGAGGGGTATAAGCCACTGTTTTTGAAACCCAAGTCAGGAGCCAGCCCCGTCAGTGGCAGTCCTTTTGGATTATGGCAGCTTTCTCCCTGGAGAGAACTGAGAGAGGTTTAGGCGTTTCAGCGACATTGGGGCCAAAAGGAGAAATGGCTTTCATGCTTTTGGGCCTATGAGCATCCAGGGCAAATGACCAGGTGCCCTGAGAGGCGTGGGGGAAGGTGAGTCTTGCACCTGCACCACCTCTCAGGCCCTTCCTGGAATCCGGGTTGGGTGGGCCCAGGGCGGCCTCTTATCACCTCCCGCCTGGGAAGCCTGAGCCCCGGCCGATTTATAGGGATGCAGATTAGCTCCAGATAGGACTTGGCCCATAAAGAGAATTATTAGCTAAAAATCAAGGAAGAGGAAGTTATGATCACGTGACTGGGCTTATCCATGTTTCCTGGCTTGGCATTTGGTGGAATTAACTTGTTAGCTCTCAGTAAATCGTTACCGACCGCACTGTAAGAGGGTCTTAGGCTTTTCATGCTGCTTAGAATCTTGGAGGGGGATCTCAGTGACAGCTCAGGTGAACTGTCCATGTGCCGAGATCCTCTCACTTGACGGTGGCTTTTCTCTGCAGGTGAGTAAAACGAGACCCTGCTGGGGGCCCTGAGGGTCGGGATGCCTCTCTGGACCTCAGGTTTTCCTCTTTTGAATGAAGGGGGGGCTGGATCAGATGATTTCTAGAGTATTTTCATGTTCTGTGACTCACTCTTCCTCTCAGTGCCATTCTCTATCTTTTTTCTTTTTCTTATACATCACCATGACATTCATCCTTAACAGTTCTGGGGTCATGAATCCATTAGAAATCCTGGTGGGAAGGTGTTGACCCGCTTTCTAGAAAAAAGCCTCTGCAAACAAAACTTTGCTTTTTATTTCAGGAGGCTCCTGGAGTGTGAACTTTAGTTTATGAACTTTGCACTAAGGGGCTGAGCAAATTGCTGACGAGTGGGCACATCTCACTTAGTAGACAGGTCCGCAGACACCAGCCTTCTCTAGTGTCCTGGCCCCTCTCGCCCTCCTCCATCAGCTCCCTCCCCAGGTGAGGGGAGGTGCTCTGCCTTTCCTCCGGGAGAGCCCTGTGGGAATCTCTGCCCTGAGAGGTTCTTTCTGGGGTGCGCGGTGCTGTCGTGCCATCTCTCTCACCAGGCGTCCCTCCCAAATCTGTCCCTTCTTGTTTATAAACACGAGGGACTGTTTTCAAATTCTGGGACTTTGAGATCCATTCACCTTGCAGATGAGGAGAGCCTCAAAGAGATAGATGGTCAAGTGACTTTGCCAAGGTCAGTTAGAGAAAAGCCTTCACTGGCGTCTGCAGTTCCCAAATCGAAGTCCAGTTCCCATCTCACACCTTCACTCCTTTTAAATCCACAAATGGGCAGCTGGAGTAAACTGGATGAAAAAGTTACAGGTGGCGCTTACGGGCCCTCCCCTTCTCTCATCCGGGACCTGAACTGCTTCTCTGACCACTGGGCCATCTGTTGGGTGGCTGGAGCGCCTGAAACACACACTTTTTGCTTTATGGGCCAGGATGGCTCTGTGTGTGACCGTGTTCCTAGGGACATTATGTCTTGTCACTGCTGATTGTTTCAAACTTGTTGGCCTGAAGAGGTCACATTTTAATCGGAAGAATGGAAATGCTGTTTTTTTTTTTTGGGTGGGCGTCCGTCCAGCTGCCTAGGGGATTTCCAGCCCGTTCCTGTAAACGTGGGCTGTGAGTCGATACGGCATGGTCGTCCTCTCTGTCTGTGCCGTTGGGAAGCTGCCTGCTCTGGCAAGAATGTGCTCCCCAAGGATGTCTTTGGTGCCCGGGGATGCTGAGGCCCCCGGTGTCTGGTGCCTTCTGGGAGAGGCCAACTTCGCTCTGTTCTACCACTGCAGTTTTCCTCACTCTTGTCCACTGTCTCCCATTTGGTCATAAGAGTTCCTGAGCAGGGAAGTTGGGACAATGATAACAACGTGTTATTTAGAGAGACTCTTCTCAGGTCCAGGCACTGTGTGAGGTGCTCTATATGTGTCATCCAAGTCCTCAGCACAGCGACGCCCGGTACCCTCAGCTATCCCGGTGTGCCAGAAGTGTAGCTGACTCTCCAGGGTTAAAGGACGATCCAGGGTCACCCAGCTGAGACATGGTGGGACCTGAATGGGACCCCAGCTCAGTCCCATCCCCAAACCAGCTGTGAAGGGGCAATCTAGAAGGGACAGCCTTGAGGATCTCCTCTTTCTCGGAGAGCACAAATGTCCTATTTGCTCACGCATGCTGGTCCAGTGGGGCATTAAGTCCTGGGACTGGCTCTCAGAGCAATGGATTGCTCACTGACAGGACCTGAAAAGGTGAAAGTGGTTTCCCCTATCTCGTGCTAAAAATGGAATGATGAGAGATGCTCTCAGATATGGCTGTGTTTGCCTGAAACAGAACGGGGGGGGGGGGGGAAGCTGGAGAGAGCACAGTCGGAGGCTTAGTTGGGGCCACATCTGGCTGACACTCAGCTGCAGATTTCCCAGGGAGCTTTCAGTTTCCATTTGGGGTTGGAGGTCCTGGAGGCAGGCATTGTCTCCTCACAGCAGGTGGCCCAGAGTTCCTGGATCCACGGGTTTCCCCCGAGCCGGCACCTGTGTTGTGATCCTCTGATTTTCCTGTTAGCAGTTTTTGGCTGGGTGCTGTGAACGAGACAGTGTTTGTAACTTCATAGACTGTTTTCTCTTTCCCAGGATGTGTGACCGCAACGGCGGCCGGCGGCTGCGGCAGTGGCTGATCGAGCAGATCGACAGCACCATGTACCCGGGGCTGATCTGGGAGAATGACGAGAAGAGCATGTTCCGGATCCCCTGGAAGCACGCTGGCAAGCAGGACTACAACCAGGAAGTGGACGCTTCCATCTTCAAGGTAGAGCCACGGCCTCCCCGCCCCATCGCGAGTGCCCGGTGGAGCTGTCCAGGGAGGGATGCCTTTCTTATTAGCTGGAAAATTAATCCAGTTTTTTTTTTTTTTAAAACAAATGAGTGCTGAATGTGTCTCAAAAAACACATAGTAGGTGATTTTACATGTTACACGATTTAACCACTTTCCACGTTAGTTCTGTATCGTTGGCTTTCTCCGCTGAGGAAACCGAGGGTTCTTTCTTCCCCTGCGCTACCACATCTTTTGCACAAGGACTACCAGACAGAGAGAAAATACTTCTTTCAGACTACGACCTTTTTCCTCGGGCTGCCGCCTAAATTCCATTTAGGATTCTAGGAAAGGTTTAATTCTTCATTCTTTCAGAGCTGTTATTTCTGCTTGGCAGTGTAGGGTCAACTCAGATGAGAGACACCATCTGTCATCACTTCTGGGGCCAGGTCATGTGGGTGTCCTGAACCTGCAGCCGGTGTCTAAAAATAGTCCACTTCCCTTGAGAGTCGTCAGTGCCCCAGGCATGGAGCGGCTGCCGCTTAGTTCCACCATGTGCATCGTGATGGCAGCACCGCCTGTGAGTTTGCCGTGTTAGGCCCGGTCCCACGTGTTTTGTTTGTTTTCCTGTCACACAGTCCCGTGCAGGAGGCGCCACTCCTGTCCTTGTTCTGTGGAGGCTCCAAGAGGAGAAGTGACTTGTCCAGGATCTCCCAGCTCTTGGGTGGCGGAGCCAACATTTGAACCCAGGCGGCCCAACCGTGAGCCCAGGCTCCCAACCCCTAGCTGTCCCCGTCCCCTAGATTCAGGCAGAGGAGCCAGGGGCCAGGGCAGCCCAGCTCTGCAGCCCAGCGGGTTATCAGAATCCCCTGTGGGTCATCAGGGTCACCTGTGGGCTTCTCTAAGTCTTCAGAAGTGCAGGCACCACCCCCTGGGAGGTTTGGAGCCCTAGGTCAAGGTGAGCCCAGGCCTCCATGTTTGCAAACAGACATGTCAGAGGTGATCGGACTCAGAATCCAGGTTGCAAACTGCTGCTGTGTGTGCTTGTTGTGTGGGTGTTTGGGGGCAGAGTTGGGGAGGGGACAGTGAGTGTGGAGAGGAGTGGGAGGCTGAGCGGGGAGGGCCAGAGCCGGAGCCCAGGCGTGTGTGAGTGAGGGAGCAAAGGCCTGCAGGGCCCCAGCAGCACTGGACTCAGCCGGGATGATTGTCACCCACACAACCAAAATGCCAGAGGTTATACCTTGGCCCCAGAGCAGAGCACCGACAGGTCAGTTGGCCTACGAGGCATTTCATTCCTTCACATCTCTGCCCGGCGTCTGCAGGGGGGCTCCTCGTCTTAGCGGTTCTGTGACTGTGTACTCTGGGTCACAGAGCTCTTTGACAGTCTGATACCAGTTGCCGGCCCCTCCAAGAAAAGTGGGCGCATGTGGACATTCTGCGCTCACCTTCAGGGGGGCCTTCGTGGCTTGGACGTCCATCTGGCAGGTTTCTTCCCTTCAGGGACCCCAGGTTGGGAGCCTGGGCGCTGCTTGTGGTGGCATCACAGATTCCCCTCTCGGATAAGTTTTGTGCCTTTGGCATCATGGCGAGCTTCTCTTGGGAATGGCTCTGTCTAAATTTTAATATTGCCCAAGGTCCAGCCAGTCAGTGGCGAATTCTAGATCATAGGTGGCTGTAAGCCAGCGCTCCGCCACCCGGGGCCAGGTGTGGGTCCATCCTGTGCACCCAAGAGGATGTCAGCAGCATCCCAGCCTTGACCCTGTAGATTCCAGTAGCTCTCCCTGCCCCACCGTGAGAACCAAAAGCGCCTCTGACGTTGCCGGATGCCCGCCAGCGGGTACACTCTCCCCTTCCCTACTGAGCATCCTGCTGGGAGCGGACCGTGACCAGGATGAACAGGTTGGGGCAGAGGGGTGGGGTGCCGAGGGCGCGGCTGCCGGCGGGCCCTCCGTAGAACCGCTTCAGGAGGCGAGGAGGGGGTGGGACCGGTGGCTGCACAGCCCGGCTCGTGGCTTGCCAGTGGAGATGCAGGCCTCTCCCTTCACCCTGCTCCCGCTCTGTTCCGGGGGGTACTGAAATAGAGCCCCAGATTTATACATCTTATGCAATGTCCTTCACGGCCGTTTCAACAGCGTTGAGAAAAGTGTGCAAGATTCCCAGTGTTTCCGTTGATGATGCAGCGCTCAGTGTGGCAATCTGAAATGAGTCTACAATCTCGGCAGGAATGGCGGCGGGAGGGAGACCGGGTGCCCACCCAGAGCTGGGTGGCCATCCGGAGGGCGGCAGCCTGGGCTGGTGGACGTGCAGGTGATGCGAGGACCCGTCAGGGCCGGTCCCCGAGTGGTGCTCACTCCCATCCACCCAGGGGCGCGTCCCTGCCATGGCCCCCAGCGGAGCTCTGCTGTTGGAAGAAGCCAGCCGTCAGGCCTTGAGCCATCTTGGGGATTTTCTGGTTAAGTAGAGAACCTTTTGTTTCAAACATTCAAAGAAAACCTTTCAAAAATTTATGAGTTAAGGGGAAAAAAAGTGAGCCTGCTTTCCTGCCTACGTCATGGATCGTAAGAAGTCACTTATACCAGAGAATCCTTCATGGTCTGCAGGTGTCATTCTGAGGTCAGCTTCCTGGTGTAGACCAGAGACAGGAGGCTGAAAAAGACACTAGGTCATTTCATATCACCCCTGACTGTTCTGATGAGGCCCTGACATCAGCTCATTTATTTAAAAAAAGTATTTTGCCTCCTTTTCATAAAGTTGAGGGGGAAGATCTAGTTAACTGAGGGTTATGACTCATTCATTGTGCTGCCATTGACCAGGCTGTGTGACAGGCCTGGATAAATCAGAACTTACTTATTAGTAGCAGGTATTTCAAATTCAGGATGCCTTCAAGGAAAAAAAGTCATATGATTTTTAAAGCACATGATGAGACAGTGTTTTTTATTGTTTTTTAAACGTAAGTAGTTGATTTACAATGTTGTGTCCATTTCTGCTGCACAGCAAAGGGACTCAGTTACACACACATTTATGCATCTCTGTACAGCCTCATTTGTACTCTTTTCCATCATGGTCTATCACAGGATATTAAATAGAGTTCCCTGGGCTCTGCAGTAGGACCTTGTGTTTGTATCCTTTATATACTAGTTTGCATTCCGTACACACTAGTCGCAAACTCCCAGTCCTCCCTCCCTCTCCCCCCAGCACCCACAGGTCTGGTCTGTGAGACAGGAGTGTTAAATGGGGAGGAGCCGGTGGTCCCGGATTTACTGCTGGCTGCTGCTGAGCCCAGAGCAGCGCACAGACAGGAGACGTGATTCTGTAGATTCTCAGCCGCTGCGTGGCTGTTGCTTTTGGGCCTCAGATCCCTCTCTTCTGTCTAGTGTTTGCTCTTGAAGGGTCCTGAGAGATCACCCAGCTAAGTTGACCTTTTCAAGCTGGCCAGAGAGCCCAGAAAGGGCTCAGGGCAGGCTGGTGGTGGGGCATCCAGCCCAGGGCATGTCCTGACCACGGGGCCTTTCTTTGCTCTGTGGGTATCCTGGCTTTCCTTGTGGGCTGAATGACGCGTGCCCATGGCAGTGCCCTGCGGGCTGTGCAGCTCTGGATACACCCCAGCTGGCCTAACATGGCCCCCACATCCACGCTCTTCCAGTCCCATTTGTAACGTGGATTCACCAGTTCAGTGGTTCTCAAGTGAGGGTGCGTGTAAGCTATGATATTACTTCTCTGGGGGATGCCAGGCAGCATCTGGAGACGTTCTGGGAGCCACAGAGGGAGTGGGGAGGCCACTGGCGTCCAGTGGGTGGAGGCTGGGGCTGCTGCTGGATGTCCCCCAGCCCCAGGGTGGCTGCACCACAAGGAGGGATCCAGCCCCAAATGCCGCTAGTGCAGGGTGGAGAAACTCGGATTTAATATAACACAAACTTGAAATTACTGTTCAGTGTGTACAGTTTACTTTTAAGTTTCTATGAAAAAAATAACGCATGGTCTGTGATGCAGTTAATAAATGAAGAGAAAAATATTGAAAAGGATTGAAAAGCATTTACTTTTAAACATGTTCCTGAAGGGGAGTCCTGCGTCTGTGTGGGAGGAAAGGACGGTGCGTGCTCAACTAGCAGGGGTAGGGGTGCTCTTCCAGTCTCTTCACCTCAGGCAGGGCTGCACACTCTCACCTTAGGGCATGAGCAGAGGAGAGCGCAGGCGCTGAACTCTGAGGTCTTGTCTTACAGCAGGGAAGCCAGGACTGTTTTAAATGGGGGTGTGACTCAGGGGCGTTATGGTGTTTCTGGAAGTGTGGCCTCCTGACCACCTACGTCAGAATCACTGGGATGCTGGCTGAAGATGCAGGGTCCCAGACCTGACCCACGGGTGCCCAAGGAGACTCTTGAGGGGCAGGGCCCAGGAACCTGCATCTTCACGAGCTTCCCTGGGGACTGGGATGTGCATTAAGCTTGGGCACACCTGATGCTTACTGTAATGGAGAGTCCTTGGGATGGAAGTCAGAACAGCTGGTTTTTAATCCCAAACTGGGTCACCTTGGGAAACCTCGCTCTCAGAATTGCATTTTCCTGAGGGGGGTGTTGAGAACCCTGCAGATCTCATATTATTTTAGGCTGGAAGACATGTCTGATTTTGTCTGACACCAGATGTTATTTGCACCTGACAGTAGTGATCTCCTGATTGGTGTGTCTGTATTCCAGTTTTGAAATCTAAAAACTGTGCCCATCCATATTTGATTTTTTTGTTGTTGTTGTTAAATACTGCCCCATTTTATATTTTGACTTAAAGTTTCCAGCTTTGGATTTCTAGTCCTAGTTCAGAGTCTAAGGGTTGGAGAGGTCAGAAAACAGAGCTGTGAAAAAAACCCACAGAGAGGGAAAACATTTCTTTGCATTTTAAACAGTACCCTGGGGAGTGGAAGGGGAGAAGGGGTGGGGAAGGTTAGAATAAACGCCAAAATGCAAAACAAAATTTCTGTTAAAAGTAGCAGGGCAGTGGACGACCACATTCAGACTTTTTGCAAATGTTCCCTTTTCATGCTAAATTTTAGCTAGAGGTTGATTTGAAAAAGCAGCAAATTGTTCTTTGTTTTGAGCATTCTACTGAAACCATGTGCAACTTCCTCTTTGTGCTGCCTGACCTCAGGCCCCTCCTGGCCCTCTGGTCCAGGGGAGGATTTGCAGGAGGCAGATCCAAGAGGTGGGTGTGTGGGTGTGTGTGTGTGTCTGTCTGTCTCTCCCCGCCCTTGGGCCTGGGTTCGAATTCCAGCTCAGCTGGGCCGTCTTGGGGGAACCCTCCTCCCCTGACCTGGGTCTTTTCACTTCTGTCTGATTGGGGTCTCTGAGCCCTAAAATTTCTTTACTGAGAGTTGATGGCCCAGGAGGACCTTCAAGGGGGCAAGCGGAGCAGGTCCTGCCTGTGGCCCTGGTGTGCGTGGTCCCAGGGCCAGTTGTGTGCTGCATGGGTTTCCTTTTCCTCCTGCAGGCCTGGGCCGTTTTTAAAGGGAAGTTTAAGGAAGGGGACAAGGCTGAGCCAGCCACGTGGAAGACGAGGCTACGCTGCGCTTTGAACAAGAGCCCGGATTTTGAGGAAGTGACAGACCGGTCCCAGCTGGACATCTCTGAACCGTATAAAGTTTACCGCATCGTCCCCGAGGAGGAGCAGAAATGTAAGTATCCTTTCTTTATGGGCACTTGGCCCAACAGAGGCCGCCTGGGCCTGGGGTCCAGCTAAACAAACAGTTCTCCCCTTTGTGTCAGCAGAGGTTGAGGTCTCCTTCCACTGACCTCGCCCACCATCTGCTGACCTTGGCAGCTTCCAGTCAAGTGAGAGGCTGTGGACCGAGGTGTGTCTGTGTGTGTGTGTGTCTGTGTCTGTGTGTGTGTGTGTGTGTGTGTGGAGAACGGGGTGGTATCCGGTGGTGCTGCTGCTTGCTGATGTCGGACCAGGAGCGCGTGCCGGGGCCTCCCTGGGGCTCAGCAACAGGCTTGGACGGGAGCAAGGCTCCCCCGACAGTGCGGATGAGGGATTCCTTCTGTTTTCTAGCAGCTCGCATAGCCGTCCAGGAGAAAATAAGGTGGACAAAGACGGGATGGCTGATAGGGGCTGCGGGCACAGTTCCTGAATGAAATTGCAGATGGCGCACTGTTGGCTTCATTGCTGGAGATCGGATGTGCTTCTAGATATTAGGTCCTGATCATTGTTTGGGAGCTCCTGGATGTGATCGTTCCTGAAGTCTCCTCCCACTGTAAAATCCCAGGAAGGCAGCTGTGAGGAGATGAAAGCAGAACAGCAAAAACCGGCCTCACATCACATCCCCTGGTCCTGATGCCCACGCGCTGCTCTGGTCAGACATCACTAATCAGTCCGGATGTGCTGAGCTCAGATCTGGCCCTGGTCATTTTCAAAGTGCCGTGCTCTCAGCTGCTACAGATCAGAGCTGGCCCAGGAGAGGAATCCTAATTCCCATCCCTGGGTAGAAACACTCTTCTGGCGGGTTTTCTTAGCCTTGGCACAGCACCCCCTTCTCCTCAGCGGCTCGCCTAGCCGTCCAGTAATGCTGGGAAGAAGGAGAACCCTCGGGAACTGCCTAGGGCCGGGCAGGAGTTCCGAGTTTCTGAGGGGGCTTTTCCCACTGCAGGGAGGTTGGAAACGTTGACGTGTAATTCTTAAACAGTTAAAATCGTGAATCTCACATGCATGGTGAGCCTGGGTCGGAGAGTAATGTAACTTGCTGATGAGGCAGCAGTGTGATGACAAGCCTCACCTGCCAGCACGCGCGACGCTGGTGTGCCACCAGCGAGAGGCAGGAGGCCGGGCCGAGCCCATGAGTGTCCTGCCGGGCACCACTGCCACGCAGGGCTGACGTGCTCAGCTGATCGTTTGTGGCTTAGCTGTCTGCGAATTAACCCCTAACCCTGCTGAGTCTGAACCCCTGATCAGTAATCAGCAGTTAAGTCAAACAAACTGCCCTTCCCCATGGAGAATCAGATGGCCCTCGGGGGTACACCTCTTACTTACTGCCAGGTTTGGAAATTTTCATCATCACAGAGTATAATAAGTTCTGACTTGAAGGAGTAGGGAAGTGTCTCTGAACCCCCCGCCCCGGACCAGCTGGGCCTGAACAGGCAGGTGACCTGGCTTGTTTACAGCTGGGGCGCAGCTGGCGTCACCTACAGGGTGGGTGTCGCAGGAGCAGCGGTTCTCAGGGGGCAGAGCAGCTTCACATTTGCATAATGTCTAGGTGGACACACTCTCCTCTGTACTTCAGCGGTTTGCTGGCTACCCTGGGGGTGTCCCACCTGCCCCCTACTTCCCCATCAGCAGCTTCTGAGTGAATTCTCGAATCTATCAAAATGAAATAAAAATTCTGTCCGGATAAAACAGTGGGTCGATGGCAGGTGCCTGGGGCTGCGGAATTCTGGCAGATGAGTGTTTGCTGGTCATGATACATCTCACATGGGTGAATGTAATAAGGCGAGTTTCTGGCTGCTGAAGAGGCCTGGGGGCGGGGGAGAAACTGGCTGGGTCCAGAGTGCTCGTCGTGGAAATGCTCATGGGCCTTTAGGTGGTTGCTGCTGCAGGCAGGTTCCAGCCTGCGCATCCGCGAGCCTTTACCGTGTGCGCACGCACAGATGCACACGTGTATATTTGGAAAGGCCAGAAAGAGATTTCCTGCCCATTAACTCTAAAAAAAGGACTCCAACCTGCAGACACATTTTGCCAGGAAATCTTGCGTGTCTTCAGATGCCCCAGCTTGCAACTCTAACCCCTGTCAGGTGTAGAGCAAATCTGACTTGAGTTCATTTTAGATCTCAGCAAACAGAAGGAAGAGACCAAAGTGCTGCCTTTGTCCTCTGAGTGTTGGACACAGCAGCAGCCAGCTTCTCTCTTGACTCTGCTGATCGGATGACTGAGGCAGCTCGGGAAAAAGATTTCTAGGCCTTTCCCAAGCCAATGAAGACGTGCCTTGGCTTCCGTCTCCTTTAGCCTAGCCTTAAAAAACCACCGCCTGTGGCCTTGATGGCGGTTGTGATGCCTCAGTGCTGTCTGTCATGCGCTTGTCTGGTTTTCCACAGGCAAATTAGGTGTGGTGGCTCCCGGCTGCGTGAGCGAAGCCACAGAGATGGAGTGCGGGCGCTCTGAAATCGACGAGCTGATCAAGGAGGTGAGTGGGGGCAGCGTTCCCAGGGGTCCAGCCCCGACAGACACTGTGCGTGTTCAGTGGAGAGCGGCGCCGTCCTGAATGCCCAGCCAAGGCATCTGGGGCCTCGGGCTCTCGCCCCGCAGAGATGGTACCCGGGCATCCTCATGAGGCCAGCCTCGGCCTGCTGGTCAGCCTCCTGCACCTTACAGCCTGCCCTTCATCCCGAGCGCGGGGGCCCAGCTGTCTGCTCTGTGTCAGTGAAGTTCGCTCAAGCTCTAAACTTGTCATATTTTAAACATTTTGAATGCACCCTATATGCCCTTGCCTTTTTAGGCAGGCTGCTTTGAAAAAAAAGTAAACGTTCCTCGCTGCTTGGGGTTGCCGTCATGACACAGATCATGGTACCGGCTCTCATGCTGGGCGGGCTCCTGTTGTGTCACATGCCGCCTTTAGTCCTTGGTGGGTTGGAAAGCCATATTGTCAGGCTTATTAGAATTGAACATAAACTCCTAGTTCATAGGCTGTAAGTGAAGGCTTAACAGAGTCTCCTTAAGGCAAAACGCATGGGTTTTTGAATACTAATTTTAGCTACCTTTAGTTTCTCGGCTCTGTTTTTGTGGATGTTGCAAGGCCAACGTTGCCTAGCTAAAATTATTCCTCACAGCTTTTGCAGAACGTGGTGTGGGTGCTATAGAAATTCTTCTCGATACTCACACGGCAATAATAGAATCCTTGGGAATAGCTTTGAGTCAGAGAATGCAGATAACAAAACGTACCCACCTCTGGGCTGCCCGGCTTTCCTGCAGATGGCGGCTGTGACGTCTCTGGGTGGGCTCTGGCAGCAGGCCCTGTGAATTCCTGGCTTCATTTCTTTCCAGCGATGTCTCGTTTTCCATACAAGGCTTTTCAGCCAGCTCAATTAAAAGAGTGAGATAATTGCGTTGGCACCCCAGGCTCACAGCAAGAGCAGATTCCAGAACGTTTTCTAATTGGATTTACCAGCCTGCTTTAAGGAATGGGTCAGAGGTGGACAGTTCGGACATGGCGTGTGGAGTGAGATCGGCTGGAGCGCAGCAGACAGTGTCCGGGTTGCCGCGCGCTTCCCCTGGGCAGCTGGGTGACCTGGCCGTTCGGTTTTGCAGCAGGCGGTTCTATGTAAAAGACCGGTAAACGTGAGGGGCCCCACAGAGGCTCGTGATTCGGTCACATGGTTTGATCGCTCAGCCTGGTGGATTTATTGAGTTGGATCTTTGAAGATACAAAGTGAAACTTCCCTTCGTCTCGTCTCGTGCGATAGAGGTGACAGGGTGGCTGTAGTTAAGTCTGGGAGCCCAGTGACAGCAGCGCTGTCCTCTCTCGCCCCTGCTGGCAGCCTCCTGTGGATGACTACATGGGGATGGTCAAAAGGAGCCCCTCCCCGCCCGAGGCCTGCAGGAGTCAGCTCCTCCCGGACTGGTGGATGCAGCAACCCAGTGCAGGTGAGGGCAGGAGCACCGCACTGTTCCCATGGTTACAGCCTTCACTCCTTTCTGCTTGGTGAGAGGTGGGGTGGGCGGGGGGGGCTACCATGATCCCTATTTTCCTGCAGGTGACTGAGCCCAGAGAGCTGCCGTGGCTTCCAACCCCAAAGGCACAGCCGGCCATACCCCTGCCCCCACGTGCCACTGTCCCCTGGCAGGCACAGTGTCCTTCCTGTAGGAGGTGGCACTCCCCACTGTGCTCCTGGGACGCGGGGTGGGGGACCCGAGGGAAGATGCAGCTCTCAGCCACGGGGGTCGTAGGTCCATCAGGTCCGTCATTTACAACATGAGGACCCCTGAAAGCCGAGGACAGCCCAGCACGTGTGAGGTGGGGAGAGCTCAGAGCCCTGGATTTGAATCCCGTGTCAGGAAGCTGCATATCTTAATCGCGCCTCAGTTTACTTGACTATAAAATGGAGACGCCAGGACCTGCCCCGCGGGGTCGTGAGGACCACGTGCGGCCTTCGCGCGTTCCTTAGCTTCTGACCCCCCGCCACGCTCCCTGAAACGGCCCTCCCCCGTGGGCACGGGCACCTTTGCTTCCTCCCTCGTCTCTCTGCCCCACTGTCTCCTGCAAGAGACCAAGAGGGGACAGCGGGCCCAGTGGCCTCAGAGGTGGCCAGGCTGCAGGGGGACCGTGTCGCCCCGACTCCCAGGGCGGCAGCCGCAGCCCGGGGAACGCTCGCGGGGCCCCGGGCTCCCCTCCGAGACGGGCCTGGGGGGGGGCCGCAGGCCGGCAGCGTTTCGGGAGCAGACCCCGGGGCGGGAAGGGAGGGGGGCCCCGCGGTGTCCCACGGACCGTGGTCAGAAGTCCGACAGCACGGAGGAAGGCTCCTGCCCTCCGTGCTGCGTGGGTTGAGGTCTGGTCTTATGAGGCGGTGGCGGGGCCTCGGGAGCACGCACGTGCGGCTTCTTGGGAAGCCAGGTTCCCGCACACGGCTGCACCGGGCTGGGTCTGAAGCTGTCGTCTTTCTCCAGCAGGCCTGCCGCTGGTGCCCGGCTACAGCGCCTACGACGCGCACCACTCAGGTACGGAGGCGCGCGGGGCGGGGTGGGCGCGCGCGTTGGAGACAGAGCACTAAGGACCTGTGGGGGCCATGAGACGTGTGAACGGGCGAGGTCTGGTGTCGGAAGTTGGGAGCCCGATTCCTCTTTCTCACTGTTTGGTTTGGAGCAAGGGGCTGGTCTTTATGAGCCTCTTCTTGGGTCAGACCAACAGATAAATCCAAAGAGCTCTTTACAGGCGTAATTATGCAGGAGAAAGAGTGGGGATAGACACCCTCACGGCCCAGCTCTGTGTGACTCCGGTGGAATAACTGAACCACGTGGTGCCTCAGGCTCCTCATCTACAATGTAGGAACAGTAGTGACAGCCACCTCACCCGTACTGTGAGGCTGTGACGGGTATTACTACAGTTTTCTGGTCGGGACGTAATTGGTCAGTCCCTGGTCAGTTTCGTCTACTGACACACCCTCACCCACACGCAAGCGTGAAACAGTAGTGACGCTGACAGCGACGGTGGGGATGGTGATGATGGTGGCGGGGACGACGGTGGCGTCGACCACGGTGGTGGTGGCTGACGTCACTGAGTGCTGGCTGGCTGCCAGGATCTGTGCGGACGCCTCCACGGCCTCGTCTCATTATAGCACCACCTCTAGGTAGGTGCCGTTACTGCTGCCCTCGCACGGGCTCAGAAACCCCGGGTCGTGCAGCTTGTGGGCCGTCCCGTCCGTGCTCCTGTCCCTTGCGGGCAGAGGCGGCCTGTGCCACGTGGTTGTCTAGTTACGCTGGGGATTGGGACTGTGGGCTCTGGAATTTACCTTCAGACTCATTGGTGGCATCTTCAGGGCAGGGAAAGGCTGCCTGGTTCTGTGAGAAGTGGGCAGCCTGACTCGTCAAGACAGCACAGGACGGTAGGGCTGCGGCCTCGGGCCGCCTGGCGTAGCAGAGGAAACGCGGCCCAGGGAGCAGTGTCTGCGCCAAGGCCCTCACAGGACCGGGGGGGCGGGGGGCGGTGTGTGGAGCCAGGTCTCACCCAGGCAAGAAGGTTGTGAAGGAATATAATTATCCATGCCTGGCAGCCCTGCGAGCTGGGGCGGACAGAACTCTGCTTCCCAGAGGAGGAAACAGGCTGAGAGGTTAAATTGCTTGCCTGAGGTCCCACAGCAGGGAAGCAGGGTTGCAGGGCTCAAACCCAGGCATCTGGTGCAAGCCTGCTGTTGAGACTGCTGTGTGCCTGGGTCACGGGGTGGTGGCCTGGGAAGTCTGCTGACCGATGCCTTCTGGGGGCAGGAGAGTAGCCAGGCCCAGGGCTGCAGCATCTGGGTGAGAGAAGACAGTCTGGGGAGGAAGTTTCCCTGGGCTGTTCTACAGCTTCTTAGCACCCAGTGCGTGAGGAGACTCAGCTACTGCCTTATGCCAAGAAAGCCCTAAAACGTTCCCGTGGAAGTTGTGGACTTTGGTTCTTCTGTTCCATTCACACACACACACCCCACTAGGTAAACAAGCTGTCCAGGGTCCCCTGTTCGCAGCCCTGTAGGGAGGAGGCAGTGAGTGGTGCGGGCGGGTGAAAGGTGCAGGGAGAGGTGGGCAGTGTGGCGAGGTGGAGCCCTGTGCCCATCCAGCTGCCCTACGGACTCCAGACCCAGCCAGGCTCGCCTTCCCCATGTTTTCTAGAGAAACCAGAGGTCTGGATTTTTACGTGAAACCTCCCATGTAAAACGCTGGCGACAAATGTGTGTTAATAGCGCCCCACTGTGCCAGCGGGTCCACACGCGCCTGTGGCTGCCAGCGACCTCGCCACTGTCGTGGGAGCAAGGGGCGCGGCCACGGGAGCCGGCAGAGGCGGAGCCGGCCCGTTGGGGAGGGCTGGTCCAGGTGTGTCTCGGGGCGGGTGCCACCACCTGTCTGCGCCCCCCGTTTCCTGACTGAAGTGGTGTGATTATGAACAGTCTCCACCTCGGGGTGGGGGGTTGCCGTGAGGACTCGGCGTGCTACCCGGTCGCACCTGGTACGGCTGTGAGACCAGAGATGGGACGGAACTGCAGGCGTCTCATCTATGCGGCTCGTCTTTTGTCCTGTTGTCCCGATTTGCTAAGCACCACGTCCACGGTGCTCCCATGTGCCAGACGCAGCTGTGCGCTCATGTGGCGCTCACAGGCGCGGCAGGGCAGGGCTGTCGTCTCCACTTTGCTGATAAGGAGACCACGCCGTGTGGGGCAGCTGCCCTGGGCCAGCCAGGTGGGCCCACGCACCAGGAGCTGGGCTCCAGAGCCCGTGCTCCCGGCACGGGTGCTGTGCAGCCACCGTGGTCAGCTGTCCCCCAGCAGGGCGAACGTGGGAGCGGGATGGGGCGCAGCTCAGACTTGTGGGGGGCTGGCCTGCACGCCCTCCCCAGCGGCCGGGCTGAGGCACTCTTCCGGGGCATCCTCCTGCAGGCCCTGCCAGCCCCTTGGCGGGGGCCTCTCGGGAGCACCTGAGCAGCAGCCGCTCACACGGCCGGGAGGTGCTGCGGTGAGGTGAGGCCTGGGTGACACCAGGGCAGAGGGGGCCGAGCGGTGACAGAGCCAGCCTGGAGTGTGTTGTTCGTTCAGGACAAAGGTCAGAATTGCTCTGGAGGAAGGGAGTGGAACGCGCGGAGTAACAGGCAGTGCAGACGTGGGTGTGAGGTTGGGGGGGCGGGGAGGTGTGGGCTGGGATCCGGGCGCTGCTGAGCCTCCCAGGCCTCAGTTTCCCCAAATGTCAAGTAAACAAGTTGGACTGGAGTGCCTGAAGCCCTGACCCCAGCCCTGCCTGATTTGGGAATGCCACTGCACTCGGACGTGGGAGAAAATGGAGCCTACAGTCTGCAGCAGGGAGTCTTATCGTTCAAGCAAGCGTTTCTTGAGCAGAGCCCAGGGGGAGGGTCCAAGGAGGCAGGAGTGCACAGCAGTGTGAGCCCGGGCCAGGCAGGTGGCTGCCCCTGGCCGAGGGGCAGGTGGTGCCCTGCACAGCTCTCGGGGACACCACATGGTCGGGCTGCTCACAGCTCGTGTGGCTCCAGAGGCAGCCCTTGGCAGGTCTGGGGCGCTTAGAAGGTGCCTTGAACGCGCCAAGCTCATGGGCAGTGCGTGTAGTTATTGTAGCTTAAGGTGTGAAGATGCAGGTCCCTCTGGGGGTGTCCCTGGACCCCCTGTTGTCTTGACTCCCACCTTAGTGTAGAGGTTCCCAAACGCTAGTCACTTGAGCTCCCCCTGCGCAATCGGTTTTTGTACCTGGGTACCACCTGGACTATTAATGTCTGATTCTTCTGTCTCAATTTTTGAAATTTATTTTAAATGGGGACCGTCTATCATTGCCTGTAAAAGTGGAACGAGTGCCACTTGCTGTAAGTAGGAAGTCAGAGGCCAAAGCAAATTCAGTAAAAACCAGATACACTGTTGAGAAATTCTGGCCATCACAATGACCACAGATCCAGGACTCAGAGGCTCACGCTCTCCGCCTCGTTAGAAGGGAGGTTGTCAGGGTCAAGCGTTCAGGACCCATCTTCCTTTCTGAGGTAATCAGAGATTGAGAGAATCATGTTGGCACTAACTAAAAGAAATCCCCTTCCCCCCAGTCATCTTACGTGTGGTACGTTTTGGGAAACATTGCCTTAATTTGAGTCCTTTTCAGACTTCTTCCCGAGAACAGGTTTGGTTGAAAGGTTTTAGATTTTTTTAAAAAATTTATTTATTTATTGGCTGCGTTGGGTCTTCGTTGCTGCACACAGGCCTTCTCTAGTTGTGGCGAGTGGGGGGCTACTCTTCATTGTGGCGTGTGGGCTTCTCATTGCTGTGGCTTCTCTTGTGGAGCATGGGCTCTAGGTGTGTGGGCTTCAGTAGTTGTGGCACATGGGCTCAACAGTTGTGGCTCACGGGCTCTAGAGCACAGGCTCAGTAGTTGGGGGCGCATTGGCTTGGTTGTTCCGTGGCATGTGGGACCTTCCTGGACCAGGGATTGAATGCGTGTCCCCTGCATTGGCAGGCGGATTCTTAACCACTTGCCACCAGGGAAGTCCCTAGAGAGATTAATTGGAAATTCAGGCAACCCCAAGGCAACTGTGAATGTCAGGAGAAAGAGTACATCTTTGTTATCACTAACCTGGAAATCAAATCATCTCCTTCCATCATGACAGTAAGCAATACTGTGCGTGTGCGTACGTAAGCAATACTGTGTGTGTGCGTACGTATGTGTACATTTACGTATGTGCGTGTGTAGACATGTAGTGTAACACTGTATATATTACGGTGGTAGAGCAGTGCCTGTGAGGTGGAGCCATTTTCCTAAGAAATTAAGTTGTCAAAACACAGTTTACCCTCAACTATGACTTGTAAATTACAGCAGTTACCAGACCTTCTCCAGAAGCAGGGAGGGCACTGCAGTAATTTTTAGTGTCTCTGAATTATTGGCTTCCTTAGTGATTCTGTGTGTTTATTCATGCTTATAAAAACATTATGTCTAGAAGGGGTGTATGAACTTCCCCAGAATGCTGACGAGGTCCCAGGTGCACACAGGGTTAAGGCTGCCCACTCCCTGGCCTCGGGAGAAAGGCAGGCTCCGGACGTGCTGGCATGGAAGGTACCGGGCCCCTCTCCCGCAGCCCCTGACCTGTTCCCCTCTCTCCGCAGCCTTCTCCCAGATGGTCATCAGCTTCTACTACGGGGGCAAGCTGGTGGGCCAGACCACCACCACGTGCCCCGAGGGCTGCCGCCTGTCGCTGGGCCAGCCCGGCCTGCCCGGAGGCAAGCTGTACGGGCCCGAGGGCCTGGAGCTGGTGCGCTTCCCGCCGGCCGACGCCATCCCCAGCGAGCGGCAGCGGCAGGTGACGCGGAAGCTGTTCGGACACCTGGAGCGCGGCGTCCTCCTGCACAGCAGCCGGCAGGGCGTGCTGGTCAAGCGGCTGTGCCAGGGCCGCGTGTTCTACAGAGGCAACGCCGCGCCGGGCAGGGACGGGCCCAACAAGCTGGAGCGCGACGAGGTGGTCAAGGTCTTCGACACCAGCCAGTTCTTCCGAGGTCAGTGCCAGCTCGCCTCCCTCCCGCCTGCACGTCCAGGGCTGGCCCTTTGACCCCGACCCGGGCCCCTCCATGCCTGCCTCCCAGAGTCTAGGTGGGGGGGCCTCTAACGGGGGCTCCCCTGTGGGTCCTTCCTCACGAGGCTGTGGCAGGAGTAGGGAATTTAGCGCTTTCCCCGCTGCTGTGAGCTGTCCCCACGCCCTGCGGGCTGGTTAGAAACGCGGAGTCTCAGGCCCTACTTCGGGCCTGCGCGGTCAGCATCTGCAGGCAGGCAAGGTCCCCAAGGAGTGGTGTCCGCGTCCTGAGACACGCTCACCTGTACGCACCAAGTCCTGGGGCCACGGCCGCACAGGAGCGTTGCCTGAGCTGCTGCTGCGCTTGGGAGGTCTGTGGTTAGGCTCCCACGCTGTGAGGGAGTTCCTCCTGGGAGGTCATGGACCTGTGAAATCAGTCACTCTGGTCCCCTCAAGGCTGCCAGCCAGCTCCCACCTCGTGCCCACAAAGCTCTGCTCCTCTCTCTGTAACAGCAGTGGCCGGAGAACTCCTGGGGGCTTCGTAGAGAACAGGCCCCGGGAAGGTGGGCAAGTTCAGCTGCGAAAGCCCTGACTCCACCTGGCCAAGGGGGTCTCGAGGCCAGGATTCACCAACACCTTCCCCTGCCCCGGTGTCTCTCCAGAGCTGCAGCAGTTCTACAACAACCAGAGCCGGCTTCCCGACAGCACGGTGGTGCTGTGCTTCGGAGAGGAGTTTCCAGATATGACCCCCTTGCGCTCCAAGCTCATCCTCGTGCAGGTGAGAACAGGCAGCTTCAGGGCTCACAGCCAGACCTTACAGCCTGCACGTCGGGACCCAGCTTATACTTGGGCTAGGGACCAGGCAGCAGGGACTCGGGGACTCCATATGTGTGCAGGCCTGGGTGAGACCTTCAAGCAGGGGAAGTAGATTCTTTTCATCTCTGTTCCAGGACTCTCACAATCTATATTGTTTCCACTCCTTTTTTTTGTTTAGTTTGTTTGCAAAACCTCCTTTTCAGAAAGAGTCCCCCGTTTAGTTGCCTTTAAGTGACAGATTAGGGTGTTGCTAGCCCTTGTTTAGTCAAAGAAATGGACTCTAATGGTGGAATTCTGGACCCTGGCTTGCCAGGTTGGAACACCATTGGGAGAGGATATGTCTAAGTCTTTGCAGGAAGACCCTTGCTCTTTATTTGCATCTGCCTGTTCTGGGTTCATTCATTTGGGAGTCCTGGAGGTTCTGAACAATGGCCCTGGGCTGGGGTAATCAGAGAGAGTACCCCCTCACTCCCCACCTCCATCTCTGACCTGGTGCACGTCCCTCCAGATCGAGCAGCTCTATGTCCGGCAGCTGGTGGAAGAGGCTGGGAAGAGCTGCAGTGCCGGCTCCCTGATGCAGGCTCCCGAGGAGCCCCCGCCAGACCAGGTCTTCCGGATGTTTCCAGATATCTGTGCCTCACACCAGAGACCTTTTTTCAGAGAAAACCAACAGATCACAGTTTAAGTCTCTCTCCTGGGCACGCCACCCCGCCCACATCTAGAATTTCATGTTCACAGTGACTGTCCTAATTATTTAAGGATGTGGATCCCTCTGACCTGGGGTGGAAGGCTTCACCCTGCTCTTCATTTAGCGAGGGCGTCCTCTGAGGACATGACGGAGCTGTGCCCCACTTCTGCCGTTCAGACATGAGCATCCAAACTCACACCAGATGCCCTGGAGGCTGTAACTATAACCTGTGATGAAAGCATTTATTTCCTGCATCTCCCCCTAATTACCATTAGCTGCTGTGATTCTTTCTTTCAGTATTTGGGAATACTTGATATTTCCAAAGACCTGGCATTCAATTTTACTAGCAAACAGCTGTTTCCAGAAAAGAAATATTTTGTTTTTATCTTTGGATAGAGCTATAAAGTTATGATTTCATATGCTTGATTCAGTGAAGTGTCTTCTTACTTTTAAGCATGTTAATAAGATTTAAAAACACTTGGATACCAGCCTTCCTTTAATAAGTTTGGCTTTTCAGAAGACTGCATTTTCTTCCTAGAATTTGGTGCCAGGAGAACATTTCCATCGCCAGGGGAACTGGTGTGTTTTCATCTTCAGACAATGAAAACTTACCTTTTGGGCCTTTGTTGCCAGGAAGCTTAGAGCTAAATTTATATTTTCATCTCTGTAATTAAATTATCTTACATACCTCTTTTCTTTGTTCTGAATGGTTCTGACTTGTTTTGAAAACAGATGTACTTTTAATTGCCCTTTTTTAAATTAATTGTCCTATTGTAAACTGCCTTGAATCTTTTTTTTTTTATAAAGTGGGCAGTATATAAAACACAAGTTCAAAAAATAATTGTGGACGGAAGAAGCTTTATGGTTGTGCCTTCAGTTCCGTCAGTCCATTCGTGGGCCAGTGGTGTGGAATGTGTGGGGGTGGCCAGAGTGAACTGGGGAGCACTGGATGAGATGGCAGCTTCTCACCATTACACGGGTCTCCCAGCCCTAGTACTACCTGGGGTAAAAGATGACCCCACTCGGTGTGGAGAAAAGGGAACCCTCCTACACTGTTGGTAGGAATGTAAACTGGTGCAGCCACTATGGAGAACACTACAGAGGGTCCTTAAAAAACTTAGAGTTACCATGTGATCCAGCAATCCCACTCCTGAGCATATATCCAGACAAAACTAATTTGACAACATCCATGCACCTCAGTGTTCATAGCACCACTGTTTACAGTAGCCAACCTAAGTGTCCACTGATGGAGGGATAGATAAAGAAGGTGTGGTACATATACACAGTGGAATACTACTCAGCCATAAAAAAAGAATGAAATAATGCCATGTGCAGCACCATGGCTGGACCTAGACATTATCACACTAAGTGGAGTGAGTCAGACAAACACCATATGATGTCACTTACATGTGGAATCCAAGGTACAACAGAAATGAACATATCTCTGAAACAGAAACAGATTCATAGACATAGAGAACAGAACTTACCAAGGGGGAAGGAAGGACTGGGAGTTTGGGATCAGCAGATAGAAACTATTACGTATAAGATGGATAAACAACAAGGTCCTACCGTAGAGCACAGGGAACTATATTCAAAATTCTGTGATAGACCATAATGGAAATGTACATGAAAAAATACATAAACATATAACCGAGCTGCTTTGCTGTACAGCAGAAATTAACACATTGTAAACCAACTACACTTCAATAAAATTAAAATAATAAAATTAAAAAATGAAAATGGTGGCAAAATACACATTAAAGAAAAAAATGACCCCACTGCACACCAAATTCTACCCTTCAACACAGTGGGATTCCAATGGTGGGGTCCCAGTTTTAGCCCTGGAAGAACCTACCCTGTTTACGAGCAAATAACATGCATCTATCCCCAGAAAACATGTACACATTTACCCTCAATCAGGATACAAACCAAAAGCCAGGCAGAAGCCTGAAAACAATGGCTTGCTTGGCTCACTGGTTCACAACATCACGCTGCCTTCCAGTGTGAAGGGTAACGCATCTCCACAACTACTGAGAATCACTTCCATGATTCAGAAGCACTTGATGCCAATGGCATTTCTCACAGAACTAGAACAAAAAATTTTAAACTTTGTATGGAAACACTAAAGACCCCGAACAGCGAAAGCAATCTGGAGAAAGAAAAACGGAGCTGGAGGAATCTGGCTCCCTGACTTCAGGTTATACTACAAAGCGACAGTAATCAAATCAGTATGGAACTTGCACAAAAAGAGAAATACAGATCAATGGAACAGGATAGAAAGTGCAGAGATAAACCCATGCACCTATAGTCAACTAATCTATGACAAAGGAGGCAAGAACATACAGTGGAGAAAAGACTGAGTCTCTTCAGTAAGTGGTGCTGGGGAAACTGGACAGCTACATGTAAAAAGAATGAAATTAGAACGTTCTCTAACACCACACACAAAAATAAACTCAAAGTGGATTAAAGACCTAAATGTAAGGCCAGACACTATAAAGTTCTAGAGGAAAACATAGGCAGAACACTGACAGATCACAGAATATCTTTTTTGGTCCACCTCCTAGAGTAATGAAAATGAAAACAAACAAATGGGACCTAATTAAACCTAAAACCTTTTGTGCACAGCAAAGGAAACCATAAACAAAGCAAAAAGACAACCCACTGGATGGGATAAGATATTTGCAAACAATGTGACCAACAAACGGTTAATCTCCAAAATATACAAACAGCTCATGCAGCTCAATATCAGGAAAACAATGACAACAAAATCCCAATCAAAAAATGGGCAGAGGCTGTAAACAGACATTTCTCCAAAGAAGACAGATGGCCAAAAAGCACATGAAAAGATGTTCAACATCACTAATCATTAGAGAAATGCAAATCAAGACTATAATGAGATATGACATTATACCAGTCAGAATGGCCATTGTCAAAAAAATCGGCAAACAATAAATGCTGGAGAGGGTGTGGAGAAAAAGGCACCCTCTCACACTGTTGGTGGGCATGTAAATTGGTGCAGCCACTATGGAGAGCAATACGGAGGTTCCTTGAAAAAACTGAAAACAGAGTTACCACCTGATCCAGCAGTCCCACTCCTGGGCACATATCTGGACAAAGCTCTAACATGACAGGTTACATGCACCACAGTTCACAGCACTATTTACAGTAGCCAAGACATGGAAGCAACCTAAGTGAACACTGACAGAGGGATGGATAAAGAAGATGTGGTGCACAGATATGATGGAATACTACTCAGCCGTAAAAAGGAATGAAGTAATGCCATTTGCAGTTACATGGCTAGACCTAGAGATTGTCATGCTAAGTGAAGTAAGTCAGAGAAGGACAACTATTTACCATATGATATCACTTATATGTGGAATCTAGTAAAAAATGATACAAATGAATTTATTTACAAAACTGAATCAGACTCACAGATTTCAAAACCAAAGCTTTGGTTACCACAGGGGAAACGTGGAGGGAAGTGATGCATTAGGAGACTGGGACTGACAGATACCCACTACTATATATAAAATAGGTAAGTAACAAGGACCTACTATATACACAGGGAACTCAATATTCTTTAATAACCCGTATGAGAAAAGAAACTGGAAAACAATGGATATATGTATGTGTATAACTGATTCACTTTGCTGTACACCTGAAACTAACACAACATTGTACATCAGCTATACTCTAATAATTATAAAAAGAGATAAGAAGCCCTTGATCACTTTTTCTGATAACACAGACTTTGTGTCTTGCTAGATCAGTGTACGCCGGGGCCGGCCAGGACTGGCCAGGCATGGAGTGTGCCGAGCACCTGCAGGGGCCCTGCTTCTTGGTGGCGCAGAGTTCGTGGATGTGGCCAAGTCAGTGTAGAAATGGGGCAGGCTGGGGGAGCGGGCGTGGGCCAGGGTCTGTTTGCTTCCCATTTGCTCTCTGGATGGGGAAGAGAATTCTCTATTCTTTCTCCTTTCTCCCAGCCTGGGTCACAACCACCCCAACTCAGCATCTCACAAGGAAAAGGCAAGAAGGGGCCTCACCTGTCAACCCTTGTTCTGAGAAGTGAGAGAAGCTGGGGTTTAGGGACAGGATTGCCCTAGCTCAGCCAACCCGGTGGCCTTGTAACTGTTAAAGAGTCTCCAATTTAAAATCTGAAAAGCTGAAGAATGCCTGCTTATTTTTCCCATGGCTGCTTGTATGCAGGTGATGGAGGTGTGGTGTGAGCGAGACTTCATCATAGGTTCTTCAGGTGTGCTGGGATTCACACGAGAAAACAGGAAAACTCCCGGAGGAGTGGCTTCTCCTCTTGGGCCCAAAAAGCCAGCATTACATTTTTAAGGATACTAGAGCTGTTTTCTGAAGTTCTGTCAGATAAAAATTGGCTTTAGTCTCTGCTCAAATGATTGTCAAAGCAGACATCTTTAAAATGCTGAATGAATATTTATTTTTGCATCCATTTAACATTTATTGATCTCTTTTACTCTTTATTAAAATAAAGTGCTGTTTTTTTAAAGCTGATGTGTGTTCTGGTTTTTTTTTGTTTTTGTCATTGTCAGATCTTTTATTATTTTTCACCAGATTCTAGATTCTTTCAAGGGGGAATTGTAAAGCAATATTGCACTGTGATTTTTTTAAAAAAACTTACTGATTGATTTGGCTGCGCCGGGTCTTAGTTGCAGCATGCAGGCTCTAGTTCCCTGCCCAGGGATGGAACCCGGGTCCCCTTCATTGGAACCGTGGAGTCTTAACCACTGGACCACCAGGGAAGTCCCTGCACTGTGATTTTAAGGATTTTGTTGCTTGTTTGTTTTCTTACTCATCCTCAGAACACTAGCAGAAAGCTCTGGGGACTTGCGGATCGTACAGAACTTTTTGAAGAAAACGTGGTGGGGCACGTCATGTTTTTATAAAACCTGAGGGTTTTCTCATACTTGGCTTTCTGTGAGCTGACTGGTGAGTGTGCAGGGGTGTGAAGAAGGGAGGAGGCTGGCCCTGAGCACAGTCCTGGAAGCTGCTGGAAATGATTTGTCAGAGGGCCACCCATGATGGGGGAGTGCCTTCTTCCACTCACACACACGCTCACTGCGCTGGTTCTGGGGGTACAGCGGGGACCCGGGGGCCCAGTCTGGCCGTCACGGAGATGGCTTCATGGGACATGCCCATTGAACCACCCAGGACAGATCAATGGATTGCAGGGTGGTGGAGACAAGCTACCCGACACACTGTATGCAAGGCCATGGGCCTTCTCCTTCCAGCTCAGGTGAGCCCAGCAGGGTGGGACAGTTCTTATTCTCGGCTTACAGATGAGGAGACTGAGCACAGGGCCATACTTGGCTGATGGCAGGCCCTTTATGTCCTGGGGGGACCACTCTTGCTGCACTGCTTCAGCTGGCTGGCTGACAGCCGGGGAAAGGCAGCAGGCAGGCGAAACGGCTGGCTTCCTCGGAAGCAGGTCGCATGGTTCCCGCACACTGCAGCTTGGGGTTGTGTATGCAAGCAGGTCCTTTCCTGTCCTGTGGATTCAGGGCCAAATGTGGACACTTGATAAAGTCTGCTTCTCCCCAGAGTTCAAGACCCAGTTGCAGAGCGCTGACAAAGCCTTCCCACTCAAGTTCCCGCAGCAACCTTGGAGGGAGAGGCAGGGAGCGGGGTGGGGGGTGGGGTTCACCTGCACAGGAGGGAGTTCAAGGATGAGATGCTTCAGTATAAACCAGGGCTTCTAGAAAACACTGCTAAGGTCCTAGGTGTGAACTAAGTTTTGAGATGTTGACCCCTCTGGACAGTTAGCTTCTGGGATCTTGAAAGGCAGCTCGTGGGAATGGGCTGATGGGACGTTCCGGAAAATGAGCAGCCTTCACTCTGTGTTTAAAAATGATTAACAAAATGTGAGGTATTTTAACACTCGCTTTGTGAGTGATTGCCACTTAGCATACAAACTTGCAAAATACCTCCGGGATGCAACATTTTTTAGAAATTAAATTCTATTGGAGTATAGTTGCTTTACAACGTTGTGTTAGTTTCTACTGTATAGCAAAGTGAATCAGCTCTACATATACACACATCCTCTCTTTTTTGGATTTCCTTCCCATTTAGGCCAGCACAATGCAGCAAGCAGAGTTCCCCGTTGCTGTACGGTATGTTCTCACCAGTTGTCTATTTCACACACAGTATCAACAGTGTATATGTGTCAATCCCAGTCTCCCACTTCCTCCCATCCCCACACTCCTGGGATGCAAAATTTGTGTTTTCCTTTGTAACGTCCAGATGGATTCAGATGACGGCCCCTGGGATAAGCATCCACAGGACTTGCCAGGCCCCAGGAAACCTGGGAGAATCCTCCTGAAAGGGACAGACTGGGCAGGCATCCCCGTGTGCTATGGGGACCATTTCTCTCCACAAAGAAGCAATTGTGGGAACCAGGAAGAAGTCGTTCCTATGATTCAGACTCTCCATGATAGAAAGTTTTGCAACTCAACTACTCAAGAATATTTAGAAATTCTTGCTAAAGAATGATCTATAACTAATAACTAATTTTAACAGCTCAGTGGGCTGAGAGTCAGGGAGGTGGTTTCTCAGTGGAAAGTCTGGCTTCTTTTACCAAAAGTGGGAGAGAAGCAGCAAACGTCTCGGCCCACTCACAACTGGCATCTTCCTCTCGGACATGTGCACTGTTCACTGGCGTTTTAAAAGTTCACTCTCAAGGCAAGAAACTCATTTAATCCAGTGTTTCTTCAGTTTATTTGCTCTGTTACGGCTTGCAGTGTGTCTAGGATGCGGTGCCTTGCCAAGTCAAAAACCTTAGGCACTGAGAGGAAAGTGTGCATTTTCTTTCTGCTGGTTGGGCTGCCTTCAGATTAGATGGAGTCTGCCCTGGATGGGGATGGCTCCACGAGGCTCTTTCTGTGTAACAAACGACCCTCGAACTTCTTGGTATCAAGACCATTTTATTTTGCTCACAGATTTTGTGGGTCAGGACTAAGAGAGGGTACAATGGTGTCCATAGCATCTGGGGTCTTAGCTGGGAAGAGCTGAACAGCTGAGGGTGGCCTGAGTGCCTGGGATGGCATCTTCTGGAGGCTTTTCACCCGTGTCTCGTATGTGCGTGGGGAGGGCTGTAGGGCTGCGCGCAGCCGGGACTGTCCACTGGAATGTGGTCTCTCCAGGCGACTTGGGCTTCCTCACAGCATGGCGGCCCCAGGGCAGCCCAGTGGACAAAGGGGAAGCTGAATGGCTGTTTGTGACCCAGCCTCACACACCATTTAGCATGACTTCTGCCCCCTCTATTGGTCGAAGCAGTCACAATGCTGCCCAGACTGAGGAGGACAGGCAGAGCCCCACCTCCTGATGACGGGAGTGTCAGGGAACGTGCAGTCATGTTTGGAGCCCAGAAGCATCTTCTCCTTTGCTGCTCATCCCACTTTTTTTTTCCTTTTTTTCAAATCTTCAGCCCTGGCCCCTTTCTGCCCTGATTCCTTGAATCCCAGGCAGGCAGACGTTCCTCACCCCAACTTGGGAGCATGACAGGGTCGCATGCCTTCTTGTGAACGTAACCCTTCTCTTGTGTGATGAAGTCACCTCTCAGGGCATGGATCGACCTCACAGTTCTCCGTCTACAAAACCAGGGCACTGGAGCTAGTCTGTAGTTGCATTTGGTTGCAGGGCTGTGGTGCATCAACAGGGGCATTTCTGAGCCCGAGCCCTACGCTGCCCAGCTCTTTAAGGGTTATGCACATACATCAAGTGTCCGGCAAACACAGGCATCCATCCCGTCCTTCACTTTTATATTAAATTGTAAGGATCAGAGTTTGTTAGAAAGGCTACAGAATCTTAAAAATAAAAATTTCTCAGAGAAACACAAAAGGGAGGGACTCTGGCTGTTTTCCTGAAGAGCTTTTGGGGGAAAAATCACAGTGCACTTAGCCGGCCAAGATGTTATCTCTGCATTCAGCATTTCCCCTCCTGCAGCATCTGCAGAGGCCTTTCTTCTGACCTCCTCCCTGCTCCTCTGTCTGAAACACGCATTGAGCAATCAGGCCAGTTAGAAATCCTGAGCCCAGAAATAAAGTGACTGTTGCTTTGGTGTCCCTGCACGTTTGCTCTGGGTCCCGACGGAGGCAGAAGGCAATGTTTGGCGGAAGCAGATGGCCTGGTCTACTGTACATTTCAGAATATTTCAACTGCAAGGCTGGTGGGGGCTGTTGCATCACTGGGCCAGAGAGGGCCGCAGGACAGAGGCAGGGAGCCCTGGGGGCTGACCGCT
Organism: Hippopotamus amphibius kiboko; assembly: GCF_030028045.1. NCBI lineage: Eukaryota > Metazoa > Chordata > Mammalia > Artiodactyla > Hippopotamidae > Hippopotamus > Hippopotamus amphibius. Next base: position 3,147,604 of record NC_080201.1, on the reverse strand, counting down.
GGGCGACAGGCTCAGTTGTCCAAAGGCAGGCCTCGAGGTGGGTGGGGGTGGAGCTTGCAGGGGAGAGGGAGCAAGGGGGAAGCAGGCTGGGAAAAGTGCCTGAATTCTTAGCCAGGTCCAGCATGGGCTGACGCAGGGGGCACATCTATGGCCGCGACGTCAGCTAGACCTGGATTCACAGCCTGATTCTGTTGCTGATTAGCTGTGAGACACTGGGGGTGACGGCTTTCCTTCTCTGAATTTCTGTGTCCTTGGCTGTAAGTGATGCCTCACTCCTACTTCATGTGGATGCCGTGAGGATTCACTGCCCTGACCTCATGGGGTTGTTGTGAGGACTCACTGAGGTCACTCACAGGCAGGTGACGTGGGCAGCCATTTGGGACACTGCTTAGTGGGTGTGGAATCAAACAGAAGGAGCTGGGAGATTTTCCAAAGGGCCTGTCCACGGAGGTGGTGCAACTCAGCGTGAGGACTCATGTGGGCACAGTGTTCTAAGCTTGTTGTGCTGTCTTCCATGGTCCCCAGTGTCCACCCTGCTCGCTCACTGGAAGGCCGACCGCCACGGACCACTAATGGCTCCCCCACCCTCTGGCCTCCTGCCGAGCTCAGCCAGTGTGAGTCCAGCGGGAGATCAGAGGGAGGAAGGCGGCATCAGTGTCCGTGAAGGAGGGGCCGTGTCTGTCTCGCTCACTATTAAATCTCTGGCATATAGTATATGCTCAAAACAGAGTTCCTGATGAAGGAATGAATGCCCACCGCCCCACACGAACAGGCTGAACGTGCTTCCCAGGCCTAACGCGCCACGTGCCCCATGTGCAGGGCGGGAAACAGCCCTGGGGCTCAGAAGATGGACGTGGAGGACGACTGCGGGGAACTGGTGGACCCCCAATGGAGGAGGAGGACAGGGTGGTCCGTGGGGAGGCACCCTGGGCTGGGGTCTGGAGGCAGGACTCGGAGCGAGTGGCAGACGGGGGCTGAGGCACACCAGGCCCTTTGTGTGGCCAGAGGGAGAACAGACTCCAGACGGCAGCACCTGCCTGGCCCAGACACGCTGCAAGGCTTTACTCAAGACGAGCCTGCTTTCTGGAAGTGTCGGGCAAAGGTGCGGCCCTAGGCCATTCCGAAACTCAAGGTAATTCTCTCAACTGTGCCTTTCGTTTCCTGATTGTGAAGTGAGCTGGGATCACTTCCCTCCTTCTCAGGCCTGAAGACCTGCTAGCACCAGAGGTCATCGGTGACCCGCCCCCTGGGACCTGTGCCCACAGCCCAGGGGTGCCCTGCCCCACCTCTGCCACGCTGATGGGGCAACCTCTCTGACCCTCAGTTTCCTGGCAAATGGGTGTGAAACCACAGTGAGTTGTTTTGCTGAAGGGCCTTGGATGCTGCAGAGTACGCGGGGAGGCGCACCCTCACTGCTTGGACTCGGCTGGTCCCCCTCAGCACCCTCTTCTCCCCCATGGAGGGCAGCGGGTTAGAAGGACAGCACCTTCTTGACTTTCAGGGTAACCGCTTCCCTACTTTTCTTTATGCTTCTACTCTCAGTAGCCCCTCAACACATGCCTGTTTGGGGACGTCCCACAACAGAACCATACATTCGCACCCCCCGAGTCCGGCCTCACTCGCCCACCTTCACGTGGGGAGCGTCACCCTCTGTCGTGCGTTCGTTTCCAAGGCGGTATTGTGTCTGTGTGTGACAACGCCACGGCTGTTCCCGTCTTCCGTGGACGGGGCGCTGGGTTTGTTTCCAGTTTGGGGCGTTCCTGCGTGGAGGTGTGGTACCCGTGCCCCTCTCAGATTCCTGTGTCACGAGTGTGCGTGGCCGGCTTGGCTGATGTCTGCTGGAGTGTGAGTGTTCCCGATGCTCCGTGTCCCCACCAACACTTGGCACTTTCAGTCGTTCGTGTTGTGGACACTCGGGTGGTGCCACCATGTCTCTGTCTGCTGTCACCATGTCTCTGTCTGCTGTCACCTGGCATCTCTCTGACGGCACATAGGGTTGGGCTCTCCATCATCTATCTATCAGATGGGGAAGGGCTGTTAGTTTGAGCTCTTGCACACTTTTTCACTGGGCTGTTATTTCTCCTGGTTTCCAGATGGGAGCCCAGCCCACTCTGTGGAGCTGGCGTTGGCTCTGTGTGGTTGGGGCCTGGTGGGATGTCAAGGACTCCGAGTATCTCCTCGGACCCCACTCACCCCAGGTAAATATAAGCTCTCTTGGTAAATATAAACTGGGGGTGAAACCAATGGAAGATCTGAAGCCACGAAATGACACAGGTGCCACGTGGGGCACAGAGGGAACCTGCCAGGGACATGGCATGGTGATGCTCCGTGGTGGTACCCCATAACCTCCATGCCCCCTGGGTTGCTCTGGCTCTTCTCCTGCCAGACAATTATGCCACACCCATGCATAGCTGTTTGTGTGGATGTCCGTCCTCAGCTCCTTGGGGTGAATACCTAAAAGCACAACTGCTGGATCATATGGTTAAGCTTCTGTCTGGCTTTGTGAGAAAACTGACCAGCTGTCTTCCAAAGCGGCTGTGCGTTCTGCATTCCCGCCAGCAACAAGTGGGAGGTCCTGTGGCTGAGTTTGCTTTGTGAACCTTTGATCCCTGTTGATTCGATGAGGCAACACCCGGGCGACAGTTATGGACGTGGTCAGGCTCTGGCAGGAGGTAGGTTCAGTTGCCCAGCTCTGCTCCTCATCTACGTGTGAATGCGGACAGGCCAAGTACCACCCCGCACCCCAGCCTCACTGTCCTCGTCTGTGGAGAGGAGATGCAGATGGGCCTTGACTCCAGGGGATGCTGTGGACTGGATGGGGCACCTCAGTAACCTGGGCAGGGGGCGGGGAGGAGGGCCTGCATGAGCATCAGCCACTGTTGTAACTGACAGCGAGTTTCACAGAAGACTCAGCTCTTACCTAGGCTCTTAGAAAGTTCAAGAGGGGAGGAACTTGTGGCAGGCAGGATACTGCCCCCAACGTGTCCACATCCTAGTGACCTTCATGGCAAAAAGGACTTTGCAGATGTGAAGAAGTTAAAGACCTCGAGGTGGGGAGATGCTCCTGGATTCCCCGGGTTGATCCTATGTCATCACAAGGGTCCTTAAAAGGGGGAGGCCGGAGGGTTAAAGTCAGAGACGGAAAGATGCTACCTGTTGGCTTTGAAGATGGAGCCAAGGAAAGCAGTGCCTCTAGAAGCTGGAAAGGACAAGGAAACAAACGCTCCCCTGCAGCCTCCAGAAGGAGCAAAGCCCTGTGACACCTTGATTTTAGCCCAGCGAGACCTGTGTCAGACTCTGTCCTCCAGAACTGTGAGACAATGGATGCGTGTTGTTTCAAGTCACTAAGTTTGGGGGTCATTTGTTACAGCAGCAAGAGGACACTGATACAGAACCTTAGTGAGCAGGGGAGGAAACCAAGGCCTGGAGAAAGGGCATCACACGGCCAAGGTTCCAGGGCAGGGACGCACCGTTGCAGGCACCCTCTTGCCTCTGCTTCTCAGACCTGCCTTCTCTTCCGTCCTGAGTCCAGGGCTCTGAGAGTGTCATATGGGAGCTACACTGCCCAGAACACTGGGGACGGGGTGAAAACCCCAAGGTTGAAAATAGCTCTGTACCCGGTGTGGTTCAGTTTCTGCTTCTCGGCCTGCTGTGAGGTCGACAACTCACAAAGCCACTTCCTCCTGACTCGCTTCTGCCAGCCGTCTTCACTGGCATTTCCCCGCGCTCCCACTCCCGCTCAGCTCAAGTTCTCCGAAAGCCAAGCTCTCAGCCATCCTGAGGTCAGGATGTGGATCAGCCTCAAAATGTCTTTCCTTGGAAAAATTCCTGACATGTTTCCAGGCCGGCCTGCAACCAGGGGTTTCTGGTTTAGAGGACTGTTTTTTTTTTTTTTTTTTCTTTTTCTTTTTGTGACTCTTATGGTCTTCCTTGTTTTGAGGTTACAGTCGGTGCTTCCTTTCTCTGGTGTGAAATTCAACCATGATGCTGTTACACTCAAGAAGATATTTCCATTCAAAACCACTGTTATCACAGCCCTAAGAAATTTTCCTTTACTTCCATTGAGTTCTTGGGCTTGACCTAAAGGTGATTTGTACTTGGAAAATCTGAACATCATCATCTGACACCTCGTCTTAGGTTGTGTGGGAGGAAAGGAATTATTTTCTAAATGACGCTTACAATTTCTGTTTCATTTCAGATAGGAATGCTTCAAAAATGCCAAAGATGTTAAGGGAAAAAAAAAAACCACCTGTGCTTCCCATAAAGTCTCAACCTAACAGCGGCCAACGAGGTGTCCAATTTACTCCCTGGCATGTAGTTGGTGCTCAAGAGATATTTGTTCAACCAAATGTATGAATGTGTGAGCTGGGGAGCAATGAATTCTGAAGCAACTGAGATATTTCCAGATATTTACCCTCACTGCCGCTCTCTGAACCATTTATCAGGGGGAGCCAATGATCCCAAGAGTCTTGCCTGATGGGAACTAAAGTGCATTTCCCTGTGGCCCAAACTCTCCAAGCCAGAGGGCCAGGTGGGAGCAAGCTTCCCCAGTCTGCAGGAAACAGAGAGCCAGGCTTTGGCTAAGTAGACCAATGATTACAGAGGCCCTGAGGAGGGTTTAGTGTGTAGGGAACCACGTGTGTATCAGATGGAAAACAAATCATCTCCCTAACTGTGAAAAGAACTCACAGCTGTGGAGAACCTAGCATCTCATCAACAACCTTCAAAGAGCATTATTCCCATCATGCAGACGAAGAAACAGGCTCAGCCACGCACAGATGAACAAACTGCCCAGGTCTGGGTGACAGACCCGAACCTGCCTTGAGGCTGGCCAGTGACGGGACACGGCTGTTTGAGGGCTGCCATCCATCTCCCCACTCTGCGCTTGCTCAATGAGCCCAGATTTTGTTCAGGCATCTCCTCCTCCACCTGATTCAGGGAGGGGGGGGTCCCCATCCACAGACCCAGCTATAATTCCTGATCCCTCTCTAAGACCATGGTGTCACCCATTGCCCTTGACAGTGAGGGGTCAGGAAGGCGCCTGGGGCTGAATAATGGTGATGGGCTATGAGGAAAAGACCTGCTGGGGCTTCTGCGGAGTCTCCTCACTCCTATGAGAGGGCGAGTCCCTCCTTCCTCAGCATGTGGCCGTGTCTGGGGAGGTGGCAGAACCGCCACCGCCATCATGCTGTCAGCCTGTGGGTGACGCTGACACCTGGAGGGGACGTGGCAGAGGACTGCCAACCCTCAAAGGAGTATTTCTTGTTTTCAAGAGCAGATACTCCCCCGAACCTGGAGTATTCTGTACCTTGCTGCCCAAAGCATCCCCGAGGACGTCCGTTTCTGGCTCCTCTTCCTCATCGCTGCTCCTCCTCCCTGCGCCCCGCTCCTGGCCCAGGCCCCTCGCTTACAGAGGTCACCTCGCTCGGCAGTCAAGTGGGCCTCTCCTGCGCTGCCCACCCCACAGCGCGGCCCGAGCCTAAGAGGAGAACCACGCGCAAAACAAGGCACCCCCACAACGGCCACCACGCGAGAACACGAGCGCACGGCCCCGCCACTTACCGCACGCCCAGGCTCGCGCCCGGCGCCCTCGTGCTCCGCGGGGCCCCCAGGACGGCCGCTCACCGCCAGCGACGGCAGCGCCCCGCCTTCCCGCGTCCTCCCGGGGCAGAGCCGCTCTGCCGAGTCCCTCCCTGCACCCGGAAGCTGGGCAGAAGCCTTCATGTGAACAGCGGACGCCACCGCCCCCGGGTCACCCCGAAGGGCAGCTTGCTGAGACGCCGCCAGGTGAGTGGAATAAACGTCCGGGGCCAGGAAGCCGGCGCTCCCTCCCTCCTCGCGGCCAGGTACGCGCGTCACGCAGCGTGTGATTGGTGCGCCTGGGTCACATGGGGCCGCAGCCCTGCCGCAAGGGAGGCTGGGAAGTGGGGACTGGCGGCTGAGTGGTGCGCCTGGGTCACATGGGGCCGCAGCCCTGCCGCAAGGGAGGCTGGGAAGTGGGGACTGGCGGCTGAGTGGTGCGCCTGGGTCACATGGGGCCGCAGCCCTGCCGCAAGGGAGGCTGGGAAGCCGGGACCGGCGTCTTCTCCTCGCCGCTGCGGGATGGGTCGCTTCGCAGGCATCAGAAGGGCTCTGAAGGCGGGGGTGGCCCGAGTCAGGGAGGAATGAGTACCTCCGTCAGCCCGGTGAGCGGGTGTGCCATCCTTGTGCCGTCCGTGTTGACTGGCTATAAGAGCGGGAAGACGCTGGTTTACCTCCAAGGCGTTTCCGTTCAGCTGTGGACGACCAGCGTCTGCGAGGCGTCGGAGGGCTGGGAGAGGGACCGACCGGGGCTTCCCGGCGTCTTCCTCTTGGCACCTCGCCTGTGGACCCTGAACTCTGCGTCCCGTCGTGTGGAAGGCTGGCAGCCTCAACACAGTAGGGGTCATCGGTCAAAACAGCATCGAGCGCCCCCGGGGTGGAGCGGGGGCTCCTGTCTCGGTCTGGGCCTGAGCCCCGTATCTGCAGTTAGGAGCAGTTGCCTCTTAGATTGGTTCTGTTAGCCGTCGCGCCGTGCAGTTTTCAGAAGTACAGTTTGTTCACCCAGCCACCCACGTGTCCTCCTTCCTCCCATCCATCCTTCCTCCCATCCATACATCCATCCACCCATCATCCCTCCACAGACCCACATGCGAGCCCAGACTTGGGACACATAGTTAGAGGCGTTGCCTCTGTGCTGAAGGAGCCCACAGTCATGGTGACCTTGCATAGTTCCAGGCAGCTCCTGTTTGGAGCTTCTGAGACGTTAGGGCTTGGATACCTCTCTCCTCGGTCTGTATGTGGCTGCCCTGGGCTGGGCAGGTACAGAGGATGGTTCAAGGTTGGACCATCACATTTGCATTTTTTACCCTTTTGGTCTCAGCTTTGCAGAGGAAACTTTTCTGGAAGTCTTAAAAAAAACTGAAGAAAAAAAAAAAAAAAACACAGGAAGCAGTGTCTTGTGTTCTTTGTAGCGAGTCTTGTGCTAATTTTGAACCAAGCTTTATTTTTCTTTATTTTTAAATCCTGAGTCTAGCGTGTGAAGAGAGATGCTTCCTCCGGTCAAATGGCAGCCTCGGCCCTGAACCTGCAGTGGGCCAGCAAGGACGAAGAGCACGCAGAGAGCCTGGGGCGGGCCTGGCAGTGACATGGCCCGACACACATGGCTGTTACTGTCCTGACAGTCATCTGTCAAGGCAATGTGAGCCCGGTGCTGGTGTCATAATCAGGTGGCCAGGTGGGAATGTGTTACTTCATCTGCCACCTCCTAGGGTTGTGCCAGCTCTTAGGGTCTCCTCACGTGACACAGCCACCCTCGGCTGACGACACTGAGATCCACAGCTTTAGCACCAGTGGGATAGGTTCCTGGACTGTCTGATGAATGCCCCCTTGACCTTTCTGCCAAGAGGGCCCACCAGCACCTCAAACGCAAATTGTCTTAACTTGAATTCCTTATTTCAACCACTGCCCTCACCCCCAGAGCCGGCTCCCCCTCTTGGCTTCTCAGTTAAGGACAGCTGCAGAGTCTAGAAACCTGAGTGTCACCTTTGCCACCCAGTTCCCTCTGGGTCCCCCCCGTCTCTTGCCTGGACTGTTAGTGGGGTCACTTTTCCTGCAGACATCTGGCCACGAGCCACCCAAATCTGATCATATCACAAGCCCCCTCCTGAACACTATGATGATTCGGTAGCGTGCTGTCCAACGTGGTAGCCACCGGCCCATGCAGCCACTTACGTTTACATTAATTATAATTCTGTCGTGACATCCTGCCAGCTGGTCTCTGCCCTCTCCATCATCCACACAAGAGCTAAGGAGAACGATCTAGAACCTGGCTCTTAGGGGGCCAGTGGCTAGCTCCCACCCTCTGCTTAACTGTCAGTAGCAGCACATTCTGTGGCCCACACTCCCGGCCACCCCTTATCCACCTATCTGGCCTCCTCTGTCTCCCTCCCACGTGTGTCACTCTCGGGCCCTCCCTGTCCTCTGGTTCCCTCGGCACCTCCACGGCTCCATGCCTGCCCTCCATCCTCTCCTCTGCCTCCCTCCTCCTGCAGGGTCCCAGGGCGACATGCACATTCCTTACATGAGGAGGCAGTCGAGGCCAAGGCCTGGGCTCACCCAGCCTTGGGGGGATCCTGGCTTAGCGGCAGAGGCACCACAGGGCTCTGAAGCTGACATTCTAGCGCTCCTTTCTTGCATGGCTCCTTTACTGGTCTGGCTGCCGAGTTTTATGTTCTTTTTATTTAAAAATTTAAAGAAATTCCATCAATTCTTGTTTTGTTTATCTTCAAGAAGACCCTAAGTTGTTTAAGGCCCACAAACCTAGACCCACTCTGGGCAGGCCACTCGGCCTGAATAACCTCAGTTCCCTCATTTTAAAATTAGGAATAATAAGACCTCCTCACTGAGTCGCTAGAATGACCATGCAAGGAAAGGGGGCAGCTCTCAGCATGGTACCTGGAGCATGATGGGGTCGAACAGTTAAATGTTAGGTCATATTTTTGATAGAATAAATCGGTGCTCTGCAAGTATAGTCATTGTTAGAATTAACAGTACCAATCTTGGGGCATGCTGACTCGCTCCTCTACAACCTCGCGGGTGGGTGTTACTGTCGCCCATTTTTCAGATGTGGAAACTGAGGCTTAGAGGATAGGAGTGATTCTGTGTGTTGGGCAGTGGGCCACTGGTGGAGCTGGGTCTCCGTGGCTCAGAAGCTAGGCTGCTGTTGGGCCGATGCTGATTCCCAGGGCAGCCACTGGGAGTGGGATCCCCACCCGGTGCAGAGATGCTGGCGGGGAGCAGCCTGGGCTCGGAGCGCGTGACCGGCTCCCGCTGTGTCTCCCACTCTTCTCCTTTCTATTTCGGCTCTTCTCATTCTGAATTTCGTTTCAGCTCAGGCCCCTACCTTGACGCGCACACAATAGAAACAAACAAAGTTTCGAGGACCCCGAACACCAAGGTAGTTCCATAGCGACAAGGTGCCCAGCTCCCGGGATTAGTCATGCACCTTTCTGATAAGAAAAGCGAAAATGTGAAGTTGGAAACTGCAGGCGCCCTGCAACTTCCTGAACCCAGCGCTCCACGTCCTGCCCGAAGGAACAAGTGACTCCCCAAAAGGACTCCTGGGTGGAAGTCCCACGTTTCGCTGCCCATGGAAGGGGAACTGGTTGGGGAGGTTTGGTTTCAGGAGCTCACCTCTCGGCCGGTGAGGGATCAGGGAGGGTCTCCCGGGGGGAGGTTTGGCTGCCTGGGGCCCTGGCATCCTTGCTGGGAGTCGCTGGGGCAGCCCGACCCCGGCGACACCTGTGCCCGGCCTCCCACGGCTGTGTCTTCCTGGGCAGCTGCCGGCTTGGCCCTGTGGCAGGGCCGCGCTGTTGCGACACGGGCTGCTGAGGTTTCTGCGGCCCCTTCTGGTCAGAGGCGGCCCAGGTGCTGTGGGTAAGACATGTGCCAGGGACCGAATTAGACCCCCTTGGAAAAAAACAGCACCCCGCCTAACTTTTTCACAGGGCTGGTCTCTGGACCCACACCCCGTAACTGACACCCATGCCTGCGTTCAGGGGATCAGGGGCTGATGGTCTGGACTCTTAAGTTAGACGTCCTGGGCTAGGGTCCTGCCTCCTCTAACTGTGTGTGAGCTGTTCCCCTCAGTGGGCCTCAGTTTTCCCATCTGCACGGTGGATCAATTAATAGGCTCTAGCTCACAGGGAGCACTGAGGATGGAGCAAATTAATGCGGTAAAGTCTTTCTCATAGAGACATGTGAGGCTCAGGGTGGATGCAAAGTCAGTGCCTGTTGAATGAGGGAGGGGGAGGGGGTCCCTAACGCTCTGCTCACTCAAGACAGAGAAACCTGATACAGCCATTTAGAAAACTTTTGGGGGGAAACCATTTTAAGTGTGCAGAAAAGCTTTAAGTATAGTGCAAAGAACACGCTCCTTCTTTTCCACCTAGGTTCACCTCATTTTGGTAACAGCTTTGCGATCTAACTCACTAGTGTTCATTCCACTCATTGAAAGTGTGTCCTTCCGTGGCCTTTCGTATCACAGTTGTGCAACCATCACTGCAGTCAGTTTCACAACAAGTTCATGGCTCCCTCCTCCGGGCACCCCCACACCCCTTTGCCACCGCTCACCTGTGGCTAATACACGTGTGTATTTTAACTGTTAATGCTTGTATGCTTTCTTTTCATCTGTGGCTTCCAACGTCTTTGAGTCTTAGAGACGCTCTTAAGTGTGAAAATACTGTGCAGAGGCCTCCCCGCTCGTTCATTCACTCCGCTCGTGGTTAGCGAGCGCCTGTTGTGTGCCACGCCTGGTGGCTGCAACGGGGGACAAAACAGACACCATCAGACGCAGAGAGGAATCCACGCAAATCACAGCATGGAAGGTGCTGGACTGGAACGAGGGAAGGGGCACCTGAGAACGCAGCAGGGGCCCGGCCTCGCCCGGGAGGGAGGGCGGGCGGGCAGCTGTGGGCGAGGTGGAGCTGGGGGCGTCCCGACAGAGGGAGCGGCAGGTGAGAAGCCTGTGCAGGGAACACGCTCGCTCCATGGCAGCTCTGCCAAAGGCCCGTGTCCGCTGGACGGTCACCTGAGGCCACTGGGGCGTGAGGGTGAGAGCAGACCACCCAGGGCTCATAGAGGGCTTCACGTTAAATCTGCACACACGGGGAACCTCCAGAATTACCCGACACTGCGCTGAATTCTATTACACGCTTCCGCCAACAGATTTGTCCTTGATCACAGCGGCTTCTGGTCCATCTGCGCGGTAGGTGTGTTTGCGTGTGCGAGAAAGAGCGGGATGGGGACCCCTTGTAAGCACCCTCAGCTCCTTGGGAGCCCGAGCCCTCCCCGCTGGACACTGTTGTTTTAGACTCCCCCTGCCCCCGCTTTATTTCAACATTTTATAAACTCTGTTCCATAGGTCACTGCACCCTGAAGAAACCAGAACCAAACGCCAAGAGTTATTCTAGTCAAACAAGCTTTGAGAGTACCCCAGTTCTTTCTGGGCATTTCACAATACATGGGGGCATATTAAAGGCTCTGAGAAGTCCCGCAGCAAAGAACCCTGTGCTTCCCAAACTCAATAGTCCAGGGAACCCTTTTATTCCATTAGTCCCATGAAACCAGGGTTACGTGGAAAATGCTTTGGGAAACAGGGCTTAATTCTGCAGTTAAGCCAGCTGAGGTACGGAGCCGAGAAACGTCTAAGTCCCCACCCAGAGCCTGCACAGAGGGGAGGCCGGCCTGAAAGCAAGAATTGTAGAGTATTTGAAGAAGGGTTCACTCTTGTTACCCTTGAGGAAGCAAATGGCCCCCCTGACCCCCGGGCCCTGGCCTGGCTCCCAGCCGGGCCGTGCTGTCCTCTGATGGGCATAAGCCACCTCATGGCACCCCGACCTTATGCAAGGTCATGATGAAGCAAGGGAGGTCACCCACGCAACAGCAAACCTTGTCCCCGCTCGGCTAAAACGAGGGGTTGCTACTGCTTTACCCACCGTGACTCCCCACCCTCCCTGTAGATGAGTCAGACCCGCATCAGAGGACTGCCCCCCTTTCCGACAGCAGCCAATCCAGAGTGAACCCCCCTCCTCAGACCCTCCCCAACCTCCCCCCAAGCCCACTCCCACAGCAGGCTATTTGTGACACCCTCTGGCTCCACGGCTCCGCACGGGGAGGGTCCATCACCGGTGCGTCAAGGGCTGAACGCAACCGGCCACCCCAGGCACTCCTGGGGCGGTTGGCTGGGGGGCCTCCACACTCCTGAAAACCCACAGCCCTCTGAGCTAAACACATCGCCACTGTGTTATACATGCAGCATCTTTTTGAAATTATGTGGAATTTATTTTGCAGAGATATTCATTGTGATAAGGCTTGACTCGGGGGAACTGTGTTTTCAAAGCAAGCCGTAGACCAAGAACTATATAGTGAGTGAAAGAGACAGTTTACGCCCCTCTCCCCAGTCCAAACGTAAACCCAGGTCTCCCTAAACCAGAGTGCGCCTCTTCCACTGCAGCCCACATCTGCCATTGGGCGCTGGGGGAACTGGGTGGGGTGGGTAAACCCCGCAGCGCCGCGGGCAGCTGGGTGAGGACCTGCGTGCTCTTGGGGGAAAGATAGTGACGTTGGATGGTTAGGATTTCAAATCCGGGTTCCAACCCTCCATAACTGACCTTGGGTGAGTTTCTCCACATCCTGGAACCTCAGTTTTCTCATCTGTAAAGCGGGGGTGCTAATATTAGCACCCACAATTCCCATGTGGTTGAGGACTTAGTAGACAGCACACATGAAGTATTGAGCCCAGTGCCCCCATCAGCAAACAGTGAGGGCACGTTACCGTCATTACCCTTAACTACCCAGTAAAGGTCTGCTGGGTAGTTCTGTGTTCCTTCTGGGGTAGATTAAGTTCTCGGCCCTGGCTGCCCACGGGAACCCCCTGGCAGCTTTAACAAACACAGGTGCCCCCTCACCCCCGCCCCCCAGGTGAGGAATCGTGGGTGCTGAGAACAGCTGGACACAGCCTCCCTCCCCCTTAAATCCATACAGCTCTGCGGAGCGAGCAAGGATGGACGGTTCTGATGGCCCTTTCAGGGAGGCCAGGGCCCAGTTTCGCACCCCCGGGGCCACCTTTAGAAGGTGCATGCTGCTGGCTGCACCCAGGGCTGCTGGAAGCCTGGGAACGGTGGGCGTTACAGGGAGGTGGTCGGCACCAAACCCCGAATCCCTCTCACGTGTGATGAAAACGACTCACATTCGTGGAGTGCTTCCAGCGTGCTGTGCTGAGGGCTGCGTGTGCAAATATTGCTTTAATCCCCATGACCCCGCACTGTACGGGAGTTAGTTTCCTGCGGCTGCTGTAACAAACGAGCGCCAGCTGGGAGGCTTAGAACAACACAGCCGTATCATCTCACAGTTCTGGAGGCCAGACGCCTGATGTGGGTGTCGCTGGGTGGAAGTAAGGTGTTGGCGGGGCTGTGTTCCTTCTGAAGGTGCCGGGGAGAACCCCCTTTTTGCCTTTTCCAGATCCTACAAGCGTCTGTGTGCCCTGTCTCCTGTCCCTCCCTCCATCCTCACAGCCAGCACTGGCAAGTGGAACCCTTTTGCTAACACTTTACTTTGACTCCCTCTTCTGTCTCGTTTCCACTTTTATGCACCCTTAGGGTTCCTCTGGACCCACCTGGATAAGCCAGGATAATTCCTCCGTCTTTAAGTCAGCCGATTAGCGAGCTTAACTTGTCTTCAACAGCAATTCATTCCCCGTTGCCGTGTAACCTGACACACCCGCAGGTACTGGGAACGAGGGTGGGACACGCCTGGGGGGACCACTGCCCACCCCTCTACGTTCAACGCATTCCCATTACACAGGTGAAGACGCGGAGGCTCAGCATGGCCACGTGGCCACACAGGAAGTGAGGGCCCCAGAGCGATCCCCGGCCCGTCGGGCGGAGGCCGGGGCCACCGTCCTCCCTCTTCAGCCTCTGCAGGCCTAACGCGGGCTGCGGAGTTCCGCATCGTGGTCTCCAGGACACGGAGTCTCATCCCACTCCTGCGGCCTGAGCAGATGCAGAAGCCGCACGTGAAGCGGGGGGGGGGGGGGGGGGGGGCGTCTCGCTCCCCACCCCATTCCCAGCCCCGACGATTCACAGCTGGGCTTCAACCAGATACCTCGCCACACCCTGCCCAGCCGGTTTCTGTTCATCGAATCGGGCCCATCGCGTGTTGTGTCCAGACCAGCTGTGAGTGTGGGGGGAGGTAAAGATAAGAAACCGTGCAGGCCCTGGAACCCGCCCAGCGTGGCTCTCGAAGGCTGTAGTTGTAGTTCTGGAGATTCACGAGTCAGAGCCCTCGCCTCTTGGATGACTGCTTTTCTGTCTGTGGGTCCATTTGGGGCCGGTCTGGGAGTGAAAACGTCCGAGTCAACACTCACCAGCATTTTGGGTGAGGTGTAAGATCTGGAGGGAGCAGCTGAAGGTACAGAACAAAATCTTCAGGGAGGTAGTGTTTCCACCAAAGACGGCGTGTACCTGTGCTCCTTGACGTGGAAGGAATCAGCAAAACAGTACTTGAGGCAGAATCTCAGGGCCTGAAGGCCCCGTAGAGACAGACAGACCTCTGTGTGTCAGTAAGAACATGGGGCCCCAGGTGGCCCTGCCCGCGCAGGCCGCCCGGAGAGGGACCCGGGCATTGAGACGCGAGCCCAGGCCTCTGCGGCCTCCCCAGGGCAGGGCCGCCCGTCGGGGGCTGCACGGTCTCGTGACCTGTCTCAGAAGACTCTCCCTCCCACCTGCCCCTCCTCTCTCTCCTGGACTTTTCTCCTGCAGCCCTGCCTCCCCTCCGAAGGTTCTGGCAGGACTTGGAATGTAAACCCTTAAAGGTGGAAACTCTGGGTTCCTGGGCACTGGGGTACCCTCTCGGGGGCCATTGGGACCTTGCTGGGAACACGCACCTGGGGGCCTTTTAGCAGTGCCCCCTGCTGCCTCCCTGGACCCGGGAATGTGAGAAGCCCTGTTTAAAGTTCTCTTTAAAGTTTCCAGACCCTTCTGAGGGTGGGTGTAGAAATGAGTCCAAGTTGGGGTTTTGTCTTTGTATTTCTTTGTGTGTGTTCTGAATTTATTTTTTGCAACAAGCATTTTTTTTTTTAAATAACAGAAGGATACCATTTTTATACTACTTCCATTTGGGAAAATGAAGTCACGACTCCCACCACGTGGATGCCTGTGTGTGTCTGTAGCTGCTGGACACGCCCCGTTCAGGTGCCGTGGGGACCTGGTCAGTGCAGGCTCAGACGTGGCCATTCACGGGGGCAATGCAATGGTCTCTTCCCTGCTGGTGGGTGTCACACCCACGGCGTGGAGAGCAAAGGGACCCCGGTTGGGGGGGGACAGCCTCTCTCCTTCCTCTGGCGGCTGCAGGGGCTCCCTCTCCTTCTGTGCTGCTGCCTGCCCTGGGGGCTCCTCCCCACCGAGCTGGCCCCGTGGCTTTCTCAGCAGGGGCCCTTGGCGCTCCCAGGAGTGTGGGGTGGGGAGGGGGCACACAGGCTTTTCCCCTCAGGCTTGCCACGATGGGTGCTGCAGGGGGCAGGAGAGGCCAGGACAGGGTGCTGATCCACACTGGGATGTGGTGAAGTCAGGGAGGGCTGCTTGGAGGAGGGGACATCTGCGCTGGGTGTCAAGGCCTCAGCCAAGCCCGGAGCTGGGGGGACAGGATGCTTTACGTCCAGGCAGCAGCAGTAGCAGCTTTAGAGAAACAGCAGCTAGTGGGTTGGCTGGCACCTGGGGAGGGGACAGCCTGGGCGAGGGGACAGCAGAAGAGGCAGGCGCAGGGAACAGGCTTTCTGAGTCCCTCAGGGCCTCGTGCACCTTGTAAGGGCAGCGGGCGGTCACACGGGGCGTTGCCGGGCAAGGCACCGTCCGATTTGCCTGTGAGCCTGGGGAGCGACGCAGAAGAGGGCTGGGGGGCTGTTTAACCCCGTGGGCCAGAGGCAGTGAGCCTGGACCTCGGCTGGAGCGGGGGCCGGCCTCACCTCGGACTGAACACGGCCTCCATCAGGGATTGGGAGGACGGCCCTGGTGACCACATGCGTCTCAGATGGTGGGATGTGAGGCAGAAGCCCGGGGGGGCATTTGAGGGGGAGGTCTGTCCAGCTGTCCTATAGGAACATACCCTCCCACACACCCGTTCTGGACATAACATCTAGTTATGCTTCAGGCAAGATGGCTACACGGGGGCCAGGATTCTCACCTCCCTGAGAATCCATGTGGCGCTTTGGGGCTGAGTGTAGGGCTCCCCGGGCTGGCTGGCTTCCAGGAGGCGGTGGTGAGAAAACCCGAAACATCGACCGGGGGCGTTGGTATCATGAGGAAGGGAAACCAGCCTTTTCGTTGCCCCTCCTCGATCCACCATTGGTTTGGTTTGAACACATTTTCCCCCTTAATTGTTTTTTTAAATTATAAAAATAATACAGCAACCGCATTATATAAAATTTGAAAAAGGAGAAAAGAACGGTCCTCCCATATCCCGCCCCGCCCCCGCTCTAACCCAGCAGCTCCTGGTCCTCGTTCTGCTGCGAGAATGTATTTTGAATTGCGATTTTTTTTTGGTAAAGCGTATTATATCATGCACACTGTCCTCGTTGCTACCCAGTCATCACAACTGTGGGGAGAGTTTGGGTAGCATGCAGGGACCGGTGTGCCGTCCTCTGTGACGCTAGCCCTGTGTGGGTGGCCAGCTAGGTGGTGTGGAAAGTCCTGGTCCTCTGGGACGAGGCTGCAGATGCTTGAGGGTGGGTGTTTCTGCTTCTTTCTAATTGTTCTCTTAAAATAATGTCCAGGAGTGGCATTAGCAGGTGGCTGGTATGACCTAGTCCCTGGTCACTTCTCCAAGGCATCCGCCTCGCGCCCCTCTCCCCTCTGCGGCCGCACAGGGCTCCCTGCTGTCCTCAAGCATGTTATTTGTGGCCCTGCCTCAGGGCTTTGCACCGCTGCTCCCAGAACACCCTTCTCCCAGTCATTCACATAGTTTTTCCTTTTCATCGTCCAGGGGTCTGCTCGAATGTCACCTCCTCAGAGAGAGCTATCCTCACATTCTCTGCCACCGTCTGGCTTTATTTTCTTGGGGGCACCTGCCACCATGTGACATTTGTGCAGCTGGTGGCCTCCCGCTAGACAGTGAGCACCGTGAGGACTGTGTCCGGTGCATCATTGGGTCTCCCGCTTCCCGCAGGGGCCTGGCGCACAGGAGGTGCCGGACCGCACGCGCCGAACGAACAGTCAAGGACACAGAGTTGTTACGAAACTTTCAGGTCTCCTGACGTGAATTTCCGAATTGTTTATAGAAGGTGTGGCCATTTCCCAGTCCTCCTCAGAGGCTCTTATGAAGGTGCCAGGGGCAACTTCCGTCGGGGATTTTGCCTGCGTATCCATGCCTCCGAAAAGGTGGACGTGAGAACACGCTGGGTGTTAGTCTCAGTGGTGCTGGGGTAGGTCCCGGATGGAAGCATAGGTCTCTGCCCTTAGAAGCAACATTTTCAGCCCTGTGTGACCCCCCCCCCCCCCGCCCCGAGTCCTGGAGATTTCAGGCTACAGCCACGGACGGAGCCCCTCACTCCCCGTGGGGGGACGACCCCACTCTAGAGGCCAGAACACTGTGGTCCAGGTGATGCTGACCTGCCCCTGGGGCCGCCTGAACCAAACCCAGCCCAAACCCAGACTCAGGCGTCTCAGCTCTGGGGCCTCGATCCTGAATGTGACCCAGATGAGGAGGAAAAGAAACGAATTGGCTCGTGGGTCCAAGTATCGCAGGAGCCCAGCTGGCTGGATCCTGCCGGGCAGTGGGGCCAGATGGGGCACACCCACATCCTGAGGGCTCACGGGTGCCAAGTGCTTGCCAGTCGTGGGGCGTCCAGTTTAATTCTCCCCATGACTCTGGTGAGGGAGCATGAGCCCCATTTTTCAGCTGAGGACACTGGGGCTCAAAGAGGGGGACGGTGACACGGCAGGTAGCAGAGGGGGATTTGGCCCCCGGGGCTGCCACATCAGGAGCGGGCACTTTCCGTGAGCTGAGATGGACAGAGCCCGGCAGTCCTGCTGCTCTTGGGACAGCCCCACCCAGCCTGCCTGGACCGCTGGGCTGTGCCCTGGTCCACTGCAAGCAGAGATCTTGTTCTTCCCAGGCTTATCCCAGAGATAGCTCTCAGCAGGGCCTGGGGATCTGCATTTTAATAAACTCAGCAGGTGATCCTGAGGCCTGCGGCTCAAGACACTTGGAGAAACCACGGCCCTGGAAGAATCCAGCTTCCCCTCGCTCATCTTCCCCAAACGCTGACCACACGGGAAGACATCTGACAGTGATGGGCTGGCACCTGTGAGGCTGCGGCGCTCCCCCCACAACCCGTACGAGGAAATCCTACTTTCACTGGTGCTAATTAAAGAAAGGAGACCAAACCCTATGGATGCTTAGATCTGGAAGGACACTTAGAAATCATGCAATGCTGGGGTTTTGTTTCCTTTTGAATTTTGGTGTTTCAGAAAATTGGCTTTGTTCTTAGAGCAGGTTCACAGCAAGATTGAGTGGAAAGTCCAGAGTGTTCCCGTGTACCCCTTGCCCCCCTCCGGCCTCCCCGGGGTCCCCCGGCCACCTCCATGGCCCACCAGAGTGGCGCGTTCCTTACAACCTGCATTCACACACCATCAGCACTCAAAGTTCATGGTCTACGTTCGGGTTCAGTCTTGATCTCGTACATTCTGTGGGTTTGGTCAAACATAAAACGGCGTGTATCCACCATCAGAGCATCGGAGTCGTTCCACTGCGCTAAAAATCCTCTCTGCTCCACCCACTCGTCCCTCCCTCCCCAATACCCCGCTTTTTTAAACTGGAAAATCCGGTTGCTGGCAGCTGTATCAAGGCCGAGCACACACACACAGGCAGCCTACTACAATGGGAGAAACTGTTTGGGGGGAGGGAATAAAGTGATACGATTGGTCATTAAAAATGATCTGTTATCATGAAAAATGTTTTGTGAAATCACTGCAAGATGCACAGGAATTTTAAAGAGGACCAGATTTCAAGGAAATCTGGGCCTTTAAAAGTGGTAGGCTGGTAGAAATGTTATGAACCAGTCTCCCCAGGAAAGCAAAAAAGGCCTCTGCCGATTTCCGTGGTGTAAATACTCCCACCTTAGCCTCTTTAAGCTGCCGACGTGATGTCCCCGAGCACGGGGCTGGGAAGAGGCACACCGCTGGCTTTCACGGGCTGGGGATGCTGCTGGCGGTGGGGGCGGCTCCCGCACAGCGCTGGCCCTGCAGACCCCGGGGGACAGAACGCAGACGTCTCCGTGAAATACTGAAAGCTTAGGTCGAGAGAGGATGGAGAGGTGGAAAAATCGGTTACACGTCTCTCAGGGAATTAATAGCAAAGCCACTATTGGAACCCAGCTCCCACCTGCAGCAGGTGAATTGTCTGCCCGCAAGTTCTAAGTAGTGAACGAAGATTGTTGTCATAAAATGACGCCCCGGGCTCTACCGCCACACGGAACATACAGGGAACAACAAGCTCTGTATCAAGTGTAGGACCCGCTCATTCCCTCCTCCGCTTAACTCTTCACGGATTCGTGAGTAATTAAGACAGTGCTTACGGAACGTGGACTGCCTGCCGGCATCATTCGAGGCACTGCAGGAGTGAGTGAGGCGCCGGTGGGTGCTCCCCAGGTGGGTGGGCGGGTGGGTAGGGGGCTCGGGCGTGCTCACGAGGAAAGGGCTGAAAGAAGCTGCAATGGAAAGCGAGATGCGGCCGGAGCCTTCTGGACTTTCCCAGGCTCTGATCACGCGGCCCGGCAGCTGTTTGGTGACTTCCGGCCCCTCTGGTCTGCTCGTAACGGCACACCTGGCCCAGGACCTGCACTGCACAGGTGCACAGCGGCTGTTCCTGGAACGAGTGGGGGCTGGGTGCCCAGACCGCTCACCCCTCCTCAGGGGTGGGGTGCGGTGGGTGGGTTCTGTCTTCCTGATCTCACCGATCCCACCCAGTTCTAAGGTGGTAGTGAACAAAGTGCACCTTCCTTGAGCCCCTTCCTCCTGAACACCGAGGGGAAGTCCGGTCATTTACTGAGATGCTAACGAGGCCTTGGAGGGACCGAACTGAAGGCAACATTATGTCAAAAGGTTGAGCTTGGAATCTGACCAATATAGGTTCAAATCCCATCTCCACCCCCACTTACTGTGTGGCCTTGGCGAATTCCCTTCCCCTCTCCGAGCCTCAGTTTCCCCATCTGTGCAATGGGGATACACTGGCTCGCCTCCCAAGGTTTGCTGTGAAGACTGGAACTCTTATGTTGATCTAATATAACATATAATAATATAATTACAGTTTGCATCAGGCATAGAGAGGGCACATAATAAGTATTAAAAAAAAAATGAAGGCAGTAGACAGCAAATCTAGCAGAAATCTCAGCATATTGAAGGAAAAGGGACTCTGGGGTTGATCCAGCTTTTAACTTCTCAGATGAAGAAGCTGGGAACAGAAAGGGGAAGAAGCGACTGGCCCCCCCATCACCCTGCGAGTGAGAGTCAACACTGAAACTCCACCTGCGCTGACTGTCAGCCTTGGGGGCTGTGCTGGGGAGTTGATGGTTTCAGAGGCGGCAGGAAAGTGGGAGGGGGTGGCAAGGGAGATGGGGCCGGGAATTAGCTGAACTCCTGCTTCAGGGTGGGTTACTCTGCCTTTTGGGCCAGAGCAACATTTCCTCAGGGCGATGCGAAAACAGCCTTGAAAGTACTTTGCAAACTGTGACGTGCTGTGCACTCTTACCAATGACTAGTCACGTTTACTGATGCTTACTACGTGCCAGGGAGGGCGTCAAGTGCTTTGCGTGTAATAAGTCCTGCCAAAAGCCCCAGGAAGGAGCAACTGTTACCCCCAATCTGTAGGCAAGGAAACCAGGACCAGAGAGGTGAAGTCACTTGCCGGAGGTCACACAGCTGAGAACAGGCAGAGCTTGTATCCAACTGACTCCAAACTCCAATCTTTTTTTTTTTTTTCCCTTTGGCCATGCCACGCATGCCTCCTGCAGTGGAAGCACCGAGTCTTACCCACTGGACCGCCAGGGAAGTCCCCAAACTCCAATCTTTGACCACTGCACCCAGCTGCGTCTTTGGGGGGTCCTGGCTCCTGGAACTGGGGGAAGGTCAGCAGATGCTTGTGGCTGGAGAAGGTGGCTGGTGGCTGTGCTCGCCGAGGCCGCCGCCACCCCGTCCACATCTGGGTCTTCCAGAAGCCTGAGCACTCCTCCAGCGGAATTCACCCCGTGCCGGGAGGAGAAGCCGACCCTGTCTCCTTTTCAGGTGAGAAACCGAAGTCGAGGCCCTGGCCATCTCCTGCATGGAGCCCCAGGGGTCAAGACCAAAATACTCTCCTGGCCCTTGAACTCCATCCGGCCTCACATCCCTTGGGCCTGCCCCGCGAGCACCCTCTCACTTCCCAGGTCATGGAGCCCGCGTCCTGCGGGAGGCCAACAGGGCAGGGGCTTGGCTCCACCCTGGAAACATCTGGCTCCTGGGGACACTTCGTGGGAAACTGGCATCCACCCACCTTTGGGTTCTGAGCTGAGCCAAGAGCGGGCAGCCGCCCTGATCTCCCCCCAGCGCCTTTGGGCCAGGGTGGGGGCAGACGGAAGGAGGAGCACGGGGGAAGGTGTTCAGCCTTGCCTCCAGGGATTCCATCAAGGGCCGCTCAGGGGTCACTCTGGTTGCAAAGGAAGTGGGGTGGGGCTTGAAGTTGCACCTAAACAACACTTTGTAAGAATCCAGGAAATGTGAGTTATTGAAAACAAAGTATCCACGAAGGGCTGATGGAGGTGGAGGCTGGGGGCTACGCTCACCCCCTGGCACCACCCGAACTTCCCAAAGGCCAGAATCATCCAGCAATGGAGGGCGGAAGCGCTCCGTCTCTGCAGGGGACCAGCCTGGTGGGTGGGGCCCGGGGGCTTTGCCAGCTGTCCTCTGCGACTGCTGTGTGGGATGTCTACTGCGTGGGGGTTCCTGGAGTCGGGGGCCAGTTGGGGTTGAAAGCCAGCTGCATCCCGCTCCACAAGCTGGGGAAGGCACAGCTTCCCTGACTCAGGCAAAGGCACCTTAGGGGCCAGCCCTGGTTCAGCTTCCTGGTCTTACCTCAGGAACAGGCATGGAATCCAACAAAATTCCAGAATAAGGACATGTATGATTTCACATCACAGGAAGTTACTTGGAGGCTTCAGGCTTGGCTGATCCCATGCCCCAGAGGTGTCCTCAAGGAGCCAGGTCCCTTCTGTCTCCCTGTCCTGCCGACCTTGACGTTGGCTTTGTCTTTGGGCTGGTCATAAGATGGCGGCCGTGGTTTCGGGCATCGCGTTCAGGTGACGGAATCCAGAGGAAGAAGTGAGACCGCCTCCTCCGTGGTACTCTCCTGGAAGCGAGGAGACGTCTCCCAGAAGGCCCCTGGCTGACACTGTGTTACATTTCATTGACCAGAACTGGGTCACATGTCCAGACCTGAACCGATCCCTCTGGAGCAATGGATTGATGATTGGTTTAGACTAATGATGGGGGTGGGGGTGGGGAGAGAGGCTGAGGGTGTCAGCCTCAAGGTCCACACAGCCTAAAAGACCATGACTCCATCAGCCTTGCAGGGCTCTCTCCTCTGGAAATGCAGGCCTCCCAGCTCTGAATTAAAATGGGTGGAGCAGACTCCCCCCAACATGGCAGACTCAGAGCAGCTGCATCTGAAACCCTCAGAAGCCCACCCTGTTTCCTGCTGCTGACCATCCTTCAACATAGTCCTTGGCTGACGTCCGATTGGCTGAACTGCACCCAGCGACTCGCCAGCACTGCCCAGTCCCCCACTGCTCCGTGGTGCTTTGGCCTCGGTTCTGCCAACACCCTTACACCAAGAAAGCACCTCACCACTGCCTTCTATCTCTTTCTCATCTCCCTCTTTGGTCCCTTGCCCTAGAAGCCCAGGTTTTATATCTTTGTTCCCTCGAGCCTCCGGTCTCTGAAGGTCTCCTTTCAACCACAGATGGTGCCCCCAGCCCATCCAGTTGGGTCTTGGAAAAATGATCAGGGGAACTCTTCGCTTCACTTAACCATCTTTCCTTTCTCCCCGCCGCCACAACTTTGTGTTATGAAGACTTTTCAAGGAAACAGAAAAGTTGAGAGTGGTGGACACTGATGTTTCCCCACCACCCACATGCAACAGCTGTTCCCATGGGGCCACATTGCTTCAGAGATCCGTGTTTATGTATTTGCTGATTCATTTGAAAGTAAATTGGAAGGTGTGTTCACAGACCACACGCAAATATGTTAGAGTTCCCCTTCAGAATTCCAATGGTATTATCACACCAGAGAAACTTAATGTCATCTTTATGCACATCAAAACAACAACAAGGTACCACCTCACACTGGTCAGAATGGCCATCATCTAAAAGTCTACAAATAATAAACGCCAGAGAGGGTGTGGAGAAAGAGGAACCCTCCTACACTGTTGGTGGCAATGTAAGTTGGTGCAGCCGCTATGGAGAACAGTATGGAGGTTCCTTAAAAAAATGAAAATAGAGTTGCCATGTGACCCAGCAATCCCACTCCTGGGTATGTGCACCCCAGTGTTCACAGCAGCACTATTTACAGTAGCCAAGACGTGGAAGCAACCTAAGTGTCCATCGACAGAGGAATGGATAAAGCAGATGTGGTACATGTATACAATGGAATATTACTCAGCCATAAAAAAGAATGAAATAATGCCTTTTGCAGCAACATGGGTGGGCTTAGAGATCATCATACTAAGCAAAGTAAACCAGACAGAGAAAGACAAATATCATATGATGTCACTTATATGTGGAATCTAAAAAAATGATACAAATGAACTTATTTACAACATAGAAGTAGACTCACAGATATAGAAAATAAACTTATGGTTACCAAAGGGGAAAGGGTGGGGAAGGGACAAATTAGGAACTTAGGATTAAAATATACACACTGCTATATATAAAATAGATGACCAACAAGGACCTACTGTATAATGCAGGGAATTATACTCGATATCTTGTAATAACCTATAATGGAAAAGAATCTTAAAAAAGAATATATCTCTATCTGTATCTATATATATATAGGTACAGATATATCTGAATCACTTTGCTGTACACCTGAAACGGACAACATTGTAAATCAACTATATTTCAATAAAAGTTAAAAAAAAGAGACTTAATATCATCTTTAATATCCGGCCTCTATTAAAATTTCCCAGTGATGCATCCATCATTGCGATTCATTTGAATCTGAAAAGAAGTGAATTTCTTCCAGCCTGTGAGGGGTTAATGAAGTTGCTCTCAAGTGACCAAAAATACATGGAAAAACACATGCAATTTTCCCAGCAGCCTTCCTTATCATTTTCTCTACCCCCACTTCCATCTCTCAAAGTGATTTTTTTTTTTTTTTCCAGGTCAGGCACAGGGCAGAAACCAGATGGCATTTCATCTGCAACTCAAGGGCCTTGTCCTGGGAAGGCTCCGGGTCTCGGCACGAGATGGTGTCCCTCTGGCGTCCAGCAGCTCACTTGGAAGTGGGTTCCGTTCCTGCTTCTGAGCATTCGCTCGGTCAGTTCTCTTGACTTTGAGTAATACCACAATGGCTGGTAGCCTTCTGCTTTGCCTGTCCTCCAGCGCTGAAGTGACACTTCCTCCAAATTAGATTTCTCAGTAAACCATGTTGACTGACCCTTTTAGGGAAGTGACCACAGGGTCTGTGGCCACAAAAAAGTGGAGGGGCCTCAGCTAGACAAACAGCAGATGTTTTGTTTTCCAAACAAATGCCTGGGACCGTGACAATTCTGTTTTCCAGACTCAGAGAGAAGAACAATTTCTCTTTTCTTCTCAGATGCGCCCAGGCGCCTCTGGGGCAGTGCTGGGTCATTGTTAGTATTGAGACAGTTAATATTTATAGAGCAGTGGCTACGTCCGGCACGACTTAACCCACCCCCGTGGGATAGCGTGGGAGACGGAATAAGGGCCTCCAAAGACAGCCACGTCCTAATCCTTGGAACCTACGAATGTTCCCTTAGACGGCCCCAACAGGACTTTGCAGATGTGGTCAAGCTGAGCATCTTGAGAAGGGAGATTATGCTGGACACATGCAGTCACAAGTGTCCTTCGGCAAGGAAGGGAGAGGGAGGTTTCACACAGAGATGAGCGCAAGCCGTGTGGTCATGGAGGCAAAGATTGAGTAATGGGGCCGCGAGCCAAGAAAAGACAGCAGCCACCAGAGGAAACAGATCCCCCCGGAGCCCCCAGAGGAAGCAGGGCCCTGCCGACACCTTAATTTTGGCCTAGAAACTGATTTCCGGGTCCTGGCCTCCGGAACTGTGAGAGAATACATTTCTGTTAGTGTAAGCCACCAAGTGTGAGGTGCTTTGTTAAAGCAGCCCCCAGGAAAGTACCGCAGGCAGGTACCACGAATGTCATCTCATTTTACAGGTAAGGAAACCATCCGAGCAGTGATCTTGACCTGTAAGGGAAGTGTTGGACATGACCAGGGTTTTGGTCAGTTTGGCTGAAGATTAGGACCCAAGTACTCGAGACTCTGAGCGTCATGAGGGTGGGGGCCAGTTTCCTACTTCTCTGTAAACTCTGGTCTAGGCATGTTGGTAAGCTTTCTAGATGTTCCTCTGAGCGATTCTGTAATGTTTGCTGCAGGTGTTGGATGTTCAGGATTGAGGCAGTTCAACTGCCTTCCTGTATCTCTCTCTCTCTCTCTCTCTATCCATCCATCCGCCATGCCATCTGTCCAATCATTCACCTATCCATCTGTCCATTCACTTGTCTGTCTATCCATCCTCCATCTTCCTCCACTCTTAACCATCCATCTATCCATCCACTCAACCCCCATTCAACCATCTGTCTTCTAGAGACTTCTCTGGTGGTCCAGCAGTTATGACTCCACACTTCCGCTGCAAGGGGCATGGGTTCGATCCCTGACTGGGGAACTAAGATCCCGCATGCCATGTGGCGTGGTCCCCAAAACTTATTAAAACAAACAATCAAACAAACAAAACCATCTATCTTCTCATCCATCCCTGAACACTTGTTGAGCTTAAGCATGTGATGTCTAAGAATGGGATACTTAAGAATGGGATACTAAGCTGGACAAAACTAAAATTCAAAAAGGCACATACACCCCTATGTTCACAGCAGCACTATTCACAATCGCCCAGGCATGGAAAGAACTCAAATGTCCATTGACGGTTGAATGGATAAAGAAGATGTGGTACACACATACAGTGGAATATTACTCAGCCATAAAAAAGAATGAAATAATGCCATTTGCAGCAATGTGGATGGACCTAGACAGTATCACATAAGTGAAGTCAGTCAGAAAGAGAAAGACAAATAGCGTATGATATCACTTGTATGTGGAATCGAAAATATGACACAAAGGAACTTATCTACGAAACAGAAACAGAATCACAGACATAGAGATCAGACTTGTCGTTGCCAAGGGGGTGGGGGGTTGGAGGGGGATGGACTGGGACTAGTGGATGCAAACTATTACATGTAGAATGGACTAACAACAAGGTCCTGCTTTACAGCACAGGGAACTATATTCCATATCCTGTGGTAAACCATGATGGAAAAGAATAAGAGAGTATATATGTATCACTGAATCACCTTGCTGTACAGCAGAAATTAACATGTAAATCAACTATACTTCAATAAAATAAATTAAAAAAAAAGAATGGGATATTCAGGATGGCTTTATCAAGTAGGAGGGCAGGGGACCACGGACACAGCTGCGGTGGTGGGGAGCAGGGGAAACCCAGGCCAGCAGGTCAGAGTCTGCGCTGGGAGGGTCATCACAGGCCAAAGAGCAGCCAGCCAAGGGGAAGTCAAGAGGGTCTCGCCCATCGGCGCAAAGCTGAAAGAGCTGTGGGAAGAGGGCCGCTTCAGAGCCTGGGCAGGCAGCTCCGGGCAGCGTGGGAAGCTGTGATAGCAGGGGGCAGGATTCTAGGACGTCCGAGAACTGCTGCACGTTTGGAATAGCAAAGAAGAAGAAATCAGGGCCCCAGACAAGGGGATTACAGGTAAAACGCAGGAAAGAAACTCAGGTCACCAGTAATTGGAGCATGAGGTGGGGAGAAAAATCTCAGGAACGAGGTACAAGGAAAGCCAGGTGCCCAAGGTCAACCTGATGCCCAAGGTCACAGCTGGTGTCCAAGGTCAACCTGATGCCCAAGGTCACAGCTGGTGTCCACGGTCAACCTGATGACCAAGGTCACAGCTGGTGTCCACGGTCAACCTGATGACCAAGGTCACAGCTGGTGTCCAAGGTCAACCTGATGACCAAGGTCACAGCTGGTGTCCACGGTCAACCTGATGAGCAGCCCAGGCACTCGTGCTGAGACCCCAGAGGCCTGGGCGAGGCCAGTGGGGCCGGGCCTGCGCAGGGGTCCAGCGGCACCAGCTGTGGGCAGACAGGAGCAAAGAGGCTGAGGCCCAGGCGGGGTGTAATCGGGCCTGGGCAAGGTTGTGAAGAAGTGGGGGTCGGTGCCAGGTGCTTACGGTCCCACCTGGCTGGTGCGTCAATTACATACACATTTAACGAGACCTGACTGTGTGCCGGGCACTTGGGACACACTACGGACGAGACCCAGCTCCCGACCTCTGGGAACTTGCAGTCTAGTGGGGCAGGCAGAGAAATAGAGAGTCACCCTAAGGGCTAAGGGCTGGGAGCTGCGGGACAGCAGTGGGGGCACCTGACCTGGCCGGGGTGGGAGGCATGAGCTGTCTCGGCCGGGGACAGATGAGCTGCAAACTGGGGACGATGGGAGTGCTGGGTGTGCAGGGGCCCTTGGCCCTGGCTGCACAGCAGACCCCGCTGGCAGCTGCTGGGACCCCAGCCCAGAAATCCTGATTCTGCTGATGATGGGAGGGGCCCGGGCCTCCGTATTTAAAACAGTCGCCTCCGATGACGGCAATGTGCAGTCAGGCCTGGGGGGAAATGCTTCAGGAGTGGGGGGCCGGGCTTGGCTGGGGAAGCTGGACACGCAAAGGCTTCCTGGAAGAGGTGATGTCACATCACACGCGGTATCTGCCTTCTCTTCTACCAAAACCAGAGACTGCCGAGGCTGGAGGGGCAGCCGGGACTGGTTTCAAGGCTGGGTGCTTGGCCCTCCTCTGGGCGGGGGGCCCCTGGAGCAGGCCCCAGATCTCACACTTTTTATTCTTCCCAGGAAGCCAGGCAGGCCCTTTGAGAGCGGCAAGCCTTCAAAAAACCACGCTATGAGAGTGGATGAGGGAAGAGTGGTGTGGAGCGATGGTGGGCGAGGCCTGAGACTGGGTGTTTCTCCCCAGTCCCCCAGGGACCCCCACGGTGCCAGCTGCAGACCACACTTTGAACAGCAACGGTGCAGAAGAGTCATTACCACCTGCTGGGGAATCATGTGGGAAGTTTTGAGTGGGGCTTCAAAAAAAAAATGACGATTCCTAAGGTTGACTTGGTCTCACCACGCGTGAAAGAACGAAAGCAAATACTTCAGGGAGGAAGGAAAGCACTGGGGTGACAGGCAGGTGGCTCCGGGGTCCTGATGAGGACACGAGAGTCGCCACAACCTTAATCTCACCCTCCACTCGCCCTGCCCCAGCGCAGCGCTTGCTACAGGGCCACGGCCGACATCAGCTCTCTGAACCTAAGAGTAAGATTCGGGCACAGCACCGTGCTTTAAAAATCACGTCTGGTTCCAGTGACATGTTCAGCAGTGGTCCGCCGGGGGTTGATGTTTCAAAAATGATGTAAATAGAATCGGAATAAAGTATGGAGACATTTTTTTCCGAATGAATGAGTGAGGTTTAATGGAGTTTTACAAAAGGGAAGAGATGCCAGAAAGCTTTTGGTTTTACGGGTAACGTAATGGTTATTTGGGGCGGGGGGCGGTGGAGGGGACCTAACGTGACAATACAAGAGAGGAGCTCACACTTCACACTTCTGGGAGAGGGGAAGGCCCACAATCCGTTTTGTGCTTTTAAGAAATTACCTAAAATATGAAACTTTCTGCTGCCCCCAAAGCAGCTCTCTCTGGCTAGATCATTTCATTACTTTTGGTTTTTTATTTACCTTTGTGGTTGGAATCTGGTGCCCTGGTGTGCTGAAAATAGCTCTCAGAAGTGACTTTCTTCACAGTAACGTCATCCCGTTTCCACGTGTTCTGAAAGATGTTGGCAAGGGCTCTTTGCTGTGAGTTTAGGCTGTGGCACCCTTGCTGGAGGGGCTCCCGGCATCCTGAGTCTTTCTGAGTATTGTTTGGGGGTCTTTTGCCCCGCGTGGTTGAGAGGTTGGGGCTGAGCTGTCCTGGCTCTTTCTGGCTCCAGCAACTGTGTTCTTTCTCTTATTGGGCTCAAGGGTCACTATCCCAACACTGTGAATCTGGAAATCATCAGTCAAAAAATTCCAGCCACCCGGAAATTAGCCATGAACACCGAAACGAGGACAAAAAGCCTCAGGTCTGCACATGTGACCCAAAGATCAGGTGTTCCAGCCCTTGCCCTGTGGTCAAGATGAGGGAGCTTCATGCTTGCTCAGAGCCTATTAACTTCCGTTTGCATACAATTCTAACTTTCTCGCTGTAAGGGTGCTCAGGCCACAGCAGTTTGTTATACAGGCAGACCCAGGCCAGCTGGGAGCTGCTGAGGAAAGGACAGTCACATGCCTTCAAGAGGGTGATGAAGACACAGGCATCTGGGGCATTTCATGTCGAGGCACATGGTTTTGTACACTTTGATACGATGCTTCTTCTGCCGATTAATCCCCCTGATGTGACTGGGGAACAGGACAGAAGGGGGAATTTTCACTGCTCTAGATACTTGCAAAAGTGGTGTGATTATGAACGGTGTTTTATTGTTGTTGTATTTTTGCAATATTTTCCAAAAAGTTTTAATGGAAAAACCTTCCGTCTCCAGGGCTAGGGCAAGGGAGGGGCTTTTGCAGGCTTCTTCCTGCCAAAGATGTTTGTGTGAGCTCTTTCCTCGGCTGCAATGCTCTTCCCCTAGACCCCTAGGTGGCTACAGATCTCTGCCCAGATGTCCCCTCCTGGGGAGAGCTGCCCTGACCCTCGCCCACCCAAGCACCCGCCCCTCAGCACCCTCCGCACTCCTCAGCCTGTGAACCCCCTCCCAGTGCCTTGCCCTCTCCACGAGGTTCCTCGCTGTCACAGGCTTCCAAAGGCTGGTGCTCCGGGCCCCCGATGGTGCCTTGCCAGCAGCGGGTGGCCGCACGGACGGTACCATCCCCCGCGTGGCTGCCAGCACGCCACACACAGGTCTCGAGAAAGCAGGTCCTGTGTCCCCCCCACACCTTTAAGGCCCATCGCATCCTGGGTTCATATCCAACCTTTGATGCTTGGCTGACCTTGGGTGAGCTACTTAGTGTGTGCGTGTGACTCAGTTTCTTTATTTGTACGATGGGGACACGGCCAGCGCCTGTCACAGGTGTCACGAGGGTGAAATGAATGAATACATGAGAACGCTTAGCACAGCCCCTACCTGCCTGCTGTGATGACTAGTTCTAAGAGAATGATGCTACCGTGACTACTGCTATTACCACGACGACTACAGCTACTGCAGTTGCTACAGTTACCACCGCTATGGGTGCCTCAGCAGAAACTCCCCACACCCTGAGTCAGGAAGCAAACCGGCATTGAAGTCAGACAGTGCTGGCTGTGTGAGCTCAGCTAAGTTGCTTCCCCTCTCTGAGCTTCTGTTTCTTTTTCCATGAAATGGGGGTAAAAATGGCACCTGTCTCCGGGGATTAATGTGAGGGTTAATGAGACCGCGCAGGTGCAACGCTCCGTGGAGCGCCTGACACAAGGTCCTGATGGTAGAGGTGAAGCCCCTTGAGAACAGGGAGCCTGCCTTCCTTTCCCTCCTTCCAGCCCTGGCACGGAGCAGAGGCCATGCACCAGGATGCAATAAACCAAGGAGTCGCTGAGAGCTGAGATCCCAGAGCCGGGTCGGCTCATCTGGAGGCGGGTCCATGTGGTTTCCTCTCTCTCTGCTCTCCCTGCCCCTCTTCGCTTCCACGATGCCTTCCTATCCCATCAGGACTGCCTTGTTGTCACACCTTGCCCGCAGGGGTCTGGCATCACCATGTATACCACCATGGGATTTAAATCAACAAAGCACCACCTTTAGAGCAACTGCTGGGGGCTGCTTTCCGGTATGTTAGGACTAAGCAGTTCTTTTATTTTTAATAATTTTTATTTTAATTAATTAATTCATTGCTGCATGCAGGCTTTCTCTAGTTGTGGCAAGCGGGGACTGTTCTTTGTTGTGGTGTGCGGGGTTCTCATTGCAGTGGCTTCTCTCGTTGCAGAGCACGGGCTCAATAGTTGTGGCTCACAGGCCCTGGAGCACAGGCTCAGTAGTTGTGGTGCACGGGCTTAGCTGCTCCACGGCATATGGGATCTTCCTGGAGCAGGGATCGAACCCGTGTCCCCTGCATTGGCAGGAGGGTTCTTAACCACTGTGCCATCAGGGAAGTCCCAGGGCTAAGCAGTTCTTGGTGAGAGGATTTCAGGTTAAGCAGGCGTGAGGGCTCCTGCCAGTGGGAGACCACCAGCCTGGCCAGTGCAGGATGGTCCCTACCCTTACCCCAATGTCCTAGACAAGTGTAAGACTGGTGTGGCTTTGAAGAGAAGCTCGGACTGCCTTGGCCATGTGTATTGGTCCATGTTTAACAAAGGGCTCTTGTGAAAGTTCCAGAGTCACTGAGTACTGAACTCACAAAGATGCCTTGTTTCTTTTTCTCTGTCAGCCCACATCTCGGGCTTTTCTTCTTCCTTTTGACCTCAATACAGAGGGGCTCTTCCTGGCTTCCCTCCCTCCCTGAGCTCCCCCAGTCCAGAGCCGAGGCCAGCGGCCTACATGGCCCTCTGCTGTGGACTGGGAAAGGCGCCCCTCTGGGCCAGGGCAGACCTGCAGGCCTAGGACTTGGCAAGCTCACTGCCATGCCTTTTGTGCAAATAAAAGGAGCCTCTTGCTTCAGACAGGGCAGCACACAGCTTGTATTTTTAGCTCCACTTGAAAGCCAGGTGCTTTGTGCAGTGCACAAACCATACCACTGTATGTGGCAGCCCTGCCTTGAACACCCAATCTATTGGCCTTGAAAACTCAGTGGTATAATCTCTTGCCGGCCATGCAGTTATATTCCTTAAAAACAGCTGGGCTGCTACACTGCAGTTGGAAAGAAAAAATTGCAAAGAAAATCAATGGCATGGAATGAAATCCCCTCAAACCACATATGTGTTAAGAACCTGCTCCTGTAAGTACGCCTTCTCCGGATTCACTGCCTCTAAACGGCTCTGGGAATGTTGTTTCCGTGAGTTTCATGTTATGCAAACTGTACTTTAAAACACTCTTTCCAACACTTAGTGGCTTGAGATTTAATTTCCGGGTGATGCTGCGTCCAGTGTTGCATTTTCATGGGTCTGGCTTTCCTGTGTGGCCTTATCATAAAGTACTAGAGGCTTAAAGAAACTCTCTCTTGAGCTGTGTATGTTTGATATCCACGTATTGACCAGTGAAGTTGTAAACAGATGAACAACAACAGTGAAAAGAAAAATTGAGGTATATCATAAAAAATGGAGAATCTCAAAACTGTAGCTGTAGAAGATGTCTCTGGATAAACATTCCAACTCACCCCCCTCCCCAACCCGCTCTTCATCCAGACGTTTTCCAGGGCTTGAAAGCTCCTCCTCCTCTTGGTTTCCTTCCCTCTGTCCGTCTGCAAGACCCCTCCTGGTTCAGCATGGCCCCCGGTATCATGCCTTTCCTCTCCTGCATCTCAGCTCACCTCCTCCCTGTCCATGCCCCCTTCCCTGCTCCACGGTGTTGAGCCATCGTGTTCAGACCGGAGGCTCCTGAGTTCAAACCCGGCCCCGCTGGCTGAGGTCCACGCTGGTGACTTTGAGCCAACATTCCTTCCTTCCCTGCAAAGTGGGAAGAATACCAGCCCCCACTTCAAACAGCTGCTTCAGGATCAAAGGAGACCTTGTATGCAAAGTGGTTATAAAAGTTCTGGGCTCGTAGTAAACGCTCAATTAAGTAAAACGGTAATGACTACTTTTACTGCCACTTCTCATTTTTGTATGACATTCAACATCCAATTTAACGTCTTCAGTGTACTTGGTGAATGATGGTATTTTCCCTTTACTATTTTTTTAAGGGAAAAATGCATACTAATGTAAGAGGCACACGCAAGGAATAGATGGGTCTTGCCAAAAAATTTACACAATGGAGAAAAATAGAAAAGTAAAAAATGGAAGTCTGTCATCCTCAAATTTCCAACGAGAGGTAAGTGATGCTTGTGCTTTGCTAGGCATCCTTCTCAGGTGCATGCTTGTGTGGTATGTGTGTGTGTGTGTGTGGTTTTTATACTAGGATTATACTGAATGCATCGTCTGCATACCTTGCGAAGTCCATATTTTGCGTGTGGAAGATGCTTATGTTTTTTCACAGCAATGTGCACCTGAAAGCGACCTGCCTGCCCAGCCCCATGTCTGGGATTGCTTTCACATGGGGATACCCTTTCCTGTTACAGGGCAGAGTGTGTGTAAGTTTCCCTCCATCAAATACTCGGCTCGAAGATTCTGCGGGAGGGGAGGTGGATTTTGCTGCTTTGGGCTAAATCTCCATTGCAGGACCCTGAGTTAGACGTGGAGGAATTGTGCCCCTGGGCTCCACTTCCTTTTGGTGTCATATGCTAGAGCGATTCTGGCCAAGAATAATTCTGAGAAAAAAGAGCTTCTGAATCAGTATAAAAACAGTTATTTTGCAAAAGGGCAAAACTGAAAAAAAATTTTTTTTAAAAGCATTACAGTTATAGAAGTGTGTCGCCTAAAATACTTTGTAACGGTTTGTGGGAATGTTCTGAGCCACATTATGAAAAGACCCTGCGCGAGAGTTTTCAAGGGCAATCCAAAAAACCAACGCTGAGCCTAAGCGCTTACCCGCCCCGCCCTGGAGATGTCACAACACGCGGCTCCCAGGGCCACCCCCATGCTGGACCCGTGGGGACCTGGCCGTGGCCTTCCAGCCTCACGTCAGGAGGGACGCACCGCAGAGGATTTGCTCGTGGAGCGCCTGACACCTCTGCCTGCCCCTCTGGCCCCAGCGCACGCACTGAAAAGCTGGAATCTTAAAGGAAAGTTTTGCACTTTGATTAAGAAGGAAAAAAAAGGTCCACCCACCACTTCCTCAATTGTCACAGCTCTTTCACCACTGGGAATGATGAAGAGGAGGTAAAAATAGACACAGTCATGATTTGTCACTTAGCAGGGACTCGGAGGGCCACGCTTGAGTGTACCCCCCTGAATTTAGAGCTTACCTCTTGGCTGTTTTAAGTTTGTCGTAGAGATTTGAGCCCCCGGCCCCTTTCTGTGTGGGCTGACCCTCAATCCCTCCTCCCCAGCCCAGACCCTGCTCAGCTCTGCTCCCAGACCTCTCCCCCTTGGAAAGATGGAGACTGAGCTGCACATTCTTGATCTCTGTATGAGCTGTAAATATCAATCCATTTAGTCCTCCCAACAACCCATAGGGGTATGTAGCAACATAATCACCACCACCATCGCCACCACCAGCATCACCACCATCATCATAATCACGTCCAGCAAGTTGCCCAGAATTAGTGTGATTGGCTGAATAATGCCCCCCCCCAAATGCCCCCAACTCTAATCCCCAGAATACGTGACCTGCCATGGCAAAAGGGACTGTGCAGATGTAATTAAGGATCTTGAGGTGAGGAGATTATTCTGGATGATCCAGGTGGCTCAAGGTAACCACGAAGGTCTTATACGAGGGAGGCAGGAGGGTCAGAGTCACCGAAAGATGTGAGGACAGAAGCAGAGTCAGAGGCTGGCAGCTGCTGGGCTGCTGGATTTGAAGGTGGAGGAAGGAGCCAGGAGCCACGAGCGAGGGATGCAGGCGCCTCTAGAAGCTGGAAAAGACGAGGAGACAAATTCTCCCCTGGAGCCTCTGGAAGGAGCACAGCCCTGTGACACCTTGATTTTAGCCCAGTGAGACCCATGTCAGACTTCTGGCTCCCAGAAGCCTGAGATAGTACATCGGTGCTGTTTCACAACGTGTGGTCACACGTTACAGCAGCAACAGAAGCCACATGGATAAGAGAATCACTTTGCAACCTGAATCTCCTGCTTTGTAAACTGGTGCCCTTCTCGGAGCAGGGACAGACTGACCGTGAGGCCAGCCACCTGGTGTCTGCACGCACCACGGCGCTGACTCCCAGCCCCGCCCCCCCCAACCCCGAGAAGGTTGTTGGAGGCTGTGTTCCGGCCACCTGCTGGGCTGCGGCTGGCCCTGTGCTCCGCCAGGCTGGGGGCTGACTTTTGAACTAGGACCTAGTGGGAAGTTGGAAAAGTGACTTTTGCCCAAGTCTGTACAAACAACAAGACAGAGGAAAACGGCCCCTGAGGGCTTTGGCTATAGGGTGTAGCCTAGCCACCGCTGTGTCTTCCTGCCCAGAGCGGGAGGCACCTTCCCTCGCCAAGGGTGAAATGAATGTCCCTCTTGGCTCACAGCCGGTCAGACCCGGAGCTTTCACATACAAAAAAATGCAGAGGGGACAGAAAAAAAAAAAAAAAAAAAAAAGAAGAGAAAAGAAAGAAAACCAGAAGCTGGCGGGTGCAGGGCAGGGAGAAAATGCTGGTCTGAGCTTGAGGAACACGGGGTGCTGGGTGGCCTGGCCAGGCACCCCGCTGTGGAGGTCAGAGGGTGACCTGGCAGCCGCGGTGACCTCTGAGATTCTGCAAAGCCCCTGCCAACGTTGGGGTCAAGATCTTAGTGAGGCAGGAGCACGCCAGCTCCAGGAAGAATCTGAGGCAGAGGAACTTGGCAGAAACCCAACTTCTCTAAAAATACTGAAAGCCCGTGGCCCACAGAGGCCTGATGGCAAGGCCCGTCGGGCTCCGACAGCCGGGTCCCTGACGGTTGAGACCCAGCGTGGTCCTGGCGTTAAGCAACAGGGCTCTGCCCCGGCCCCATCGCCACCACGTGCCCGGCCCTGCTCCCACAGAAGGTGAGGAGAGGCGCTGCCGTGGGCCTGCATGTGCCTGTCTGCGCTCACGTGGCCTCGCGTGCTGGTGTGCAGGCCGGAGAGGGGCTCCACAGCCCTGCTCGAGGCCTGGGGTCCCAGGCTGCCCCCGGGGGGCCTCTTCTCTGAGGACCGTCAGAAGGGCCCTCGGCTGGGCCGCAGCGTGGATCCTGGGCTGCCGCAGTCCACGACGGGACGGACGGTAGTGACAGAATAAGGAATTTACGGAGCTCTTGCTGTGTGCCGGGCCCTGTTCTAAGCATATCATCGCACCAATCCGCGGAACCCACGAGCCTATGAGATAAGAACTACTTTTAGTCCCACTGAATGGAGCAGAACTGCAGTCCAGAGAGGTGAAGTCACTTTCCTGAGGCCACACAGCATTGGGGCAAGGAGGGAGGAAGCCTGGGTACAGGGCTGAGGCCTGAAGACTCCACTCCACGGCCTCGTGGGAGAGTGCCAGCCTGAGCCACCTGGGCAGGTGTGGCCTCGGGTGGGTGGGGGCCCTTCCTCTCGCCCCTTGGCCCTCTTGAGTCTTCTAAACTGTCTGGTGACCTTGCAGGTAGGCTGAGAGGGCCGTGGCTGGGCTGAAGGCCCTGAGGGGTGGGAGTCACGAGGCGAGGGGTTTGGGCTCCGTGGCCCCCAGCTGGGAATGACGCGTGTGGGGCTGAAACAGTTGTCTGCCCGTCTCTAGGGTCTGATGCCTTCTGCTGCACTCCAGGGCGTCTCGCTGAGGCCTGCAGGTCTGGGATTTACAGCGGACGCCTGCCCTTGCAGCCCTGCTCCTCGCTGGTCAGGGCCCCCTGCCCACCGGAAGGGCAGCAGGGCAAGCGGCTTTCCTTCCTGGTGTCTGGCTGCGCAGCTGCCTGCGTGCTGTCCCCAGCCCTGCCGAGCTTCCTCCCACGCAGGATGGGGCCACGTGGGAGCCTGGCCCCGCCACCCACAGGGTCCCTGCCCCTCTGTGCCCAGGAAGAAGGAGGGAGTCCTCGCTCCCCTGCGCCCTTGTGGCCACCCCTTCTGGGCCATCCGGTGGCATCGCAGAATGACGGGAACAGTGACATGGGGGCCCAGGTGGGAAGAGTGGTGCCTGTGGTGTGGCAGCCCCAGCCTGGGTCCTGGGGCCCCACTGCGAGGCTCCCCTGCAGCCCCCCAACTTCCTAGCCACGGGGCCTGCCAGTCCTCTAGGTGCCTTGGTGTCCTTGTTAGGGACGTGGGGGCAAAGTAACAGCCTCCTCGTCAGACTTGGCGCCGAGTCAGCGCCTAGTGAGTGCTCCCTGTGCGTAGCTGTGACTGTCACCTTCTCGAGGGAGAGGCAGAGGTGTTCGCAGCTGTGCCTTGGCCGGGAATCGGCGGCCCCATCAGCCCAGTTTGCAGATGGGGAAATCGAGGCTCACGTATTCAGCTCTGAGGAAAGATCAGGCTCCTGGCTTATGTACTGAGCTCACTTTGTCCTCTTCTTCTGCCCTCTTGAATGTCAAGGAAGCCAGTTTGCCCCGAATATTTCACTTGTAGAAAATCAAGTTCAGAGTTTCGGCACAAACACCACGACCTCCTGACCCTGATGAGGGTAGGTGCTGCCACGTGAATGTCCGCTCACATTGGACACGTCCTGGGACCTGCTTCTTTCTGTTGAGGGGAAGCTTGCAGCAGGTCAGGGAACCAGAAGGGCTGCTAAAACCTGCCAGAAGCAGACAGCATGGAGAGTGGGTCCCTGGCACAGGTGTCAGAGGCCCTGGGCTCAAACCCTGGTCTTGCTTGTAGCTGAGACACCATCTCTGGCAGATGACTTCACCAGGTTCTGCTTCCGTTTACCCGTCTGCACGGGGCTCTCTTGAGAAGAGTTCAGGTAAAGCCCTTACACCAGGCGGATAACCAGCCTTTAATACACGTGAGCTACTGTTGCTCTCTTGATCGACCCTCTCACTTTGCGGACGGGGGAAACTGAAACCTGGACAGAGGAAGTGATCTCTGTGGGGACACCTGGTCCCAGCAGCAACGGGATTGACGGAGCTGAGAGAGACCCTTATTCCTCTGAACGAAGAGAGGTTTGCTTTAGGGTCTGTTTCTCAGGGGTCAGCTGTGTGGCCTCAGGAGCAGCACTTAACCACCACGGTTCTCGTTTCCTCGCCTGTAATACCCCCCCCCCACCCCGGCACCGCCAGCCCGGATCGTGTTTCCACACCGAGATGGAGGAAAGTTTTCAGAAAAGTTTCTTTGGGGCCGTAAGCTGAGAAAATGACACAACGAAATGAATATTGACTGTTGGCGTGAATCACTCCAATGGTTTCTTTTTCCCTTGACCTGTTAGAGGCAGCAAACATTTATTTCTCCACTGGCATAAAGTAACCTTTCTCTTATTTCCAAACATTACACGCAGAAAACCTAGAAAGCATGGAAAACACAAAGTCGGAGGGAAAAGGAAAAAAAAAAAGGAAAACTCAAGATGGGGAATTACAAAAAAAAAACACCTCAAAACAAAAAGAAAGTGGAAAGGAAAGTCAAGCAAATGTTTATGCCAGATAGGGCCCTGCCATAAAACCTCCGTGTTTCTGGTGAATGCTGTCCTGGTCCAGTTTGAAACCATGAAACCTCAGGGCGTTGCCTTCCCAGGAGCCATCTTGGAGCCTGCTGGAGGAAACCCTCATTTTCTAGAACCTTCTCCTGCACACCAGATGCCCAGTCACCCACGAGGTGGATTGGTGTGGGTGGCAGCCCTGGTCTGGCCTTTGGGACGTGCACGGCCCGTAGAGCAGAGCACAAGGTTCGAGGTGCCCTAGGCCTCGGCTGCCTCGGCAGCCCCCCTTTCTGCATGGCTTTTCGAGGTGGCCTTGGAAGGGTCTCCTCCTGGCTTCTCTGTGACTTGCCCCCCTCACTCATGGGCCGGGGACCCTTCGGCACCGATCAACGTGTTCTGCACAGAAGGGCTCTGCACACGGTGGTGGCGACTGTGATTTTCAGTGCAGCCCGAGCGTCCACGTGATACGAAGCAGTCGCTTTAGGACCACAGCGTGGGAAGCCTTACGAAAGCAGCCCGAGGAAAGCGAAGCAGCCCTTCCCTCGAGGGCCTGCGTCTGGCCTCGTCCAGCGACACGTGGCAAGAGGCAGGGCCACTTTCGGTTTGGTGGACACTGTTGGTTTATATCTTAACAATGAAGAAATGCCAGAGCAGGGTTGCACAACAGACGTCTAACCTCCTACGGTGCACGTCCTCTTTAAAAGCCGTGAGTGGGGGTGTGGAGACCTGGACAGGTCTGAGATGGAGACGCCTCATGAGTAGGGCACCTCCTCCCTGCCACCCCCTGTGTGAGGCTCCAGCCATGTGGCCGCTCTGTCTCTGGTGCTGAGCCCTGTCCAGCGCGCACAAGGTGCCCAGAAAATGCTGAGTGAGAAAACGGACAGGCGGCTGCACGAACGGAGTTCAGTCTTCACAGGAGAAGGAGCAGTGACCAGAAGGCTTCCTGGTCTCCAGGGCAGGCAGCCAGGCTTGCGATGAACCCCAAGGTTTAAATGTTATCAACGCTTATCATGCTGGGTAAGGGGACAGCTGTCCCCTGGGCCTGGGGGCGCTGAGCCACCGGCCTCTGCTGGCAGTACTTGTCCAGCGTTCTCTTTTATTTTCACTTTCATCTCCCCTTGCAAGTCAAAGTCCAGATGTCAAACAGGGCAGGGCCACAGAGAGGGACAGGTCTCAGCACCATGTCTGCCGGCTGCGGGCTCGGGTCCTGAACCCTGCGCCACTGGGATGGGCCCCGAGGGTCTCTCACTGTCCGTGGCTTTCTTTTCCTGAGGACCAGGGGACAGCCGCGGAGGACGCCTGGTGTGGGAGATGCGGGGGGCCCTTTCTGCCCAGCGCACTCTCGTAATCCTCAACTCTCAACTCCGCCAACAGGCGCCCCGGGG
This sequence comes from Hippopotamus amphibius kiboko, assembly GCF_030028045.1. Lineage (NCBI taxonomy): Eukaryota > Metazoa > Chordata > Mammalia > Artiodactyla > Hippopotamidae > Hippopotamus > Hippopotamus amphibius. Next base: position 3,108,065 of record NC_080201.1, on the reverse strand, counting down.
ACTCAGCCAGGCCCAGGTGGGACCTGGCGTCACTGAGAAGGCACGGGGGCTGCTGCCACGGCAGCCACGAGATGGCCCCTGCAAATTCCCGGGACCCCTGGGCCCCCAGGATCCCTAGGGAAGCAGCACCCCCTGCTGGTGGGTGCACCCCTTCCCTCCCATTCCCCTGCCATGAAGGGCGTTTGCTCACCTCCTGGTCCCCGCACCACCTGCCTTTGGGGCTGCCGGACACGCCACAGGGCATTGTGGGGTGGATGCGTTTTACAAATGTGGCCTCCCAAGAGCACACAAACAACTCTGCAATTCCACCCCGAGGTCCCCAAGAAGTTTCCACCCGGGGCCCATCAGGCGACACCGGTGAGGATGTTCAAGGCACACCCAGGGGTGTGGGAGCCTCCGGGTGGGCCACGTGGAGGGCGCGTGTGCAGGGAAGACTGGCCCGACAGGCGGCAGCAGCACACGTGAATTTCAGAGCAAGACACCGCATTAAAAAAAAAACAAAAACCAGAATGAGAGCACGTTACAAAACCACGCATTTACCAGAAATAAAGGTGTGGATAAATACTAAGGGGGAATCATAGGAAACTGTCAATTGTTTCACCACTTTTTTTTTTTTTTAATCTACAAATATGAGAGGGTCATGTGGTGTGACCTTACAACTTACGGTGTAATTACAGAAAATAGAGCGATGAGAATAGATGGTCTACACGGCATGTATTAACAACAGCGGGGATGTTGCCCAAACAGAATATTCAGTAAAATAAACCAGAAACAAAGCAGTCCGCACCTGGTTCCATTTTACAGAGTTCAAAACCAGGCAGAATGGGTCTCTGTTCCTGGAGGCTAGGACAGGGCTGCCCTTGGAGGTTAATGGTGTACTATTTTTTCACGCGGTGCTGTCACACGGGTGCCCAGTGTGTGCACATCCACTGAGCTTACGGCATGTGTGTTTTCTGTACCTGTGTCAGCCTCCCATAAAACCTTAGGAGTGCAGGCTTCTAAAGTGACAACGGGCGTTTACGAGGAAACCCAGTAACGTCGGGCTTTGTGGTCAGCCTGGTGAGGAGTGGCCCAGGATGGGGAAGGAACGAGATGGGACAAGGCCTAGACCTCTCCTCTGCCTCTTGGACATCCCAGGGGATACGTGGGGCCTCCGCCGACGGCAGAGTGCCCCCCAGCCCCTCCCCAAGCTCCCCCTGCACCCCTGTACTGCGGGGGCCCAGCCCTACCGGCAGGAAAGGAGGAAAGTCCCCACTGGTTTCTTTTTCTTGCCACTGAAGGGGCTGCAGGTATTTGTTCCTGAAACTCATGACTGAGCTAATTTTACACCACAAGTGAGATGCTACAGGGAGAAATGAAACGGATGACTCTGGGGTCCGACCTGATGGCCGGGAGTGATGCTGGGGCTGGAGAGGGCTCCTCTGTCTGTCAGAGAGGGGAGCTCGGAGTCCCCGGATCTCAGTTTATACCCTCAGACTGGGGTTGAGAACTAATGGGGTGTTTTGCACTCTGTCATTCACTGGGTCCTTTGGGCCTTGGTTTCCTCAATTCCAGGAGGAGGGGGCCCATCAAATGATGCCTCAGGACCCCAAAGTGTACCTCACTCTGTCCCATCTTTGCTTTGTCTTCCTCTGTTATTTTAGGGGACCGATCACATCCCAACAGCAGAAAATGTCAGCTTGTGTTTGGGTTTTTAGGAAAACTAGAATGTAAAAGCACATCAATTACTTCCTAGTTAGCTCCCCTCACCCCATGAGCTCCCATGGAGGCTGTCCAGGCTGTGAGGACAGGCCACACTGCAGGAAGGCTTGGAGCGCACCGCCGGATCCTTTACAGCAAATGACACCATCTAAAAAGGGTTCACGTCACCATAATTAATCCGGGACTTGTATAACCATCCAACGTGCCTCCAGAGCTCTTAGAACAGCCAAAGGACATAGAAGATTTTTAAAACATCTGTAAGCAAAGTAAGCGATCGTGTTTATTCACACCAGCAGAATTCCCCATCTCCTGGTGGCATATGTGAGTGTCAGGGTGCAAAGGAAAGAAATGAATTCTCTGCGTGGCCTTTATCCGTGCTGCTTCACACTGCACTGCTCAGAAGCTGCCCACCATTCTTAAAAGAGAAAGTGTTATTTCTGATCTTATTTTTCCAGAGGAAGGGGGGTGGCTCATGTGCTTTTTTTTTCCACCCCACAGATAGAAATTAAACTGGAAAAAGTACTGGGTCAACAAGAGCAGGTCCGACGGCGTTGAACTCTGTGACAATCATTATTCATCGTGGGATCCCAGCTGGATATGGACATGAGTGAAGCAGGAAGGGTGGAAGGAGAGGAATGTAGCGCCCAGTGGACTGGCGGCCCCAGGGAGGCCGAGGCGCAGGCATTACGCAAGCATTCGAGCCCACATGTGAGAAGATGTGATCTGAGGTCTGAGGACACCTGAGCGAGGGATTCTGGAGAGAGGGAAGGGACCCGTGGGCTCCTGAAGCAGAGTGGAGGAGAAGGGCAGCGAGAGGAGGAAAACAAGACACGGAACACAAAGCTCAGCTTGGAGCTTTCTGGCAGCCACAGCAGAAAGGGAGCATGGCAAACCTGCCTAAGGAAAAGCGGATGGGTCTTCCCTGTGGGTTTGGAATTCACCTTGAAGGACAGATGGCCCCGGGAGGAGAGAGAGTGACCAAGCAGAGAGTGTGTGAGCTGGGTGTCCAGACGTTCACCGAACGAGGGGCGTGTCCAGAAGGTCGGTGGCTGGCACAACCCGAGGCCCGTGCGTGGGAAACCTCCCAGGAAAGATGCTTTGTCCGTGTCACTGCAGCCCTCGTAGATCACGGTGGGAGTGGTGCTGTCTGTGCTCAGGAGCACACACCAGCCCCGCCGGTGTTTGCGGGTGGTCTGCACCATGTGCCGCACGGAAGTAAGGTTTGTGCTCGGGTATAACAGCTTCTATTAGCCCACACTTTCTTGACCTTCACCTTTTCTCTTTTTTTCCAGTCGTGTGCAGGGCATGCAGGATCTTAGTTCCCGACCGGGGATTGGACCCGTGTCCCCTGCAGTGGAAGCGCAGAGTCTCACTCACTGGACCACAGGGAAGCCCCTTGACATTCACCTTTCCATTCAGTGCTGGGCAGTGTACAATTTCGTGAATGGCTCTTGGCCTTTGATGGTTGTTTGGGGGCAGGGGTTTAACCATTTAATCACATAAGCTGCTCTTTCATGAGATGCTGACTTCCAGGCCTTTCTGCAGGTGGTGGATCAATGTATGTAATTTCAGGACTGGCGGGGAAGAGGGATGGGGACCCCTCCTTAAGGCTTGAGCACACACGTGTGGGAGCAGCTGTTTGGAGTGAGTTCTTGGACAGGTAGCACAGAAAGGAAAAGACTTGGTCCAGCACCAGGCATCATGCTAAAGCATTACCCGCTTACCTCCTTCGATCTTCCCAAATACTGTGTGATGGGAGCTCTTACGGGCCCATTTTACAGAAGAGGGAAATAAGGGTTTGGTTTGGGAGGAACACCAGGCGTGCTTCCCCCACAGTGAGAAAGAAGGACACGGAGGGCTGCTGCGCACGGCCTCAAGGCTGCTCACAGTGAAACAGCCACAGCCACGCCGCCCCTGCCGCCTGACGGCTCCCTGGGAGCCGGGCCTGGCCGGCCGGGGGCCCAAGAACCACCCGTGTGATCCCCACAGCCGCTGTCTCTGTATCACATGGGGAGACAGTGAACTTGGAGAGATGCACTTGTCCAAGGTCCTGTGGGTAACAAATGGCAAAGCCGGGACTGGGCTGGACCCGGAGAGGCCACGTCACGTGCTCAAGGTACCGTGGGCTGCAGGTGGCAGGGCTGGAGCCCCTGGCACCGTGAATTCACGTGCGACCGACCGACCCGTAACAAGCTCTCCAGGGGACGTTCCCGGCACGTTCCCAAACTTGTGAAATCGATGTCATGGGATGAAAACACTATCCCAGGTCACAAAACGTCCCTCGCCACTGCCATCAGAAGCCATAAATACCCGGGACCAGAGGTCTAACATAGCAGGTGCCTTCAGACGCTCTTCAGTTATGTGCAACTGTCACCGGACACGCATGGACCTTCCGCCCTAGCAGGGGAGTGTAACGCTCTGTTGACCCCAGCAGGTAAGGCAACAGACACCTGGCCACGTGTGCGTGAGGACGGCAGGATCACGTGCCCGCTGCAAAGAGGGGTCCCGCTTCTCACGTGCGGAAGGATCAGCCCTCTGGCCTCCCCTGCGTGCACACGTCTCTCCGGGGGCTGCTGCTGGCCTTGCCGGGGGCCCCAGAACACAGGGATCCCCTCTCCGCCTGGCCTCTCCTGGACCGGGTCGGAAGGTGCTCTAGACGGAGCAGAAAGCGCATCTGGTCTTTGACGGAAACGGAGCAACCATTCTCATCAAGCAGAGAGTCAAACTGAAGAGTTGACCCGGGATGGAGAGCAGTCTGATGTGCCAGTTCTGTTCTGGGTCATTCGTTCGGGAAGCCTGGAGGGCCCGTTGCGGTTTGCCATGGGGCCTTAATTTTCACCATTTTGTTTCTACTTGTGGCTCACTGAAACAACCCCCCCCCACACACACACTCACAAAAACACAGACACACACACACTCACTCACAGACACACTCATATTTAGGTTCTATTGCTCTGGGATTTGGCAAGTGGGACTGTGGACCTCTGGTCTACTTATTCACTCAACAAACATTTAAGGGGACCTCCTATGTGCTAGATAAGTACCTGGAGTACGAAGACAGAAAAGAGACAGACGGAAGCCCTCAGCCCAGCCACATGCAGCCCGGGGAACGCTTGGCAGCCCGTGGGCCTGGAGTGGAAAGTCTGAACGGGGGACGGGTGGGGGGATCCAGGCTGGTCCTTGCCCTTGGGACCGAGCTGAGCTTTGTCCTGCAGACACTGAACTTGGGAGATGCCGAGTGCTCTCCTGGGGTGCCAGCCACAGCAGGTGATGTCTGAGTCCTGGTGGAATGGGGGCACCGGCACCATCCATTCTGCAGAGGCCGAAGGAGGAAGGGCTGGGATTTGGACTGGAGAACAGAGCCAACGGCCCCCACATCATCCCATCTCCCTAGGAGACGGAAACCAAGGACCTGTTCTCAATTTCCCCCTCAGAAGGCAGCACGTCCACTTCTGCCCCATTCAGGCAACGTAACCACTTGTTTTTAGAAGTTGGAGAAATAGGGGACTTCCCTGGTGGTCCAGTGGGTAAGACTCCACGCTCCCAATGTAGGGAGCCCGAGTTCGATCCCTGGTCAGGGAACTAGATCCCACATGCGTGCCGCAACTAAGGGTCCGCGTGCCACAACTGAGAGGATGCATGCCGCAACTAAAGATCCTGTGTGCTGCAATGAAGACCCGGCACAGCCAAAATTAAAAAAAAAACAAAAAAAGAAGTTGGAGAAACAGAGTGTGGGGTGAAAGCCATAAACGTAGTGTGTGGCCTAAGCCAGAAGACGTTATTCTCCCTGTCAGGACAGTCACGTCTGAAGGCCTGCAGTTCTGTAAGAGTGACCCCCTAGGAAGCTGTTCTCTGCTTTTTCTCTCTCCTGCAATTAACAGCGAGTTCCGCTCCGAGGCCGTGAGCCCCTGGAAGGCAGTTTCTGGGCTGTGCATTTCCCTTGGTCCACATGGTGCACCCAGGGCCCACCACTTAGTGAGCAGTGGTGACAGCTGCCACGTGAGAGCACCTACTGTGTGCTTCCCACTGAGTCCAGTGTCCAAGTTCTGGGGTCGGGGAGGTCACTGTCTCCATCTGACAGACGGAGTAACTCACCACGGCTGTGACACCAGGAGTGGCTGGGCCTGGGAACGGAAGCCTTGCAGTCTCTTAAAACACACCAAGATGGCGAATGTGCTAAAAACCGCGAAGTGGCACGCTTGAAAGGGTGAATTCTATGGCAGGCGAATTATGTCTCTATTTGAAAAAGCAGTGAAAAAGACGGCATGGTGCCCCCGAGGCGGGCCTCCTGCCCGAGAGAACCAAGATGCCGGTATTTTTACCGTGGTCATGAATGGTGGCAGAAAGTGCTTAATGAGTATCAGAAGGAAGAAGGGAGGGAGGGATGGATGGATGGACAGGTGAGCGGGAAGGAGGGATGGAGGGAGGGAGGGAAAGAGAGAGGAACAAAAGGAACAAAAGAGGGACGGAGGAAGGAAGTTAGTGAGAATGAGTGAGTCCCAGGTCAGCCACACAACTCCGTGACGTCCAGAACACGTCACTTCTCTCTGGGCCTCAATTTCCTCATTTCGAAAGTCCTATGGAATCTCAGCTCCACCTCTAACGTATGTGGGTACATAACTTCCCCGGCTGGCAACCAGGGTGGGCCCGGAAGGCCTTCAGGAGCGGATGTGGCCCCTGGCTTCCTCCCACCTGGATCTGCCGCAGGCCTTCCTCAGCACCAGCGGGCCTCCCTGCGGGCTGTGCAGCCCATCTTCCCAGCGCCGGGGTGCTATGCCTGGGGCAGGTCTGGGTTCAGAAATGTGATGCGTCTTGCGGGGAACTGGCTGAACCCCAGCGATCTCATTTCAAGTCACAGGCCACCGCAGGCCTCCCACACGAAGCCACAGCAGCCGCTGAGCCACCACCACTCAGATCTCACCCCGCTGTGGCCGGCAGGTAGAAACCGGGATGTGGACACCGTCTTCTGTGAAACCCACTTGCCTTGTCTTCAAAGAAACCAAGCCTGCCTCCCTTTCAGGCAGACGAAAACCAGAGAGTCGTTCTGGGGCATGGGCCTTGAGGGGTGGGGGAAGCCAGCTTTGCCACAGGCCCCAGGGGCTGGAGGAGGGCGTGGGGGAGGCAGCCGGGCTGGAGGGAACCGCCGTGAGCATCACCTCCCAGCCGCTGACCGTGATGTCAGGGAGCAGCATGGGATCCGCCCCGTGGAGACTGGCGCACGCCACAAGCCAGGGATCCTTTTCCCAGAGCTGCTGGCTGAACGTCGGGCACGAGTGAGGTTCAAGTTTACAGTCGCCACCTCTTTGGCTCACTGGCTCCCCCTAGCTTGACCTCTCCTTCGGCTACAGTTTCTACTGCCTGCTGGAAATTTCCACCTGTGTGATCTCCTGGTCGCGAGAATTAAAAACCCTCAGGGCGAAGTCGGCTTCCCCCCGCCCTCTCAACTCTTCATGGTACCAACGCATCCCACAGTTACTGAGGTTCCAAGTCTCAGAGTCATGGCCAACTTCTCCGCCACTCCCCAGACTGAGGGCTACTTCTCTCTTTCCAGTCTTTCCTTCACATCCAGAGTCTCTGCTCTGACCCTGTCACCTCCCTGCCTCTGCCTTCTGCAAACTCCAAAATGGCCTTGTGCTCGCAGAGGCTCAGCTTTGACCACAGCGGGTCCTCCGCTTGAGCCCCCCGTTGCCCTCACAGCCGTCAGGACGTCACCCTGTTCCTAACGCCGTATTTGGCATCTGCTGCAACCTTGCCCCAAAGGCATCGTTCCCCCCTCCTGCTCCCCCCTTACCCCGCTATCCAGCCCCGAGGTGCTATATTTCATGGGCCGACTGTGACCGGTTGGTGGTTGTGGGTCTGGAACGTTCCGAGGTGGGCTGTGGGATGCTCACAGGGATTCTGAGGCTGCCCGTGAGCTCGCTGCAGGAGCGCTGCAATTGATTAGCGGCGTCTGCTGCGGGCGAGGGAGGGTGCAGCGGGCCGCCTGTTTGCCAACGCAGAAGACTGGGCTTCTCTCTCCAGCCCACCCCAACTTTCCTTACACGTTCCTACATCTGTGCTTTCCCTCCAGTCCCGTCCCGTTCCCTGCATGTCCCACCCCACGTCCTGAAGGACCAGCCTGAATGCTGGGCAGCTGATGCTGAAGCTAGGAACAGGCGTGGGGACGATTCAGCCGGAAATTGATGGAGGCAGAGATCGGCAAAGCAGAGGTTCCCAGGCGGGCATCACGGGCAGGAGCTACTGAAGTCACAGTCCTGGGCCCAGCCCCGGCTCTCCTGGGATTGGACCTGGAGATCTGCATTTATAATAAGCCCCCAGGTGACCCTTACGCAATGTTTGTGGGCGAGCCACTGTGTGGAAGGCCTCCACACAAACTCTGCCACCATTTTTAAAGTTAATTAATTAATTCCTTTTAATTGGCGTGTTTCTGCCACCTCATCACAGAGCTGAGGCCTGAGACAGTGCTTCTCCAACTAGCTGTAGGGAAGGGCCGGTTTATGAAAAAGGCCTTGGAATAATGTGTCGTGAAACTGAAACTGAAAATACTGCTCGCCATTTTGCAGCGATTGCGGGGCTAGCTCTTCATCTAGAGGAACACTGAATCTCTTCCCTTTGAAATGCTGTAAACTGTTTATTGCTTAGAACGCCAACAAGCATGCCAATGCTTTACTTGTTCATGGTTGAGGTGAAATGTTTTACTTTGTACTGGAGAAGACAAAAACAGGGTGTGTTTGTTTGTCTGTTTGGCCGTGCTGCACGGCATGCGGGATCTTAGCGCCTGACCAGGGACTGAACTGGCGCCCTGCACTGGGAGAGCAGAGTCTTAACCACTGGACCCCCGGGGAAGTCCCCAGGCTATTATTTTACTTGAGTAATGAAAATACATCTTGCCTTGTTCAGAAGAAAATTCATATTTATAAATACTTTTTCTGCATTAAACGTGCACAGTAATCATTTACTGTGATTTACGGTGAGTCTTTATTGCTTTTAAGGGGAGGCACTTTCCAAATGGAGGTGACTGAGACAGAGACGTACTGTATATACCCTGTATATGTGATGTCAGGTTACAAAGCTTAAAAAATGATGGTTGACCTCTAATGAATATATTTGGAGCTGATCCCTAAGAAAAACTAGGAAAATTACCCTTGAAATGAAAAAATCTAATCCATTGCATGTGGATATTTTTATAAATACAATAAAAGTGAATTACTTGAAAAATAAAGTAAAAATATACAAAACATAAGCCCCAACTTTATTAGTAAGAGACTGATACGTAGTCTGTCAAATTGAATAAAAGTTTCCCAACTTTTCCTCTCAATTTCTTCATCCCTTTCGCACCAGACACAGGTTGTGGATTGGCACCTGCACCACATTTGGAATCGCACTGGTTGGAGGGACATGCCTGCAGCTATTGTGTTTGCCTCCCCAAAAGGAGTTCTTTGCAATAAATAGTTGAACACAAGTCCCTTTCATATAATGGTCGCCGAAATACTTGAATGTTGCTGCGTGTGTGCTCCGGGTAAGCGGGCAGGTTGGTGTGTAAGGAGACGGTAGAAGAGGAACATGATTCCCCAGAGTGCATTTTCCTCTTCATAGCGACCACCCTTCAACTTCCTCTCCTCTACAAGTACATTCAGGCTTCCCCTACAGCCCCGGCCCCCTGTAACGAAAATCACTTAGCAATCAAATAGCAACATCCCTGAAACCTGAGCGGTGTAGGACTGCCCAAGATATTTCCCTGCTTCTAGAAAACCCTCTCACTTACAGATTCAATGGGGCCTCTGTCAGCTCACGTCTCGAAGCACCTACACACGGAAGCTATGCAGTACACTCCTGGCCAACCCGCACGCAGCCCCGAGTAAGCAAGTGCGTGTATCTGTCTCCACTTTAGAGAAAGGGTTCTGAGAGTGGAGCCTGAGACTGTGGGATCTTACCTGTCTAAACAAACAAACAAACAAATAAAAGCATCTAATTTTGGTTGGAACCTTGAACCCCAAACTGCCAAGAAGACAAGATATGCAAAGTGCACATCTCCACCCCGTTAAAAATACATCTGGGTGCTGGGCCTGGCTTCCTTTGTTGGCCAGATGGGGGACCTCATCTCAGGTGGGGTGTCTTGGCCATATTTGCATAAACTATTTACTTCAGAGTTCTAAGAAGTGTGGTAGCCAGTGGGCGTCCAGAGAGGTAGTTCTCCACTGCCAGATTCGGCCCAGCCAGGTGCTGTGTGACCTCAGTTAAGGCTCCCAAGTTTTCTGATTCAGTTTCCATGTCTCTCAGATAAGACTTAAGAGTGACGGCTACCTTCATGGAGCCTACACTACATTCCAGGTCCCTGCTAAGCCTGCTCTGTGCATTAATCTGATTTCATGCTCACAGCCCAATGAGCTCAGTGGTGATTAGGCCCATTTCACAGATGAAAAAAACAAGGCTCGAGAAATCATCACTCGCCCAAGCTCATACAGCTAGGATATGACTTGAATCAGATTTGACCCCCTGGAGGTTTGACTTCAAAGCTTGAGTCCCCCCCACCCACCCAATTTTTAATGGTTTATTTAGTTTTTGGCTGCACTGTATGGCATATAGGATCTTAGTTCCCCAATCAGGGATCAAACCCTCGCCCCCTGCAATGGAAGTGAGACGTCTTAACCACTGGGCCGCCACAGAGTCCTCTCCACCCCAACTTTTTTATTATGAAAACTTTCAAGTATTTGGAGAAGTGGGAAGGGCAGCCTGATAATCACCTGCATAGCTACCACCTGGTTTCAGCAAGTTCACATTTGGCATATTTGTGTTCTCTCTCTCTCTGCGGAAGGTATATCTCATTTTAGAGGATTGCCTTTTAATTCCAGCTGTATTGAGGTACAGTTGATGTGCAATGAATCATATATATTTAAAGTGTACAGCTTGATAAGCACTGACCTATGTGTACACGCGTAAAACCACCGCCGCCCTCAAGGGAATGGACAGACCCATCCCCCTGAGGTTGACTCAGGCCCTTTCACAGCCCCGCTCACCTGTTCTCCCCCAAGGCATCCCATCCCCCAGCCCGTGGCTACTACTTCTTGCCACTAGAGATGAGTTTGCATTTTCTAGAATTTTATACATGTGGAATTACATATTTTGTATGGCTTTTGGGAGGAGGCTAGCTTCTCTTACACAGCATAATTAAGGCTCAGCTATGTCACAGCAGGTATCAGGAATTCATTCTATTGCTTGCTGAGTAGCATGACATTGGATGCATAAGCCTCTTTCTTTATCCTTGTGGGCACTGGTTCCAGTTTTTGGAGCTGACAAAATTGCTGGGAACGTGTGTGTACAAGTATTTACATGAACAGATGCTGTGGTAGGCAGAAGGAACCCCCTCCCCGAAACGTTCATTCCATTTCCCCTAGCATCTGTAAATATGGTACGTTCTGCAGTGAGAGGGATTTTTGCAGATGCGTCTAGGGTTATGGACCGTAAGCTAGCGAGATGATGCTGGGTTATCTCGGTGGGCCCGACTCCTGGCAACCACTGATCTTTTTATCGTCTTCCTAGTTTTGCCTTTTCTAGAATGTCAGATAGTTGGAGTCATACAGCAGGTGTCCTTCAGAATCGGTTTGTAAAAATCTGCAAAAGCGCAGCGCTCGGAGTTAAGGGCCGTATTGAACACGACAAACAACAAAAATAATCGCAATACAGAGAAATTCCTCCGGTTTCCCTGAACTCCACGGAAGTCTAGACTCACGTCCTTGGGTTGCTGCTCTTACTTCCCTTTTCTCAGGGCCTGTGCTCCCTTCATGAAAGAGACAGGCCGGGCTCCCTTCCCAGGGAGCATTTGGACGGGAGCGCGGCCACCACCGTCATCACTGAGGATTAAAAAAACAAAACAGAACAAAACCTGAGGTCTCCTGACCATTTCCCCCTTCAAAGGTGGGGAGCAGCACATCAAAACCAGAAGATGAACCAGAAGGTTGCTGGTGGGTTCTAGAAAACTCCAACCACAAGGATGAGGAAGAATGAACTGAGTTATATAAGAAGTTGGTTTAAATGCGCTTCGGTTTGGGGTGTGGGCTCTACCGGGCAAGCCGTTGCGAACGAAGTCTTTCTCCCGGAGAGCACCTGGGCCCACCCTCCTCGTGCCTGGCGCCCCGCCGGTGGGGGAGGTGGGCACGCAAGGGCTCTCCAGCATCTATTTCTTTTAGTTTCAATTTTTTTTAATTGCAGTAGAGTTGATTCACAATGTGGTGCCAATCTCTGCTTGCACGGCAAAGTGATTCAGCCATATACACACATATACATTCTTTTTCATATTCTTTTCCATTATGTTCTATCACAGGATATGGAATATAGTTCCCTGTGTTACACAGTAGGACCTTGTTGTTTATCTGTTCTAAATGTAACTGCTTACACCCGCCAACCCCAAACTCCTAATCCATCCCTCCTTCCCCCTCTCCCCCTTGGCAACCACAAGTCTGCTCTCCACGTCTATCTAGCATCTATTTCTGAACATAGTTCTGAGATTTTAAATGGGATGCCAGGACTTCAAAGGGCTTCCTTGGGAAAGTGCGTATGGGACCCTGGCTCCCAGATGACAAAGTGGGGGGGGGGGGGGAGGGAGGGTGCTGTAGAGGTGATGGAAAGGGAAACCCACCCCACTCATGGAGCATGGGTCCTCCAAGATGGGATGGGATTTACAGCAAGGGACTCACGGAGGCTACGCTTCTATCAGATGCCGAGACGCTGGTGGCTAAATCATGCTCTCCTCCCACCCGGGATCAGCCCGGGAAGCTCAGTCCTCTTTCCAGGATGCTTCTCTCCCGTCCAAAGTCCCTGACCAAAGGTCATCATCGCCAAAGGTCCCCTAGGTGCTCTGAGCTGGTGCAGGTGGCCCATCGTGCCACCTCGACTGAGAAAATGGAAACATCTGTTAATCAGATGGCAGAAAAGACGTGCTGGCGTCTCCCCTGGAAGCTGTGGGATCGGATTCTTCCAGGGCCCCGCTCTTCCCTAAGTGTGGCGTCTTCAGAAGCTGCAGGAACCTTTCCAGGTTCCTTTCCAGGTTCCAGGAGCTGATGAATGGGTTCCTTTAACAAGTGTCTACGGAGCCACGGTGCGTCAAGCCCTCAGGGTGGGGCACGGTGGGAGCTGAAGCAGACACAGCCTCCCTTCCAGAATCTCCACTCCAGCTGGGGGTGAGGGGAGGGGTAGAGACAGACCCCGACAAACACACAAGCCACACCCCCAACAGGAGCAAAAGCTGGGTGCACCTCTTAGGGTCTCCAAGGACCAGAAAGGGGTTCTGGTGAGGAAGGCCGCCAAGAGGGGCTGTCCAAGCCATGGGAACAGATGGCCGCTGCCCAGGGGTGACGATGCTGGGACCCCTGGAAGTTTCTGCCCTGCGGACTGGCTACCTTCAGAGGCTCCTGAAGACACGCCCTGGTTTCTGGGGTCTCACCTGTGCCCCTGTCGGGCCCTGGGGACTGTGCTGGGTGAGGTGCAGAGGGGCCCAAACCCCAGTCACCGCCCTGGGAGTGCAGCTGGGAGGCAAGTGTGAACAAAGGAGATACCACCCCCCAAGGGGATCGGGTCCAACCAGGGGTGTGGACCTGGAGGCCCAGCCTGAGGGCTCGGCCTTTGGGGTGCTGGCACCAGGGCCTGCACTCCTCTGCTCCCCTTCCCTGATTTGGGGCAGGACTTGGGAGCTGGGAACCACCTGGACTGGGGTGTGGGCCGAGAAGGGGCGCCCGGCTGCAGCCAGGACACCTGGGTTTGAGTCGCCTTTGCCCCTAGACAGCTGTGGGGCCTGGGCTGGTCCCTTCACCCCTCTGAGCCTCAGTTTCCTCATCTGTGAAGTGGGGACAGCCCTTCTTGCCTGATGGGTGTGCAAAATGGAAGCCTCGAGCTGCTTGAACCTCGTGAGTCTGAACGGAGACGTACCCTGAGTGTGAAATACTCAGCAGAGTTCAAAGACTTGAGACAGAGAGAGAGTGTAAAATATCTCACTGGTAATTTTTCAATATTGGGTTTACATGTTTATTTTTATTTTTTTACTTTTTGGCTGCGCCATGCGGCATGTGGGATCTTATTTCCCCGACCAGGGATTGAACCCATGCCCCCTGCAGTGGAAGCGTGGAGTCTTAGCCACTGGACCTCCAGCGAAGTCCCAGATGTACATGTTGAAAGTGATAACAGGTTGGTTTTATTGGGGCTAAATATTTTCTTAAAATTAATTTCTCTCATCTCTTTTTACTTCTGTCAATGTGACTAAGGAAATTTTTAAATGACACAGGCTCATGTTACATTTCTATCGGGCAGCCTAGTCCAGAACACGGGCTATGTGTTGGAACCACCTGGGACCTTTAGAAGCCACTAGCCCATCCCTGGAGGGTCTGATTTAACTCTCCTGGGGCGTGGACCAGGCATCTGGTGCTTGCAAAACTCCATGGCTGATTCTTATGTCATCAAAGCTGGGAAGCACTGCCGTAGAGCTCCTGTCAAGTTTCCAGAGTAGGTGTCCGTACAGCCCCAACGACAAGTGTGACTGCCCACGATTCTGTGTGCGGCAGGGCCAGGGAGACAGAGACTCTGGGGGTACCTGTTAGGTGCACCTGTCCCGGCTGTTTGCGTCCATCACCTCGTGTAATTGTTAGCTACCCCCTAAGATACGGACTGTGTTACCCCCATCTTCCTGAAGAGGCAACTGAGACATGTGACACAGTCATGTGCCTAGGAAACTGCAGAAGAGGATTTGAATATGTGCTTTCTCCACTACACACCCCCATGGGGAATCCTGTGAGTCCCAGGTCATGGACGCAACCAGAGTTTAGGAGTTCATGCTCCTCAGAGCCTGGGGAGGGTGAGAAAAGTGATGAGATGGCCAAAGCACGCAGCTCAGGGGCTGGTGTGTTGCAAGTACCCGCAAGGTCATGATTTATATCATTAACCTAAGCCATCATCACCACCGCCATCACCTTCACCGCCGTCATCACCATCACAGAGCGCTGGTCAGTGTTTCTTGCTTTCTGCCTTTCCAAATCAGCTGTGTACAGTAGGGCAGGGTTGAAGCAGCAGGAAAAATAATCAAATTCCTAGGAGCTGTGATATTTACAGGGTTGGGGTGAGGTAATCGTTCGGATTCGAATCCCCAGTCTTGATTATAATTAGATCAGTGGGTAGCAACATGGGGTCTCTGCCCGTATTCCTGATTGCCCTGCAGTTCTGCTCAGGGAGAGCAAAGCCATTATTTCAGGGGAAATCTGATCACAGTTTTGCAAAAAGATAATTGCTCTTTTGAGGGAGCCTTGGTCCCAGTATCTTCAGAAATAGCTCTAGAGCCGTGGGACTCACTGGGTGTTGTTCTCAGAAACAAGCAGAGTTGTTCCCTGAATTCTAACATTTCATCCATGGGAAGGTCAGCAGTTGCAAAACTCTGAGCCTCCTTCTGAGGAGCGTGGGTTGAAAACGGGCCTCACTGAGCGGATGAGGAAGCTGTCAGTGTGACGGGTTCAGCCTGGAGGAGAGGCGGCAAATGAGTATAAAACGAAAAGCCAGGAGATGGGGGTTCGAACCCTGGCTTTGCTGCCTTCGACCGTGCATCCTTGGGCAAGGCTCTCTTTGAGCCCCAGTTTCCTCATTAAAAGTGAGAAAAATAACATATTGACACAAATTTGACCGGGTTCTTGTGAGGACAAACAGGGATAAAAACCTTCAGAACTTAAAGCTCCACTGTGAATGAAGTATCTGCATTAAAAAAATATATGTATTATTCGAAGTGCTGTCTAATAGAAATCACTGCGATGATGCAAATGTTCTGCATCTGTGCTGCAAGTCACAATCAATCAATAGTCTCGGAACTACAGCCATCCATCTCCCCTCAGGGGCCCAAGGTGGCTGCCACAATTCCAGCCCTCACGCACAGGCACAGCAACCTCTGGTCACATGCCCTGGCTGGAGAGCATGTGATTCATGGAGATACATAGGAAAACAATCACAGCAGAGCCTTCCAAAAACACCCTGTGGACATCTGCGTGACAACATGCCTTCTGTTTCCTAATGTTTTACAGACATTAAGTGGATGCCTTGTATCAATAAACATATTGAGGCTGGGGCTGGGGACTCAGCCCGTGTAGGTACAATAGCCCTGATCTGCAGAGGAGAAGCTGATGCTCAGAGGTCAAGGGCGCTGCTGAGGCTGTACAGTGAATCTGCCGGCGAAATGCCTGGGTGTGAGGGTCGGGGGGGATAGCATGAGATCAGAACTCAGCCCTCCTGCCCCCGTGTTAACAGAAGTGCTCCCTTTCCCGAACACCTCTGACTGGTGTGACCTGAGGGTCTTCCCTAAACAGCAACCACGCTGGACCTGCGGGGAGAAAACTGCTGGGAACCTGCTATTGGGGGGGTCAGGGCACCACGAGGCTGTGTCTCTGGGGTGCGGGCTCCCTCTGGTGGATAACCTGAGAATTGCATGATGTTCCCTCAAGGTCCTCAGTAATTTCCCAAGTGAGCCTAAGAAACTGAAGAGCTGGCTAAGATGCAGATTCTAGGGCCTTGCCCTCAGGGATTTGGATTCAGCAGCCCTGGGAAGGGCCTGGAAATATGCATTCTAACTAGCATCCAGGGTGACGTTGATGCCGCAGGTCCATGGACCACAGTTTGAGAACCACAGCTCCCTGGAAGTCTGGGGTCTGGGAAAGCACATGGATGGATGTGGAGTTTGAAGACCAGGATGACAATCTTGCTGTGTGGCCTTGGGTGAGGCATGTTCCCTCTCTGGGCCCATGTGTTCTCATGCATAAGAGCAGCAGGTCATGCTGGAGAGGGAGGAACAGTATTTGGAGTCGCTAGTTACTTACTAACTGCAGACTGTTTTTCTGGGCCTCCATCTCCTTACTGTAAAATGGGCACAACAAAGCTTCTTCCTGGACTCTTAGGGCAGTGGTGCTTCTGGACTCTCACATGCATGTGAGTCATTCAGGATCTTGATAAAATGCAGGTTCTGATGCAGTAGGTCTGGGCTGGGACCTGAGACTCTGCATTTCTAAACGGCCCCTGGGGAGGCCAGTGCTGCTGGTGCACAGGCCAGAAGCGTTTAAAAGATCAAAAGAGACATCACAGGGTAAAGGTGCCTTGTAAATTTTAAGGTTTTCTCGTTGGGTAACTGTATTCCTTGGTTGAAGAGCTTGGGAAATGCTCTTGGAGACTCACAGTGCAGACTGGCATGTTAAATTAGCATATTCATCTGGCATGCTGAATTAGCATATTAAATTAGCATGTTAACAAACACCCCCTGGATGCTGCTCCAGGCTGCTGCCTGATTGGTCCCCGGGATGCACTGGCTCCCCCCTTTGCACATGCTGTTGCCTCCGCTGGGGACACATCCCCGCTGGCCTGGCTCATCCTCCTCATCCTGCAGGTCTCAGCTTCCTCCTCGTAGCCTCCTGTCTTCCCGAAACGGGATGGAGGCCACACCCCTGTAGCACCCTGAATGCCCCCATCATAGCACTTTTCTCACTGCACTGGATTTGCCTTGTGCAAGAACAGGGACTGGCTGTGTCAGACGTTCACATCATGTCCCGGGGCCAGGCTTATGGGGCTGAGTCACGACATGTGGGGTCAACGAAGGAAGGAGTGGATGAAGGGCACAGACTTTGTGGCCTCAAACCCCTTCCGGCAGAAGAGAATTCCTGACGTGTATGCTTTGGCATGGTGTAAAGAGACCTGGGGTGAAACTAGATGAGAGTGCACACACGCACACACATGCACACGTGGTGGACACGTGCAGATTCACCGTAGAATGCTGTAAAGTGTCAATCAAGAGGCCTGAAAATCATGCATCTTTGGAATGGTTTACTTAGCTACCCAATCTTGGAAAAATAAAATCTTCAGATTAGGAAGTTCTGAAAAGACAAATGCTAGCTGTTAAGACTAAGTCCAGAAAGAGAAAGAAACCTGGAGGAGACCAGGAAGAGCTTCTCAGCTCCCACTGCCCCACCAAACAGGCCGACAACCCGGGCTCCGGAGACAGAGGATGTGGCTGTCAGTCCCAGCCCTCCCACTCGCCAGCTGTGTGATCCTGGGAGAGCTGCTTCAGCTCTCTGGGCCTCCGGTGTCCCACGTCTAGGATGGGGACAGAGAGAAGCGCCTCCCTCCTGAGGCCGCGAGGACCGTGTGAGGCGATGCCGGCAGAGTCCCCACGTGGTCCTGGGTCTCAGTCGGTGTCTGACAAAGGCTGGTTATCATCATGTTTACTGCCGTCGCTCAGCTGGATGCCTGCCTTGATTTCTAAGGGGGTCTAACTGGACAAGACCTGACGTGGAAACTGAATTGGTGCCTTTTGCACAATAGAGAGGATGAAACAACAGGAGAGCTGGCTCCAGGCTGGTGCCAGCACCTCTGCTTCTGGGATCCTGGGGCTGGCCATCTCTTCGGCCTCAGTACATCCCCAACCACAACATGAAAGGGACAGGAAAACGGCCGAAAAGCAAAAGGCGGATAATACCAAGTGCTGACAAGGAGGTGAAACAGTCAAATCTCATACCACGTGGTGGGAGTGACATTTGCGACAAGCGTTTCGGAAAACTTTCGGCAATGGCTGCTAGATCCACCCCCTACGACCCAGCATCTCCAATCCTGGGAAGACACACAAGAGATATGGAAACAGAGGTTCACCCACAGACACAGACAGGCAAGGTGACAGCAACGTCGCTTGTGCAGACAAAGCTGGGAACTGCCCCAAGGCCCATCGATGGCGCACGGAGGAGTAAGCCCTGGGCTGTGCGTATAGCTGGCCAGGCCACGGCAGTGAGCGTGAGCGAACCTGCCACAGGCTACGGCACCTGTGGCTTCCACCAACGTAGTGTTCAAAACACGGCCCAGACTCCAAAGAGTGCACCCCGTGTGATTCTATGATGTCAAGTGCAGCAGCAGGCCGTGCACATCTCTGCTGTCACAAGTCAGGAGAGCGGTTACCTTTCTGGGCGTGGGGGAGGGGGACGGCCACAAGGGGATGTGAAGGGTGCTTTTCCTGCTTTATATACCGTATGCCACACTTGGGTAAAACGTTTACACGGAAGCAAGGAAGGGTCGGATGACATGGCTCTCGGGCCATTCTGGCTCTCTGTCCCTGGTGCTCTCATCCCTGCCCTGCTTCCTTCTGTCAGTTCTGCTCAGCCCCCTGGGAAAGGTCCCTGTGGGAGGGAGGGGACTCCTTGCTTGGGGCTTGGCAGAGGTTTCTGAGGTCATGCCAAGAGGCGGCGGTGGATGGAGAGATGAGTAAGGGCTGAATTTCCCTGCAGGGAAGACATGGGTCTGACTTTGGGCTCCACAGTGGTTTCCTCGGCAACCAGCTGTTGTCAGAAAAACAGAACAATGTGAGAACATGGCAGGGTCAGGCAAGGAAAGACCCTCTGGGGAACTCACGCACACAGAAGAATAAGAGGAAGTGGTCAGAGTCGCGCCGGGCAAGTGGCCCCAGAGGCCAACCCATCTCCCTGTCCACCCCTGGAATTTTTGTGTTAATCAAATATATGCAAATCAAATAGCCTTTTCTCAATGACAGATATTAGCTATTATGATCCCAGGGCTGTGTTTCCCAAAAAGCAATCATGAGGGCTGTGATGAAATATAACTGGGCCACCCAGCTTTCCCCGGTTTGGAGGTCAAATATGACCACATTACATTTTTTAAAAAGTAACCGCTTACGTTCAGCTTGTCCTTATTTGCTCCACGTCTAGTATCACGTCTTAAAGACCCTACCTCCCCGCTGTTCAAGAGCTTTCTAAGCGTTTGGAACGCAAGGTGGACGTCAGGCTGCCTGCCCACGGCAGGTGGAGGGGAGGGTGGGAACATGCTTGACGCCCTGCCCGTTACAGCTGCTGTCCCGGCGGTGGCCACATGGTGTCACTGCTGAGGGACAGCAGTGGGTCCCCCACAGCCGGAGGGACTCTCGCCTTCTGCTTAAGTGGGACCCTTGGTGGCCCTGGGCTAGAGCTCTTGCAGTCCACACTGCTGGGCTCAGCTTTTGTTCTCCCAGGTGCACCGCAGCGCCAGGGTAACTGCGTCCAGAGGTGCTTCTAGACTGGCCAGAGAGGGCATGAAACTACCCCAATGTCACACAGCCAAAAGGACCAGACTCCTGAAACACATGTGACCACGCGTGCACACACACACACACACACACACGCTTTGTGGAAATTTATTCTCAGGTATTTTAGGGATGACGTCACTCCAGCTAAAGATTCCTGCAAAGACTCCCAGTAAAGACAAGGATGGGATCTCCACAGGGTCGTAGAAACACTGGACTTTTGAGTTAGATATTTTTGTATTCAGATCCTGGTTCTGCCACATTCTTGTGTGGACTCTGGGTGAGCTGTTTCACTCTCAGAACCTCATAAGATGGGTATTGGAACAGGACGCACGGCGGGGCGAGAGCGAGGCTCGCGGTGGTAGCACGCGCAGAGCGCCACTTCTTCTCCAGGCCCTCGGCCCCGAACACCCTCCCCTAGTTCTGGGCTCACCTCAGCTTTCCCTGGCCAGCCTGGAATCAGACAGTCCTCCAAGGAGCTCGGGGTCTGGGGCCCATGTTGGTAAAACCTCCCCAGGTGATTGTAACGGGAACCGGGGCTGAGAGCCGCTGGCCTGGGTGGGGGGGTGGGGAGGTGCAGGGTGCCCGTATTCCTTCCCGTCTCATCACAGCGACATTCAGTGAGCATTTCCTGTGTGCCAGGGCTGTTCATTTATCATCTTATCTGACCCTCACAAACAACCCCCAGGGGATACCTTGTAAAACGATTCTGCACAGGAAAACCAGAATTAGGCATCTTGTGCGGGGCACAGAATGAGTGGAAGACAGAGGCTGGATTTGAACCCAGGCCTCTCTGCCCCCACAGTCCCTCCACGTCCCTGCTCTGTCTCTAATTCCTGGCTTTCCGGCCCTACGAGCGATGCAAACCAGTCTTCCCTACACGCCCACGCTTGCCCTCCTCGTCCCATCCCACCCAACGATGTTCCTCCAGAGAGTTTTATGTTCTCATCTCCATTCTTCCATTCACTCATTACTAAGCAACAGGGTAATGAAGCTGAAAGCATATTTTGCACGTGGAGCCACGCAGACCCAGAGCAGAGAGCTGGCGTGCAGGGTGGTGGGGCTGGTTATGGATGGCGGGGCTGGTAACACTGCCAGGAGGAGCTCAGCCTTGGAGCACAGGGACCCCGTGTCTTGCGGACCAGACACCCCAGGCCGTGTAGGGAAGTGGTTCATAAACAGAGGCAGCAACGTTACAACCATCTGAGGACCTCCGCACAGTGGCAGGCGTTTACACCAGCTGTAAATACCTAGAGGACCTGGAGAAAGTCGTGGTGTGACCCGGTGCCACTCGGGGTTTCTCCAAGAAGCAGAATTAGAGAATCGGCCACCCGGCTGCAGGGGCGTCTTTTACAGAAGTTATTAGGTTTAGCTTCTTCAGTTAAAAGGGAATACAGGTTTACTAAGAAGGCTTTGGAGAATACCTAAATAAAATGATAACGCTTCCACGGCACAAATTCATGACTGGCATTTTGGGGTGTTTCCTTCCAGACGCCACTCACCACCCCATGGGCTGTCGCTTGAATTTTCATTTGCTGTTAGATCACAACCAGTTCCTAGTAATACTATCAATTACTAATCCTAACATGACGTGGGACATGCCAGGCACTGCTAAGATCGTCACCTCGTCGGCTCATGTAGTTCACACAAGGTCAGCTGGCAGGATGAAATTTCATCCATCCTTCTTTTACAGATAAAGTCACACAGCTGGAGCCGGGATTCGAACCTGGGCAGCGGCAAGGAGACGGACAGCCCAGATCTGTCCTAATGCCTCCAACAACAGCAGCTGCGTCCCTTTCATCTCAAGGGTCTGTCCGAAGCTTCCAGGAGGCGGCCATGGTCAAAATTACATCTCTGACAGCTCTGTGAATTCCTTCTGGGGTCCCCCAAGGCTGGGGCTTTAGTCAGCTCTCAGATTGGCCAGGCCCTGCTGGGATCTTCCGACCCCTGGGTATTGGGTCTTTCTTCCTCCTGGGAGGCCAAGAGGCCAGAGGGCGTCCGGGTGACAGCGCCCCTCGTCTCTGCCTTGCAAAGCCTCCTGGAATAAAATGCTCTGAGTTGGCCGATCTGTGGGTTGCTGCCACATTGTCATCTCAGGGCTCCCTGGGTGTGGAAAGCCATGCGGGACTGCAGGCAGCTGCACTGCAGCTGAGAGGCTGCCGGAGGAGAGGGCCCCGGCCGCCAGCCAGGCCTTCCCTATCAGCACGGTCCCCTCATCCCACCCGCCCGCCCGCGGACACCTCCGTGCCCGCCCTCCCTGCAGAGAGAGATAAACATCTTTCCCGAGGAGGCAACAAGGGGCAGGAGGTGTCCTGGCCCCAATGAAGCTGTGCCGGGGCCCCTGGCTGGAGTTCTCTGAACTCCAAGAACAGCAGGGGGCTGGCGGCCTGGGCCCCGGGGCCTGCGAGCTCATCCATCAGTGGGGCGGCTTTGATTCTGATAAGGGTTTCATCTCCAGGGACAGGAGGGGTGGGGTGGCTGGGTTATGGCTCCATGGCCCCCAGGGCCTGGAGTCGAGCTCCGTGGCTCCAGAGGGAACTTCTCCAGCAGGAGGCGGCCTGTCTTTGGCCCTGGAGCCTACTGGCCTGCAGGCCCGCGTGTGAGACAAAGCACAAGAGGGACAGGGACGCTGGTCTTGGAGGACTGACCTGAAAGGAGTCCCTGAAAATATCCTCCCCTGGAGCTACCTTTCTACTGCATTTTGAATACGTGTCTCATTTTATTTCCGTCATTGAGGGGAGGTGTCCGCGGTCACACCTCAGATGAGGAAACTGAGGCTCAAAGAGGGTGAGCCAGGTGTCCAAGGCTGCCCAGCTAGGAAGCAGAGCTGGGTTTTGGACACGTCAATCTGACACCACAGCCTGGTGTCTTCCTAGGACATCAGCACTTCCCAAACGCAGGGGCAGGGGTGCTGGGCCTGGGCCCTAAAATACAGACTCAAACTCGGGGGGACAGGCTGTTTGCAGGCCTCCTGATCATCAAGGGGAAAGTCTAAGGGCGTTGCCCAAAGGTCCTGGACACTCTGTAACCTCTGCCAACCTGCCTTGAGGTTACTGCTGCTTGTTTCAGATTCAAATTTATTATTTTTAATTTTTTTACATATTAAAAAAATAGACGTCATCTCAAACTTACAGGAGAGCTGCCAGTGTGGAGCACCGGGCTTTGCAAGTTGTCTGCCACCCAATGCGCCACCCCTGCGTAGGTCAGCGTGAGTGTCCTGCACACAGGACATCCCCCTGCAGAACCACACCCTCGGAAGCTGACACCAAAGCATCGCTGCCATCTGGTCCTCGGGCCCCGTTCAGGTCTCACCATCGTCCTAGTGATTCCTTTTTACAGCAAAGGCTCCCGTCCGGGCCCCACGCTGCACTGAGCCACTGCGGCTCAGAGTGGATGGTCGCTCCTTCTTTCTGCGTCTCTCGGGCCCTTGACACACTTGCAGAGAGCAGGCCACTTACTTTGCAGAATGTCCCTCCATTCGCTTCTTCTTGATCTGACTTGGGCCGTGGGTCTTGGGCAGGAACAACAGTCCTCAGGGCAGCCTGGCAGGTGGTGCAACAGCCAGGCTCTTCATTGCTTTGCGTGTATGAACTCATACAGTTCTCATGATAGCCCCACGGCGTAGACAATTATCCCTGTTTTCTAGATAAGGAAACAAAGGCTCAGAGAGGCTGAATCACCGGCTGCAGGTCGCACCGCCAGTAATTGGCTGATTGGGGATGTGAAGCCGGCTGCACGCACACAACTGGCTTGAGTGCCCATGTGTTTCCAAAGTGGCCAAGTACAGCGGGAGTGGCCTCCATCCCCAGCATCCACGCCGTGCACCTGTGTTCTATCTTCTAGGCTCTTCCAGGCTGCTCCGGACCTCCCCTCCCTCCCTCCATCTCTGTCATCTCTGCTTCTCTACTGGTCTCTAGCAGAGTTCTCTCTCTGTCGGTTTCTCTGAGCATCTCTCATTGTCTCTCTGTCTCCCCATCTCGGCCCCCAGCCCCCAGTCCGGTCCATCTCGCATCTTCTCTCGCAGTGGCCCCCGAGGCCGGGCAGGGGATTTGCCGGCCCCACCTCTGGGCACACAGGACTGGTCAGATGTCCTGCCCAGCGCCCGGCAGAGACCTGGATTTCTTTGGCCGCTCAGCTCTTCCTGGCAGGAGGCTCAGGATTTGGAAGTGGACCAGTGCCGCACGTGGAGAGAAGAAGGAGCCGGCTCAGGGGCATCCACCTATTGAAAACTCTGCCCCCTCCACAGGCATAGTTTATCTCCAGGAGAGGCTAGCGGGCTCCTCCACACATTCCAGGGGAGCTCCAGAATGCCACCCCAGGGAGCCCCCAGCGTGGGGGAGGCTGGTAGGGGAGCGGCCCTTGATAAGATGCAAACTCCTCCAGGCAGGCCCCCCCGCCACCCTGTGCTCCATATGGAGGACGGCTGGAGAAGGGCCCAGCTGCGTTCTGCTTCCTGCCTCCCTGCAAAGCCCTCAGAAGCCTCCCAACCGGAGACCATTCCTGCCCCCTGGCTGCACCTGGTTCCAGGATGTGGCATGAGCAGAGCTCCTAGGGCCACGAGGGGTCAGGTCTCCAAGTGGATCAGCTGTGGGCCCCGTTAGGGGATCGCCCCTGAAATGTCCACGGGGGAGTTCTCTGGGGTGGGGGTGGGGAGAGGGATGCAGGGAGAGAGAGGGAGGGAGAGAGACAGAGACACAGAGAGATACAGAAAGAGAAATCTAGAGCGAGAGCAAGGGGGTGGGGGCTCAGAAAGAGGGCAGTGGAGCCGGAGGCGATGAGAACAGGAGGGGAGAGAACCGCGCCCACGCGGATGCAGACAGACAGCGTCAGAGAGACACTGGAAACGGAGGGAATGAGTTGGGGAGAGGACAGAGATGGTGACGCCAGCTGCACCGGGAGGGGGAGGGGGAGGTGAGGGGCTCCTTGTCTGGGACGTGACCCTCCCAAGACCCTCACCCAGTCCTGCCTGGAACAGCGGGTGGGAACCTGGGTTGCGGGTATGCAGAGCATGCGTGTGAGCGTGTGTGCAGGCCCGTCTAGGGGCTGTGTACACCTGAGTGTGCATCTGGTCCTCTTCCCCGGGGGAGCCCTGTTCCTCATGCTGAGATCCGTGCCCCTCCCGGGACCCTCAAGCAGGTTGCTGGGTGGGCAGGCAGTCCAGGACCTGCAGCCGCCCCGCAGGCGGAGCTCTGGCCCCGCTGGCCCTGGGGTCCCCCACCTCCACGTGGGGCTGCTGGGCCTTGGGTGTCCGTCCCTTCACTCACTCTGGTCACCCCTGCCCTCCTGCACCGCAACCCCAGGCGGTCCTGCGTGAGGCCTCCCTTCACAAGCACCCGATTCCCGGCGCTGCTTTGCCGAGGGCTTTGCCGGCACAGAGCATCCATCCTCCTTCCAAGCCTTGGGGCGCGTGTCACAGCGGGGCCGAGAGCAGAGGCCTTGGCCTCAGTCTCCTCACGGATAAGCGATGCAGGGACTCTTCGTGAGTACCTTCTCCACGTTCTCGTTTCTGAACCCCCACCCCCTTGATCTCTCTCTAGATTTCTCTTTCTGTATCTCTGTATCATCCACAAAAACAAAGCCAACAAACATCCCAGGCTCGGCCCTGGGCATGAAATGGGCTTCTCCAAACCCAGCCTCATCATCTGCCAGCTACGCCCTGTCCCCAGCCTTGTTGATCTCATTTGTAAAATGGGGACAATGTCAGTCCTTACCCCGGGGGGTGTGAGGGTGGCTGAGACACACCTGGCCCGCACACCTGGCCGACCAGCGCATGCTCAGCACGCAGGTGGCTCCTGCTGCCCTGCGGTGGTGATTAGCGTAGGGCAAGGTCCCTGGGACACGTGGGTGGAGCCGACATCTCAGGGAGGCCGGAGACGTTCCCAGGCCCTGGGCCACTTTCCCCTCTCCCTCTCTCTAATCCTCTCGCCTTGCAGGCAGCGCCCGGGAGACTTTGTTCTGCATGTGGTTTCCGGGGCCCTTTGGTGGAGTTGACGAAACCAGGAAATGCCAGCACGCGGTTCCCAGAGGCGCCTGGCTCCGCGCTGCCCCGGTTCCCTGAGCCGGCCCGAGACCAAAGCCGCCTCGCGCTTCTGACGTCTGGCAGCACGGCCAGGCCAGCCCTCCCGCCGTCCTCGCCCCCTGGGAGCCGGGCCGGCTCGGACTCCCTTTGAAGCTACTGGGAACTCTGTGCCCAGGGCCGCTCTCAGGGATCCCAGACAGGATGAGGCTCTGGGTCCCAAGAGCACACCCCGGGGTAACTGGGACTTCCTGAGTCCACTCTTGGCCAGCAACGCGGGGCCCAAGCCAAGGTCACTCGGCAGGTCCACTCGCCAGCACTCACTCACTCATCCATGAAGGTAGCCTCTTTCCTATTTCTCAGAGACATCTTTGCCACGTGCAAGATGGGGTTGTCACGACCCATGTGCCATGGGCTGCCGGGAACATTAAATGAGATGTTTCACGTGTGGTGCCTGCACACAGCAAACACACGTGAT
Organism: Hippopotamus amphibius kiboko; assembly: GCF_030028045.1. Lineage (NCBI taxonomy): Eukaryota > Metazoa > Chordata > Mammalia > Artiodactyla > Hippopotamidae > Hippopotamus > Hippopotamus amphibius. The sequence continues at coordinate 3,081,803 of NC_080201.1, read as the reverse complement.
TATCCTCCCCTGGTAGGGTGGCTACACGTTCCGACTCTGCAGCCACAGGCCTCTGAAGTTCAAACCCAGGCTCCGCCACCCACTGGCTCTGTGACCTCGGGCGAGTCACTTAACCTCTCTGGGCCTTGGTTTTCTCACCTGTAAATGGGTGTAGCCGCAGTACCCGCTCCATAGAGCTGTTGACACTACACAAGTTAATATTTGCAAAGTGTGTAGAACAGAGCCCGGCACTGAGTCAGCACTATATCAGTGTTTGTTGAAAAAATACACACATCTATTCCAGAAAGAGCCAGTAACATGGGGCCCTGGCCCCTGGTGCTTGAGTGCTTGGGGGATATCCGCTCTTCCTGTGACTACCAGCTATGGCTGGGCGGAGTGCCGGCACAGGGAGACAGCGTCAAAGGAGAAGTAATGCCTAGCACCCGCTCCAGAGGAATCTTTCCTACTCAACCACATTTTTGGTCTGAAGAAGTGGAGGCTCAAGTTGGTGATGTGAGTTGCCCCTGGTCCCATAGTGAGGCAGTGCCGGAGCTGGGGTTGGAACCTGTGGATCCCAAGACCATGAGGCAAAGTGAGTCTCACAAGTGGCCAAGTCAGAGAGGCGGGAAGTGGGGCCTAAGCCCACTTGGACTGGCTGACACTATAAAGGATTTGATGTGTCGGTTCATGTAAGGAGTGTTCTGGAGGTGGGGAGGGTGTTGCTGTTGATTTAGTTTGGCTCTGGATGGTATCACCAGGACCCACATTCTTTCTTTCTGCAGTGTTAGCGCATTCTCAGGCTGACTTCCCTCTAGGTTGCAAAAGGGCTACAGGAGTTCCAGCCATCACACCTAAACACCATCCACTTACAAGGAGAAAGAGCTAGCTTTTAGGAGAGGCCTCTTCATTCCCAGAAACCTCTAGCAAGCTCCCTGTCGCGCCTCATGGGCCCCAGATGGACTGTGCGTCCATTCCTGCACCAATCCCTCTGGCCAGAGGAATAACGTGCTCTGATGGGTTAGGTCTGACTTACCTGGGCTGATCTCTGTGACAGGGATTCACACTTGAACCTTGGGGTAGGATCAGCCCCTCCTCAACACCTATCTCTGAATCACAAAGAGGCAGGGTGGAAGGGATCTCGGGGATACTTTGGCAATGCTCACCACGTGCCCGTCTTTGTGCCACGCCCTGGGGGGTCAACAGGAAGTTAACCTGTGCTGTCATGAAGCTCACACCTGGTGGGAGAGACAGACAAGAAAGCAGGCACATGCAGTGCAGTGCGATATGCATATGACAGGGCCAGCATGGGGAAGGGACACCTGACCCAGCTTGGCCACGGCCAGGCGAGTAGTCCTGGAGGAGAATTTAAACTGAGACATAGCCAGGGGAAGGCTCAGGAAGGGTGCTTGTGAGCTAGAGGGAGCCTGATGTGCTCTGTGGTTGATTCATGATGCCTGTCGTGGGTGCGGCGTCGCGGCACGTTAAGCTATGGGCTGAAAAAGTGAATCTGCTTAAAATGAACTGAAAGTTCAGAGTCCACGGAGCCTTTATCTTAAAAACACAAACCCCCCCCATTATGAAAATAAGCTCATGTAAAAAATATGCTGTTCATACGACGTGTCATTGCATCTCTAAGCTAATTCTTAGACCAGCGTCCACAGTCGCTTTGCGTAACTCTATAACATTTCCCACAGCATGGCACAGCTCACATCCAACGGCTGATCGACGTGGGGGTTTAAAGGTCCAACAAGGAGCCGCTCTGAGGGTCCCCGAGGCAGCGGGGCTTTCTGCGGGGGCAGCAGAGGCCCGTCCTGAGTCAGCAGCCCAGCTTCTCCCCCTGCCCTGGCCGGCATCCTTCCTTTCTTTTCCCTCCCCAAGAGCACCCTCCACCCCCCAAACCTCCTGCAAACCAGGGCTCGGCCTCCTGGGGAGTCCAGGCCTGCACTTTCTAAAGCCCCTTGTAGGAAGGTGCAGGGCAGGGAGGGGGCAAGAGGTGAAGGCTTCTGAGCAGCTAAGTCAGTCCCACTCTGTTCTCCAAACCCAGACTGGACAATCTCACAGCAAGTCCCGCGAGGCTACCATCCATCGCTAATTCAGGGAAACCCACACCTTGTGAAAGGCACTCTCTCTCTCTCTCTCTCTGCACTCTATTTCCTACCAAAGCCAAGCCCTTTCTGCCTCCACCCTGACCTGGCCATGCCAATTTGTCCTTAATGCTCAATTTCATCTGCCAATTTGCGAGACAAGAGCCCCCTATCCTGTGGGAGGAAAGCGCTGCCTTAAGAGGCTCCCGAGGGGCCCCCTTCTCCCAGAGCACCCTCAGCTCCACACAGGCTCCTCTCCGGGTCTGTTTGGAGAAGGCGCCTGGGATTTCCGAGCCCCGCTCCCAGGCCAGCAGGGAGAGCCTTCCTTTGCCTGTGCTCCGGTGTTTTCTAAGAGGCCTTTTCTTATGGGAGTAATTGGAGCAGGCCTCATTTCTCCAGGAATGAGAGCAGTGCAATTTAGCAAGGCTTTATTAGGTCAAACAGAGAATGCCAGGCTTGTCTGATGTTCTGGCTGCACCGGGGTCCTTAACGAGAGGCAGGAACGTGGCCGGGCTCCAGCCGGCAGACGCAGGCCTGTGATCAAAGCCTCGACTTCCCCAAACCGGTGCGTTCGGGGGAGCCTCCCTCCCACTGCCACCTGGGGAGAGCCTTTAGCTCCTGGAGGAATCGGCCGGGGCGGGGCCCCCCACCTCTCTGGGGCAGCTTGCCCTCTGCCCTGGCCTCTCTGCCAGGAGGGCAGGACCCAGCAGCAGGGTCTCTCCTGATGGCCCCCGGCTGGCACCAACACTCTCCCCCGAGCACGTCTGGCCGGGTTCGAGGAGGGATCCTGTGGACGTTTCCAAAACCCTCCTGCTCCCTGTCTCCCCTTGTTGGCGCTGTGCCCGTGGGGATTCGGATGCGTCCGCCCTGGCGTGGAGGACTTGCTGCGCGCGGTTCTTTCTCCTGGGGTGATCTCAGCGCCTGCCTCGTGCTCTGTCACTTGGCTGAGGGCTGAGGCATGTGGGGACCAGGTAGGCGCGGCGAGCTGAGACTGGGGAAGGGGCCTGGGAGGTGGGGATGTCCCCTCCGCAGCCTCTCCTGGCCGCCCTCACCAGCCCGTTGGAGGAAAACTTCATGTGCTCACATGTTGAGTCTGGAGTTTCCCATATTGTGGTCCAGTTTGTTGAGTTGGAAGGAGCAGAGGAAGATCAGGTTGCCTTTTCCAGAATCCTGGACGCGTCCCTAGGCGAGCATTCGAAATCAATCAGAACTGTCCTCCTGGGTCATTTGATGGGGGAGGCTGGAGCCTGAGCAGGCTGGCCCAGGGTTTTACAAGTTGTTTTGCAAAACAAGTGTCCTAGTTTCTGAGCCCGAAGAGCTTGAGGCCCAGGAAGTGCCTGAGAGCACGGGCTCTGGGGAAGGACCAGCTTTGAGTCCTAGGATGCCAGCTACAGGCTGGGCAAGGTTCCCACAGCCCCAGGTCTCCGTTTCCTGCCTGTGAAGTGGGAATCCCGGGGACACCAACCTCTTCAGGTGGACTGAGGGTCAACGCAGAGGTGACTATGAAGCACCATTGTGGCTCCAGCCCCCACAAAAGATACGTTCAAGTCCTAACTCCCAGTGCTTGTGAATGTGACCTTTTTGGGAAATGGGGTCTTTGCAGATGTGATCAAGTTGAGATGCGCTCAGAAGGGTTAGAGGGTGGCCCTACCTCCAGGCTGGCCGTTGTCCTTATAAGAAGAGGGACCTTTGTGCACAGACACACACACAGGCAAGGTGGTCCTGTGACAACAGAGACAGAGGTCAGAGTGATGCGTCTACAAGCCAAGGATGCCTGCGACCCCAGAAGCTGGAAGAGGTGGGAAGGATCTCCCTGCAGAGCTTCTGGAAGGGAACCAGCTCTGCAGACACCCTGATCTCAGACTTCTGCCCATACTGCGGTACTTGGGCAGCAGACCTAGAAAGCTCACATGGTAGCCCTAGAAAACCCGACCTCTGAGTGCCCATTCCTGCACTGAGACTCCCTGGCCATGAGGCCCGTGGGCCTTCGGGGTCTCAGGGCCTCAGCTCTGCTCCAGAGCCACGTGCCTCCCCCACGATCCTCCCCATCTACAGAGACCCGTGTCCGGAGCTCGTCCAGGGTGTCCCCAGGCTCTGATGGGCCTTTCCTGCTGGAGATTCAGGCTGCCCTCCGCGGTGGGTGCAACACTGCCGTTTCTCAGACAAGAGCCCTGGGAAACCAGAGGCAGGACAGCAGGAAAATAAGAGTAATGAGCCGTCTCAGAGCCTCCGTCATTTTCCCAGCACTATGGTTTCTTTCTCAAGTGCTTGGGGAAACAGTAATTCTCACAGATTTTCCTTGTAATGAAGGGTCCCAGGGTCACTGCAGATTTGGCCCAAGTTCCAGAGCTACTTTTTTTGATATCCACGAGCCTACAGCGGCCCCTTAGTGCTGGAGAGGCGGCCCTTGTGACCCAAGAGCTGCATTCTCAACTGTATTTAATTTTCATTAACTGTAACTAGAAAATGGACACTCCAGTGATTAAGAAGACTCTTCAGTATGTTCGCACCCACTTGGCATGTGAAGCTACCTTTTCAACTGTAAGTTTTATGAACTGAATATACAGAGCAAGTATTTTCAGCGAAAATTTACCACCCAAATTAAGATGTGGAGGTGTGAAATGGCACCAGGTTTTGTACAGTGTAAGTGTGGCATATACACAGGATTTTGAAGACTTAGTATGAAATAGAGAATGTAAAATATGTGTTGATGTTTTGGGTATATTAGGTTAAAAATATATTATTATAACTAATATGCACCCCCTCTTTTTTTTTAACTTTTTAAAATATAGCAACTAGAAGGTTTAAAGTTACACATGTGGCTGATGTTATGTTTTGGTGGGGGAGGGGGAGCAATGCTGGTCTAGATGGCCAAACTGGAGGTTTGAACTTATCTGCTGCTCTAATGTTGACCAATAGCAGGGCACTGTGACCTTGGGAAAGCCCCAGCTCCATCTGAACCTCAAGTTCCCAATACCAAACTGAGGAGGTTGGGCTGGACCAGTGGATTTGGGTTACTGGAGAGAGACTGAAGGGGTGGAGCTTTCAAAACCACCAGATTTGATGACCTTAATTCGTTCCCACTGAGATTCTTTGGTTGGGCTGAGGACCAGCTCACACCATTCCCACTTCAGGCCTGGGCAGCTGATGGAATTTACAACAGAATTGCTGGGCACAGCTGCGCAGGTTGTTGACGGCACAAGAAAGCCTTTCCTGATTTGCATGACGTCGAATGTTAAGATTTCTCCAGATGAGTAGAAAAATATGTGTGTAGCATTTTCAAATTTAAAAACACTTGCCTGCAGTCTAGATGTTACTAGCGTGAGAGCCCACTGTTTCCTGAGGCCACCTTAGAATCTGGAAGGAAGGTCTGTAGGACGAGGAATAAGTTCACAAATAAGGAGGGAGGGTTAAGAACAGTCTTCCTTCTCTCCCTTCTCTCCCTCCCCTGTTTGCTGGCAGGACAGTGAGGACCCCAGAGAAGAAACTGGACACTCCTGGGGACCCAGAGCCACCGGGGGAAGAGGCCTGGGTCCCTGGATGAGTGTGTGGACAAGTGCTCAGTGCTGACGCTCCCCTGGATTATGTCCAGAGGGAAAAATGAGCTTTGGTTGGGCGATGCCCCTGAAATGTCAGGGCCCGTTTGTTACAGCAGCTGGTGCGCTGACTAGTCCCGTCCTTTGGGGGGTGGTGGGGTGGGGTCCCCCTGCCCTAAAGAGCTGTACTTCCAGGTCACAGGAAGCGGGCGGGGAGGCCTCAGTGGAGATGTGCTGGCCTCCCCACACTGGCCCGACCTCCTCTGCCGAGCTTGCCGGTGGCCTGGGGAGGAGGGAAATTTCTGGGCTTCCTGCCCCCGTTCCCCACGATCCAGCGTACCCTTCTGGGTCTCCACCCTGCCCTTCTCCTCCACACGTGGATAATTAGAAGCTGCTGGTCAGAGACTGGCCGGGAGCCAAGGCATTTTCTCTACATGGGAAAACAGAAAATAAGGTTATAAGTTCCAAGCCATGGAAACCACCTAGAACTCCGGAGATGTTTTGCCGAGCTCTGTCCTTATGGGGTCTCAGAGGGACCACTGGCCTCCGAACGCCGGGATGACCATCTTCCCTCGGCCTTGAGGCTCTTCTCTCCCTCTGGGCCTGTGTTTGGTACCGGAAGGTGGAGGATGTGGAGGCTTCTGGACTTCCCAGCGTGCAGGGGTCTGGAGGGAGCTGAGGGTGGGGTGGGGAAGGAAGGGGACGGGGCGGAGTCCGAGGGAGATTCCCAAAGGGTCACCACTCCAGCGTAGCGTGGCAGGGGCTCTGTGGGGGTCTCTCCCTTCCGCCAGCCTTCTGGCCTCCAGTGGAGGTATAACCATCACTCAGGGAGACACAACGGGGAAGTTATAGGAAAGCGGCCACGTCAGCCAAGGTGGGGGAGGTGGCCCTGTGAGGCCCAGAACTGGGATCTTCGGACTCTATAGCCCGCGCTGCAGAGAAAACAGATGCGCAAATGTCTTCTTTTTTTCAAGCAGAAAAAAAGCACATGCTCGTACAAATTCAAACAGCACGAAAGCCTGTGGAATATAACCCGCCTTCTCTGACTGTCCACGCGTAGTCGGGTGGGCTCTGTCTCCGCCTCTGGAGCCTGGGCAGCCTCTCTGGCCGCTTGGCCGAGAAAGTCGGCAGGAATGAGGCTTTGTGCCTCCTGGTCTAGGTCAGAAGAGCAGGCAGCCTCTGCCTGGAGCTGTCAGGATGCTCGCCGGCCACCACGGAAGCTGTCCAGCTTCCCCGAGGCCGCCACGTTGGAGGGACCACGCTGGGCGCTCCCATCCACAGCCCAGCCGAGCTCCAGCTGGCCATCAGCACCAGCTGCCCACCTGGATGTCCGGGCCAGTCGGTGTCTGGATCTGGAGCTGGGTGGGAGCAGGGAGCTTTCCCCAGCTCGCTTTGTGTGGGGGGAAATCATCTGTTCACTCATGACTTCGTTGATACAGCCCGTGTTTCCTCAGTGTCTTCTCATTGTCAGAATTTGTAGCCATAGGTGTTTTGAAATCCGTATTACTTTTGGATTTTTTAGAAAGACAAGATGGTGCTTATACAGTGATTTATTTAACACCTGTAGTGGATTCTATTTCTTTTCTATTTCTGTTTCTCCAAGGAAACGTGATTTTCATGCCAAGTGGAGTAAATAGACTGAATAGCCTCAAGTCAGATCAGGTCAGGTTTGGCATCAAATTTTCAAAACAAAACAGAACAAAACAAAGAAAACAAAACCCGAAAGTCATTGTGTGCTTTTCAGAGCCTTTGGGTTTTGGGATTGTCGAAAGGGGTGGCGGAGCTGTGCTGATTTTTATGGAAAATCATACCTTCCCTTTGTGGAAAAGTGAGACTGATATTCCTTTTATCTTGGTGATACAGTTTCCCTTCTGAATAAAATTGAGTTACAAAAAGTTGATTAAAATAAATACATTGAGTAAACAAAAAATACAAACGGGATGCAGATACGATAAAAATAGTGACGACCTCCATGTAGGGAACACAGATCTAGCCCCCCACCCCCGCCCAAGTGACACAGAGGGGTCATGCACTGTCCATTCCATTTTGCAGGAAACAAGCGCCAATACTTATCAAATACTTACTATGTGCAGGCATTTGTCTATGTACTTTAAATACACTAACATTTAATTTTCACAAGAACTCTGGGAGGAGAGTACTTTCTTATTATCCCCATTTTACAGATAAGAAGACGGAGACACAGAGGTGAGGTGACTTGCCTAGAATCACTCCCCAATAAGTGGTCGTGGGGGACATGTGTACTTAACCCCCACACTCTAGCAAGCATCTGTCGGATGGGGGAACAGGGGTGTCTGCATCAGGGCTCACCCAGAGAAGCAGAAGCAGGAGGAGATATAAGGATAAGGAGATAAGGATAAGGATATATATATATATATATATACACACACATATAAGGATGTAGATACAGGTATAGATATGAATATACAGATGGATATAGACACAGAGACACATAGCGTTATCTAGATGGATGGATATAGGGATACAGATGGAGAGATATAGACGCACAGATGGGTGGATGGATAGGTTGAACACAAGGAATCTGTTTACACTCTAGTGGGGGCGAAGCATGTCCAATGTCCTCAGAGCAGGCATGAGAAGGGAAGATGAGGAGCAGGCTGGGATCTGTGGGCTCGGGTTAAGCTGTCCCCAGGAGGCACACTTGCTGGAAGGAGGATTTAGAGACAAGGGAGGACACTGACAACCCTGTGACTGTTTGGAGTCTCTCCTTCAGGGAAAATCAACATCCTTTTAGAAAGACCTTCCTCCTGATTAAGCCAGGCCCACCCAAGATGAGCTCCCTTTAGATTAATTTAAAACAAACTCCTAGGGACTTACATCCTATTTGCAAAATCTCTCCCCAGCAGCACCTAGACTAGCGTTGGATGAACAACCAGGAGCAGGTGTGTGCGCCACAAGACGGCCACAGCCCCCCTCCTGTCCTCCGGTCTTGCAGGAGACCATCTGGGGCAGTGGCTTCTGGCTCTAGACTCAGCCTCCTGTCTCCGGCCAGAGGCGGGCTGGACACAGAGGTCTGCTAGATGCACTTCTCCAAGCCAGCGTTCAGAGGGCCTGGGCAGGGAGTAGAAGACGCCGTTATGCATTTTCCTGGGTGTGGTCGGGTGTGAGCCGGACGCACCTGCTCTCCTGCCCCAGAGGTCCTTCAGGAAGATACATGGGGTGATTTTCCAAGTCTTCATCCAAGGTTTATCCAGGCCACATTTAAAAAATGTGCTTTAAACGTGTACTAATTTTAGTTTTTTGGAGCAGAACGCCCGTGCAGAAAAGCAGAGCCCTGTAAGAACAGTCCTGAGTGCAGATGGCCACGTGCACATCTGTGATACCAGCCACCCCCACCCCCACCCCTGCAAAGGGCGGAGCATGACCCCACCCTGAAGCCCCGCCTCCGCCCAATCCCAGGATGCCGACTCCCATCACCGCAGAGCAGTTTGTTTGCTTTCGGGCTTTATGTCCAAATCAAAATCTGTGTCTGGCTTCATTTGTGGGTACGTGGCTATGGGTTTTTCATGTTCATTGCTGTATACTATTCCACAGTGAGACCACGCCCTGGCCATTTCTCCACTTTACCATCTATGGGTGTTCGGGTAGGGCAGCTGCGAACATTCTAGTATATGTCTCTTGGTGAGCACACACCCCCCCCTTCGGTGGGGGGACACTCAGAAACGGCCTTGTGGGGTCCTGGGTCCGGGAGCACGCAAGGCCTCGGAGGGTTCTGTGGACCATCAACTTTAAAGGTGTTTTGAAGCCTTGCCGTCCTCGGGGCTTTGGAAAGCACCCCATGCTACAAACAGGCAGTTATAAAAGGATTTTTTCTTTGCAGCTTTTAATAGCCGTGAAATTCTTGGCGACATGAAATATGCTCCAAAGGGGATAAAAAGAGACCTGTGCAAGTTCTTGTTCAAATAAATAGCCCGTCTCTGGGTTGAAAGGGAAATCTGTTCCTTGCACTGCAAGACTTTGTTCTGTTACTCCTTGTTTCAATCCCTATTTCTTAGTCCTTGAATAAAACTCGGGGACCTTGTCAAATAATGTAACATTTCTTTCATTTTTATTCCTGTCGGCAGGTATTGGCTTCCTCAGGTTCAGATGAAGTTTCCGTGGGTCGGCCCGGCACTCACGGGACAATGTCTGTCCTCAGCATCCTGGCCACGAACCAAGGGGCAGGGGTGCTGCCCAGCCATCTCACAGGGGAGGGCTCGAGGGGCAGAGGGCAAAGTTACTTGCCGAGGTGGGTACTCTAGGTGTGAGCCCAGGTTTTTCTGATGCCAAGATGACCCACCCCTTTTAAAAAGAGCACCCCTTCTGAATGTAAATTGCTGTAGCCACTATGGAACACAGTATGGAGGTTCTTTAAAAAAATAAAAATAGAACTATGATCTAGCAATCCCACTTCTGGGCATATGTCCAGACAAAACTATAATTCAAAAAGATGCATGCACCCCTATGTTCACTGCAGCACTATTCACAGTAGCCAAGACATGGAAACAACCTAAATGTCCATCAACAGATGCATGGATAAAGATGTGGTACATACAGACGATGGAATACTACTCAGCCATGAAAAAGAATGAACTAATGCCATTTGCAGCAACAAGGATGGACCTAGAGATGATCATACTAAGTGAGTCGGAAAGAGAAAGACAAACACCATACGACATCACTGATATGTGGAATCTAAAATGATACAAATGAACTTATTTACAAAACAGAAATAGACTCAACCAGATAGAAAAGAAACTTATGGTCTCCACAGGGGAAAGGGGTGGGGGGAGGGATAAAATAAGAGTCTGGGGTCAACATACACACACTACTATATATAAATAGATAAAGAAGAAGGATGTACTATGTAGCACAGGGAACTATATTCAATATCTTGTACTAAACAATAAAGGAAAAGGATATGAAAAAGAATATGTATATGTGTAACCGAATCACTTTGCTGTGTACCTGAAATGAATGCAACATTGTAAACCAAATATACTTCAATTTAACAAAAAAAGAGCCCCCCTACCCCAACTGCAGCGTAATATCCACGTAGGAAAATGCACAGGAGATAAGGGACATCTCAGTGACGTTTCATCAACTGGACACAGTCGAGTCACTAGCTCCCGGGTCAAAACTCAGAACCAGCCCAGCCCCCGACGTCCCCTTGTGCAACCCCCCCGCCCTCTCTCGACTTCTAACAGCACAGATGAATTTATCTGTCCTTGAAATTCATCACACAAACAGATTCACAGAATACTTTTCCCTCCATGGCTTCTTTCTCTCAGCACCGTGTTTGTGAGACGCATCCGTGTTGTTGCGTGTAGGGACAGTATGTCTGTTTTCACCCATTTTGTTTACCGATCCCACCGTGGACAGACATGTGGGTCCCAGTTTGGGGCTATAAGACTATGGTGAACACGTGGGTGTGTGGCACACACGACACGACACGACACAGGGAACCACACTTGGGCTCGGCTGCAGCACGTGCTGTCAGACGGTTTTTCAAAGTCGTGGCACCCGTGTGAGCTCCCACCTGGGTCTTTTCCCCCCGAGTCCTCTAAACCGGGGACTTCTAACCCAGCCAGGACCCCGGGCTGCGAGGATCTGCTGCACCTTCCACAAGTGCACGGAGGTGGGGTTTTAAGTGGCCCAGCCACCTCCCTCCCCACAGTTATCTCGGGCTCACTCACCCCAGGACCCAATTATCTCTGCAATCCAAATTCCTGCCTCTGAAGTGGAGCTGGGTCTTTGATCTTCCCTTCGGGGAAGATCTGAGCTCGGGGGACGGCCTGGGGTCCGGGCCAGGCTGCAGATGACTTGAGTCCTGGTCTTTGGCCAGGCGGGCTCCCTGGGGATGCTGTCGGGGCAGTTATCCCGGCGGGGGGGGCGGGGTGTGTGCGCGGAGGGGGGGGCCCTCTGCAGTCTCGCCTTCTGGACTGGGAGCTCCATCAAAGGGCTGCGTCCTCCCTTATCTGAGGGGCAAGGCGGGAGGCCGCGGGGGCAACTCAGGCTTTGAGGGGGAAACCTAATAACTCCCTCAGCACATACCCGGGGAGCCCCCACGGCATGCCAGGCGCTGTGCCGGGGGCGGGATGCAGCGACGAGAGAGGCCTCCCCGACCATGGGAGGTCCTCAGGGCTGAGACGGAGGGCGTGCACACGTGTGGGGAGCTGATGGCCTTGGGACAGGCGTGTTTCTCAAACACGACCCAGACAACGCGATCCTAAGAGACAAAGTGGGTACAATGGACCTCATCAAAATAAAACACTTCTGTTCATCGAAAGATGCCCTTAAGAAACCGAAAAGACAAGCCACAGATTGGGAGAAAATATTCCAAACACACGTATCTGATAAACGACTCGCATTTAGAATATATATATAAAGAGCTCCCACAATCCCACAAATCAAGAAGAAAAAGACAAACAGCTGGGTAAAAACGAGGTGAAAGCCTAGAACTGGCACCCCCACGAGGAAGATACGGATTGGGCCGGGAGCAGATGAAACACCCCCGGGCATCGCCCACAGAGAAAGGTGACAAAGTCACGAGGAGGTACCGCTCCACCCGCAGAGGATCAAGGGCTGGAGAAGGTGCAGAGCAGCCAGGACTCACTGCCCACAGGGGCCAAAGTGACACAGGGACATCGGTAGACGGTTCCCTAGTTCCCCTCCTGGACACAGGCCCAAAAGAATGAGGTAGTCGGCCACCAAGAGACTCCTACAGAGAGGTCCACAGTGGCGACACGGATCACAGCCCCATACTGGGAGTAACCCAAGGGTCCACTGGTAGTGGATGGATACACCAAGCGTGGGACGTTCCAACAACGGAACACTATCCGGCAGCAGGAAGGATTCCAGGATCAATACAGGAAACGGTGTAGATGAATCTCTAAAATGGTACGGGCCCATGGCGATGACCACTGGGCCCACAGCCCCTGAGCCCCGGGGAATAATGATGGCGGTGGTGGTCATACAGCCGGGCAGTGTGGTTATCACCCTCTATTCATGTACCTGTTCACACAGCATGGATTTACTGAGCACAAACGATGCGAAAGTCCGTGTGGTTTCCTAGTTCAGGGCATTGGCTCCCGGCTTTGTCACTCACCAGCTGGGTGACCTTGGATGGGATGTATCACCTCTCTGCGCCTTGGTGCCCCCATCTGTAAAAGGGGGATACTGAGGCATCAAATGCTCAGAGGGGGCTGGAACTCAGCTGGGGGAGTGTCGCTGTGAACCCCGCCCCCTCCACGTGCCACACCCGGTGTTGGGGAGACCAGCTGCCCCACGAGCTCCCGGGCAGCAGAGCACAGATGCGGTCCCTGCTGGCGCCTGAATCTCACGCGCTCCACCACCTGTCTGTGAAAAGAGGCAATGGCCTCAGAGGGTGGCTGAGGGGCTGAAATGAGACCCGTGGGCTTAGCAAGCGCCTGGCTGCAGGAATAGCTCCTTAAGTGTCACCCACCACGTTACAGATGTCGTTAAACACTGCCCATCGACGCGATTAGGCTCGGGGAGAGAGCGGCAGCGAAAATGCAATCGCCAGGTATTTGCCTGTGAGACGGTCAGTCATGGACCAGCACCCGGGGTGACCGCAGCTGGAAGCACCCTGCCCAGTTAATCTGTGTGACCTTCGCACCCTCCCTTCTGTGTGGGCACGTTCCTCTAAACCTCAGGCCCAGCTGGGTCTCTGAGGGTCAGATAAAAAAGGCACAGGCTTCTCTCTTAGGATGAAAAGGTGCTGACTGTTCACACAGCTTCGCAGAAGACGCTGGTCTTTTTAAGGCATGTTTGTGGGGTGATTCCAGAACTTGTCTAAAGGGCACCCATGCATATTCTCTGAGCATCAGTTCCTTGCAGGGCGCAGAGCTGGGCATGTCGGGCCGGCAGCAGTGAAGCGGCCCCAGACCCATTCTCGGCCATGTGCCACGGGACCTCCCAAACGCCGTGGGCGCGGTGAGGCGTGACGCGAGGATGTGCACGGTGGGACAGTGGAAGGGGAGGGGGCTACACGCACACACCCCCAGACTCTGCTTCCGCAACACCAGGGTTCACCAGATTCTCATGCTTGGCCACATTAACTTAGGTTTCTCCTTTTGGGATTTACAGCTGCTCTGAGAAAACTGCCAGGCTTGTTCTGGCTGATGGGGTGACACGTGGGCACGGCAGCCCGTGGCCCGTTCTCTGGGAAACTGCAAAGCCCTCTGGGGTTAGAAAGCTGTAAGAACCTGGGGGGATGGACGACTTCATCCTGGGGTCCTCCCCAGGGATGGCATGCGGGTGGATGTGCACGTGCACACGTGACCCACCTTGCACACCACCCTCTGGACCCCCGTGTGAGAACGTCCTTCCCCAGCAGGCGGCTGCAGACCAAGCCCAGGTGCTGCAGCCTGGAGTCGGGGAGGGGACGCCCTTCACTGCCACCAGGCTGACCTGGAGCCCGGCCCCACGGGTGACGTGCCTCTCCAATAGCAAGGAAAGCCCTCTCCCTCCCGGCCACCCCTTCAAGGCTTAACACAACGCATCTATTGACCTGGAACTTCCCTCAACCATCTCTGCCTCAGCACCTTTCTCTTCCAACGTCACAAGTCTTGCCTGCTGGCGTTCCTACTTGGTGACGTTGCTATATGGTGACATTCCTATCTGTGTGTGTGCATGTCTTCTCTGGCCTGGACTGTGGCGGTAGCCTCCACATCACTGACAGAGTGATCTTTTGAAGTGGTAAGCTTTATCATGTCACTCCCTTGCTTAATAACCTTCCATGGCTCCCCGTTGCCTACAAGACAGAGTCCAGTGGTCCTAAGTAGATATCCAAGGCTCTCCCAGTCTAGCTTAAGCTTCCTTTTCCAGTCTCATATCTTGCAATGCAGCCTCCCGTTCAGCCCCACCTTGAAGCTGCCTGTCTTTAGTTCATTTTGTTTCTTCCACCTGGAATGCCCTTTCTTTACGCTCCACCTGGAAAACATCCTGCTCCTTCCCCTCGGCCCGTGGTCCTCCACTAGGAGCAATGTTGTTCCCAGGGCACATCTGGTGACATCTGGAGCGATTTCTGGTTGTCACAGATTGACGGTGTGTGTGTTACTGGTCAAAGCTAGGGATGCTGCCCAGCACCCTCCAATGCGCAGGGCAGCCCCAGGTGTCTCCCCGGGCTGAGGCTGAGCAAGCCTGCTCCAAGCCCACCTGCGCCACGTCTCCTCCGTGAAGCCCCGACCATCAGTGCCTCTCCCTCCTCCGGCCCGAGAAGCCAGCTGAGGGGGCAGCCATTAGATGCGGATGGGTCCACCTCCCTGCCTGGCCAGGAGCTCCCCGAGGGCAGGGACTGTGTCCTCATTAGTGTCACCACTGGTTAACCCAGGGCCTGGGGCACAGGAGAGCTTGGAAAATATTATTGGACCCGAAACTGAGGATTTAACGAATGGCACTGATTAGAACTAGGATTCTGGCCTGGGACCCAGGCAGGAGAGTCAGGAAAAAAAAGAACCGCCGACACTGTAGCACAGTGAGGTGGTCTAGAGCACAGACTCTTGGGTTCAAATCCTAACTGCTCCAGTAACCAGCTGTGTGATCCTGGGCTGCTCACTTAACATCTCTGTGCCTTGGTGACCTCATCTGTAGAATGGAGATGATATCAGTGCTCATCCGTGGTGGATTTAAAACACGTCCACACCATCTGGAGGTGCATCTGTCTCCTTCCCATGAACCCGGGCAGGATACTTGGCTGCCTGGGAGGAGTGAGCACAGCGGAAGTGACCCTGGGTGACTTGGAATCTGGGTTGGAAAAGGCCATGCAGTTCTTGCCAGTTTTTCTTGGGACCCTTGCGCTGGAGCTTTCTGTACCACGGGAGAGCCTGGCTACGCTGAGGGCTTACCAAGACATCACTGACCATTTTTTGATACCATGGACCATTCTGGGGGAGGCGTCCACAGGGACAGAGGCCTATGTCCTCTGTCTGTGCCACGAAGGTTGTAAGAGCTCTGAGGACCAAATGAGACACAGCCGGGGAGCCGGCAGCACGGTGCCCAGCAGGCAGTGAGCCCTGAGCGAGCGATGGCTGTTCCTGAGGGCGGCCCGCCACACCTGCAAAAGTGCGGCACCACCATGAGGTGCTGGTCCTTACCTGTCATTGTCCCTTCATAGGGGAGTCCCAGGGCCAGAGGAGCATGGGCAGTGTGTGTGCGGTACCTGTGGGGCTCTTTCTCCCTCTGGGCAGAACAGGGGGCAAGAAGCCAAGGTGCCAGGTCTCGGGGGCAGGCCTGGGCTTGCTGATGCCAACGGCGATGCCACAGAGGGCCTGAGGGGCTCCGGTTCAGGTCCAGCTGTGGGCCCTCGGGCCGCGCACACAGCTTCTCTGTGCCTTGGTTTCCCCTCCTGTACAGTGACCCCCCTGGCTGGCCGTGAGGACCCGGGAGGTGGTGCTGGAAAGGCTCTGAGCCCACGGTCAAGGCTCTCGTGCTCTCATTTCCTCTGTGCAGGGAGAGGCCGATGAGATCAGCCCCTTTGTTTCTAGGAAACCCATCTGCAACTGGTTCTAATAAAACCGGAGCAGCTGGGCCAGGAGGGCAGGAAGTGCGGAAGAGCCGGGGCTGCTCCCCTGGGCCCAGGGGCCTGGCCACTCCAGGGTCCTCGGAGCCCCTCCCAAGGACCCTGAGGCCAGACGTCTTCCTGGCCCGAGGTGGTCAGCAGCGGCCCTGGGAGAGGCCTTGGGGAGGGTGCCCGGGCAAGGGCACACATGTGCCGCCCCGCGTCCCTCTTCCTCCCGCTCCCCCTTCTCACCTCTCCTGAGCCAGCTGCTGACAGTGTGAGGAATTGCTCCCCAAGGCGGCTTGGAAATACACAAGGACGCGCTTCCACGGCAGTAAATCACGCTTTATGTCCTCAGTCCTGCTGAGGATGCTTCCGACTGTGATGTTTTCCGGGGATTAAGTGAGCCTGATGACAGGCACAGGGCTGGAGCTCCTGTGGTCGGGCGGGACGGGTGGGACCTCCACCGTCTCGGCCCTACACAGGCGCCTTTCTCTGCGGGCTGCGGAGGATGCCGGGAGGTTGACCTTGGAAGTGGCTTGAAGCATCAAGACGCCTCCCCCGCTCTGAGTTACCCTAAAGTGTAAGCGACCACACACCCTACTGTGTGAGGGTTTCGGCAAATTGGCGCCGGACCACCCACTGCTATAGAGAGGGTGAGTGTCCCGCGAAGCCCACTTTGAGCCAGTGGTGGGAACGGAGGGTAAAGCAGTGGGGACAGCTGAACCATTTTGATCCCAGCGGTGTCTGGATGGGGCCGCCCCACTGAGGTCCTCAGAAGCTTAGGTGCTCAGTCTTTCTCCCCACAACGTGGCTCTAATCACGCGGTGGGTGTTCCCAGCCTAGAATGCAGAGGGCTCTGCGGAGAGACGCGCGGAGAGCAACCTCAGCTCTGCCCTGTCTCGGGTAGTCCTGCCCTTCACTGGCGCCCAGGCTCCTGGGCTCTGAGATGAAAGGGTTAGGGCTGGGATGAAGAGTGTCCAGTGTCTGTGACCGGCCCAGTACATCTATGATCTATGATACTATGGTCTAGTGGTTTACTCCAGGAATGCAAGGTTGGTTAAACATATGAAAATAAGCACGTTAACAGAGTAAGGGAAAAAAACCATATGGCTATTCTGATATATCCAGAAAAAAAAAAAACACTTCAAAAATTCAGAACCAATTCATAGCAAAAGCTCTCCGCAAACTAGGCATAAAGGAAATCTCCCTCAGCCTGATAAAGGTTCATTACTACATAAAAAACCTACAGCTGGCATCATACTTAACAGTAAAGACTGAATGCATTCCCCCTGAGGTCAGGAATAAGGAAAAGATACCCACTCTGATCACGTATATTGCAGTTCGTCCTGGGGGTTCTGGCTAATGTGAGAAGGCAACAGAAGAAAGGTTGACTGGAAACAAGGAAGAAAAATAACTGTCTTCATCGATGACATCGTATACATAGAAAATCCTGAGGAGTCTACCAAAAAAATACTGGAGGTATTAAGTGAATGCAGTAAGCTAGCAATATGTTAGGTCAATTTACCAAAATAAATTTTGTTGCGTTTCTACGTAGTAGCAATTGGTAATCGGAAGATAAAAATTTTGAAGTACCATTTATGATAATATCAAGCCATAAAACTGTAACATATTTAAGGATAATTTAAGCCATAAAGTATTGCTGAGAAAATTAAAAAAGACCCACATAAATAAGAGATATATCATGTTTATGGATCCAAAGAGTCGCTGTATTTATTTATTCAGGCCGCACTGCGTGGCTTGTGGGATCTTAGTTCCCCCATGAGGGACTGAACCCCAGTCCTCAGCAGTGAAAGCAAGGAGTCTTAACCACTGGACCACCAGGGAATTCCCCAAGAGTCACTGTATTTAGAAGACAATTTTCCCCAGACCGATCTATAGATTTAATGCAATCCTAATAAAATTCCAACAGGCTTAAAAAAAAAAGATGAACAAGGCGACTCTATAACAAAAGCAATTTTGGAAAACAAGGATAAAATTGGAGGGAGCCTATGACCCGATTTCAAACCTTGCTGGAAAGCTGCAGTGCTCGGGAGGGTGCGGTATTGGCACAAGGATGCTCACACATCCGTGGAGCAGAGCAGAGCCTGCTTGCTGACCCGCACCCACGTGGTCCAGTGATTCCTGACAACAGTGCTGATGGAAGTCAAGGGAAGGATGGTGTTTTCAACAACCTGTGCTGGAACGGACACCCAGATGGACCTGTGCTGCCCATTAGGAACATTGGGGTGGCCAAAGAGTGCCTTCGGTTTTTAAGTAAAAATAAGAGACACATTTTTCATTTTCACCAAGAACTTTATTGAACAATGTAGTCACCCCTTTGTTCCATCACCTGCTGCCATTTTTCAGGCAACTTCATCATTTCAACTGCCCCAAACTTTTTTATCTTTTTGAGCAAAGAACTGTTGCAGGTGCATTTTACAGTCTTCCAGGGAACTGAAATTTTTTCCATTAAGAGAATGTTGTAAAGACTGAAATAAATGGAAATCTGAAGGTGCAATGTCTGGTGAATACGGCAGATGAATCAGCACTTCCCAGCCAAGCTGTAACAGTTTTTGCCTGGTCATCAAAGAAACATGCGGTCTTGCGTTACCCTGATGGAAAACAATGCATTTTCTGTTGACTAATTCTGGATGCTTTTGGTCAAATGCTGCTTTTAGTTGGTCTAATTGGGGGGAATACCTGTTGGAATTAATTGTTTAGTTTTATGGAAGGAGCTCATAATAGAGGACTCCCTTCCAATCCCACCTTCCCACACAACATCACCTTCTTTTGATGAAGACAGGCCTTTGGTGTGGTTGGTGGTGGTTCATTTCGCTTGCCCCGCCATCTCTTCCTTTCCACATTATTGTACAGTATCCACTTTACATCACCCGTCACAATTTGTTTTGAAAAATGGAACATTTTCGTTACATTTAAGTAGAGAATCGCATGTGGCAATACGGTCGAGAAGGTCTTTTTTTCTCTTAACTTACGCGGAACCCAAACATCAAAGTGATGAACATAACCAAGCTGGCGCAAATGACTTTTGATGCTTGATTTGGACATTTTGAGTAAGTCTGCTACCTCCCGTGTGGTATCACATTGATTGTTTCAATTAATGTCTCGATTTGACCACTGTCAACTTCAACTGGTCTACCCGACTGTAGAGCATTGTCCAGCGAGAAATCTCCAGCACGAAACTTCGCAAACCGCTTTTGACCCGTTCGATCAGTCACAGCACCTCTCCATACACTGCACAAATCTTTTTTTTTTGCGTGTGTTTCAGTTGCATTTTTACCTTTCTTGAAATAATAAAGCATAATATGCTGAAAGTGTTGTTTTTTTCTTCCATCTTCAATATTAAAATGTCTACACAAAAATTCACCAATTTTGATGTCTTTTTTTAAATGCAGGCTGATATGAAAGTTGTCACACACAATCTAACAAAATTGTTTCGAATGAAGTTAAAGAGAACTAAGTGCTACTAAAGCCATCTTACGGGAAAAAAAGGAATGAACATTTTGGCCAACCCGATATAATGCAAGCTATATAGGTAATTTTAAGGTCCTGGCAGTCATACTAAAAAAGTAAGAGGAAACAAATGAAATTAATGTTAATAATATGTTTTTCTTAACCCAATATGTCTAAAACACTGTCATTTCAACATTGACAATTTACATATATTTTTTGGTCCCAAGTCTTCAAAATCTGGTGTATATTTTATGCTTACAGCACATCTCAGTTCAGACTAGCCACATCTTAAGTGCACAATAGCACGGCACCTGTGGCCAGTGGACAAAAATGCACCTTGAACATTATCTCACACCATTTATAAAATTGAGTTTAAATGGATGATTGACCTCCATATAAAAGCCAAAACTACAAAACTTCAAGAAGAAAACATAGGAGAATATTTTTATAACCTTGAGATAGTCCAAGATTTCTTAGATAAAGCACAAAAAGCATAAACTATTAAAAAAAAACTGATAACTGAATTGAATCAACATTTTAAACTTATGTTCTTTGAGAAACATCGCTTAGGAAATAAAAAAGCCTATTCCAGTCACTGGCTGGGAGAAAATATTCACAATGTGTATATTTGATGAAACGCTTGTATCCAGCATATTAAAATAACCCTAAAAAACCCCAAACAAAACCCAAACCAAAAACCTGTTACACTGAATAATAAGAAGCCAACAGAACCATGAGAAAATAGAAGAATTATTACAAGTGTGTGAACGTGTGGTATCGGCACACAAAAAGATATGTGAATGGTCAATAAACACAGTAAAGAGGTTCAACCTCACTAGTTAGCAGGGAAATGCAAAGTAAAACCACAATGAGATGCACACCTATTAGGATAGCTAACGCTACCAACTGCTGGCAAAGACGGGAACATCGAGAACTTCTGTTGCTGACGGGCACGTGCAGGTGTATACCAACTGTGGAAAACAGTTTCATAGCTTCTTGTAAAACCAAACATACATTTACCATGTGACCCAGTAATCCCACTCCTACACGTTTACCCAACAGAAATGAAAACAGAAAGAGGTGAACGGCAAATGCTCGTAACAACACTAATTGTAACCCCACCTGGAAAGCATCTAAATGCCCACAAAGAGGTAAGTGGATAAATAAAGCGCGGCATATCCGTACGGTGGAATACGACTCAGCTTTAAAAGGGGGAAAAAAACCCTGACTGATACACGTAGTGTGGGTGAATCTCAAAAACATTATGCTGAGTGAAAGAGGGCAGGCACAGAAGGGAACACACAGTGCGACTCCCCTTGTGAAATTCTACCAAAGACACAGCTGATTTAGTAGCAGAAAGCAGATCAGCGGTTGGGCCCAGGATTGGGGGAGGGGGCAAGGACTGCCTGAAGCAGGGCTCAAGGGAACTTTCTGGGCTGATTTTGGGATGTTCTATATCTTGTTTGCGGTGGCTATTTACATGGGTGGCATAAATTTTTCGTGATGTGTTGAAACATACACTTAAAATGAGTGTTTCGTTGTGTGCAAATGATACCTTTAAATGTTCAAGAGTAGGTATCATCTCACAAAAATTTAGAATGCACAGATTCACTGGGACACAAACAAGGAAACAAAAACCACATCACCTGTAATCCTACCCTTTGGAAATAATCCTGTAAGTATTTTGGCCTATGACGTGGCAGACACTCTCTTTTTGTGCATAGGTCGCACATGTGTGGTGTTTTCCAAAATCAGAGTCATGTTACATTTACTGTTTTGTAACTTTCTTTTTCTATTTAACAGCATCTTGAAGATATATTTCCACGTCCAGCGAAGCATTCCCATACCCACACTTTTAATGGCAGTGGGAGAACCGCATCCTATGACTACAACCTCCCTTACATCACCTGGCCCTGCCTGAGGGACATGCAGGCTGTTTCTCATTATTTGCTCTCAAGCCATGCTGGGCGAAACATCCTCAGTGACATCTTTCTGCTCATCCTATGGCTTCCCTGGTGGAGTTCCGAGCGGTGGAGGCAGCTGGGTCAGAGATGGGGGTGTTGCTAAGGCTGCCGATGAGTACCATGCCTGCCTTCCAGGACCCCATCCTTCTAGGGACCTGGATTTCCTTCATCAGTGTGTGAGATGCCCTTGAGGCCGCATCCCACGAGCCAGCCAGCCTTCTCCCTGTTGGCTCCCCACTTCAGTTCTCTCAGAGACAAGAACTGATGAAAACCTGCAGAATCTGCTCTTCTGGAGGGCGTGTGAGTGGAGGTGTGTGGGGGAGGGACCTGGCACCTGCAGGGAGAAATATTTGAGCTGCTGGGAGCGTTTCTCTCCCTCTGGCGCTCAGAGAGGCCTGCTGGTGGGAGGCCCCTCTGCCTGGCAGGCCCGGGAGGCAGGCCGGGCCCAGAGCCATGCTCCGGAGCACACACCACTTGGTCCAGGTCATTCCCTCAGGGTTAGCTGCGCATTGCCCGGGGACCTCGCTTGGGGCCGGGGGTGGAGCTGGTGGCCCAGGGCCAGAACACACCCCAAATTAGAAACTTCCCTCATCTTTTCCTACTGGTGTCTGAGAAATGGCTGCCGTGGTCAGCAGGAAAGGTAATGATTTCGGTAAGTCATGTGCCCACTCTATCTCTACAGGGCTGGCCACGCCAGCAAAAAAGCTGCAAACACAGGTCTCTGGCCTTTTTCTAGCTCATTCCAGGGCTCTCCCTACACAACACGTGAGGCCTGCTATGGGATAAAATTTGGCTAAAATTTTCCAGAAGGCTGTTCTCCGTCCCCTCGCCCTTGTCCTTTCAAACAGGGATTAGACCCCTGCTCCATCTCCACTGAGTGGACAGAGGACCATGGTCTCTCCCCTCCAGAGGTTCATATTTTTCCATTTTAGAAAAACATTTCAAAGAGGCAGTAATTACACAGGGTAGAACTACTTTCAAACAGTGAAAAAAGACAGAGGGTGGAAAGGAACCCCCCCCCCCCAATCTTTGCTCCTGGTGCCCCACGCCTGTCCTGGGGGAAGGGATGAGCTCCTCACTTCTGGAAGCATGCAAGCTGGATGACAGCTGTTTTGTTTTGGTTTGGTTTGGTTTGGTTTTGGCCGCGCTGTGTGGCGTGTGGGATCTTAGTGCTCTGATCAAGGATGGACCCCGGGCCCACTGCACTGGAAGCACGGAGTCTTAACCACTGCACCACCAGGGAAGTCCCAGATGACAGTTTCTTGACTCAAGCATTAGACCAGGCAAGGAGTTAGACTAGACTCCAGCCAGTGGATGGACACAGAGAGTCTACCACACATTGCCTGGTCCAGTAAGTCCACAGTTACTGCTTCCTGTTCTTTGCAGACATCAATGGTGCAATAGAAAGGCCATGTAAGAGTGTTCCACCTGTGAGCCATGGAGACCCCAGCGTGGCTGGTGGCTGCCTTGAGGGGAGGGACAGATGGTTGTGTCATTGGTGCGTGACGCTCATCCCTTTGTTTCAAATGAGATCCCTCTGCCAGACCTGCGCACTCTTGCCTGTTCTTATCTGGTGAGTGGGTGAAATCCAGGTGGACTGCCTGGCAGAAGCAGCAGGAACTTGTGGCTGGAGGCGGCCCATTGGTTAGTGGAGGATGGGCAGGGGCTGTCAGGGGGCAAAGGGCAGGCAGGAAACCAGCAGCCCACCCAAGTCTCCGCCTGCACAGGCTGCGGTGGGCAGAAACTGCTTCCTCTCTTGCCTGCATTGCGGGGAAAGGAACTAGACTCAGTTCCTGAATTGGAAAGGAGAGGAAAGGGCGAAGGCTGTGAACTATTGACAGCATTGCACTTTCCCCAGCTCTGGGAGCGATTTGCATGGGAACCCACGAGGCGGAAACGATATTTTAGCAGCTGGTTTCCAAGGTTGATGAACAGCAGAAGACGTGGCAGTTAAGACAACAGATCCAGATTTCCGGTCCTCAAGAAGTCTTTCCAGAAAAGCAGCAAACACTACAAGTGGCACCTGGGAGTCTCCCATGCCACGGCGGGTCCCAAGGCAGCACACGTCACCCCTGCTAGCGGTGTGACCTGGGGCAGGCGACCCCCCGCCCCCAGCTCTGCACCTGGGTGTCCTTGGCTGGTAACATCACCCCTCGCAGGACTTGTCTACAGATTTAATCGAGATTGTAGGAAGAAAAGTAGCTACTACATATGACTTCCAATACCTGGATCTTGGAAGTGAATCAGGGCTTTCTAAATGGCCTCTAAGTGGTTTGGCATATTTAATTATTCTAATAACAAGCAAGTCGGTGAGGATTTGCAGCAGCTTACAGTAAAATAACGACGGTGACAGTGTCAGCAGTTATCCCATGCTTGCCAGGTGCCAGGCACTGTGCTAAGTGCTTTACATAGGTTATTATAACCAGTCGCTCGAGAATCTGCGATTGTGGTCTTGTTATACCCACTTTGCAGCTAGGAAGCTGAACTGAGAGAGTGGGAAAAATGGCCCAAGATCACTCAGCCTGGGGGGTGGCTGACATCCAAATGCAGGCCCCTGTCTCGCCCCTCACCCTCCACTGGACACACACACACACACACACACACACACACACACACACACACACACACTACGGGGCTCAGGGTCTCAAAGGCAGGTGCTGGTAGACTTCTGGGGGATCCAGAACTGTATGCAAACTTATGTAAATACAAATTCTTTCTCCCCGGGGAGCAGCTGCATTGATTTGTAAGATTTCTAAACAGGCCGGTGGGGGAGGTAGTCAACTGACTGTCATATATTGGGTTCCCTAGGGATAGACTCCGAGAGAAACCAGGAAGGGGTGAAGCAAATGGAAGGAAAGAGGATGCCAGGCCAGCAGCGACTTCAAGCAAAGACCCAGTCTCAGCCTGATCCCTCCGGGGGCCTTAGAGGGTGAGGCACACTGCAGAGCTGGCTTCCTAGTCCCATATGGTAAGCTGGCGGTAAGGGCTGCCCTGGGGACTGGGTCGAGTGGTTCCAGTAGCCCTTGGACAGTTCTCAGAAGAGAGTCCCAGGTGCACACGTGGAGAAGCAGAAGCACAGAGAAGCTGGGGGAAAGAACACACCAGAACTGTAGAAGCGGCGGGGTGTCAGCTGGCTGGGGCACCAGCGGCACCTGCTGCCTGTTTGCGGGTGGGCGGCTGTGGCTGGGATGCTGGGGCCGGGGCGGCTGTGACCCACACGGAGCGGCCAGGAGCTGGTCCACACGCGATTTCCAAGGCCTCCCTCATCCTGCCAGCCACGCCTCCGCGACTCCCTTCCCACTGCTATTAGCATCACGTACAGGACACGTGTCCCGGACACGTGCCGCCTCAGCCTGTCCAGGAGGGTAAGAGGAGAGAGGAGTGAAGAGAGGGAGAGGGGAGCGGGGAGGGGGAGAAATGTGGGTGCTAGGAGAGACAGCAGGGGGAGGAGCCAGCACCCCGAACGGCAGGGTGGCCTGCATGTTCCTCGTACGACGTGGGCCTGGTTCTTTCTGTCCTCTGGGTGGTTGCCAAGTTCCCTTTGCCCCATGGCGCGCTTCGGGCCAAGGAATCACATACTCTTTGAGCTCCTACTGTGTGCAGGCACTGGGCCACTGGCAGGGGGCCAGCCGTGAACCCAAGGCAGCCTGTGCTTTCTTGCGGCTCATGTTCTAGGGGCGTTAGACCCCACCCAAGTGCACGCCATCGTGGCTCCAGGTAGGGACCCGGCCTCCTACAGGCTTGCAGACAAGGACTGGGGCCCTGTTGGTGGAGACCCTGATTACCTCCAGCCTCACAGTGGGCCTTGACCGCGCAGGGAGACCTGCAGGCAAAACACCCTCCCGTGCCCGCCCCGCCCCGCCCAAGTTCTCTACCGAGTTCCTGGGGGTGTGATCTGGCCCCTGCCTACCTCTCAGGCTCATCTATTTCCACTCTCCTTGCTCTGGAACTTTCGAAGTGCATGTGAACCAAATCCCAGCTGTCACACTAATCTCTGTCATCTCATCCCCCAGAGCCAGTAATTCCTTATCTTGCAGGAGTTAAAACAACAACAACAACAAGGAAACAAAATTTAATTGGTCTGCACGGGGCATCCTGGAGCTGAGACCCTCCCCCCAGGCCCCTGCACCCTGTTCTCTGTTCAAGTCCATCCCCAGCTGACCGCTCACCTGTCTGCCCTGGGCTGTCACCTGCCCCCTCTCGAGGTTCCCTTTAGGTGTCAGCTCCCCTGGAGCGGGGAGGGGGTGCTTCTCTGCAGCGCCAGCCCCCTGGTGCTCACGCATCCCCCAGCACCAAGGGGACTCTGCCCACCTTCCGCCCCCTGGTCTGCCAGCTGCCTGGAGCGCAGGTGAGCCCACCTCTTCATCACCTACTGGCAGCGTGACCAGGGGCAGCCCCTCCTCTCTCAGGGCTCGGTTTCCTCTCTTGTAAAGCGGGGACGGCGACGTGCTCAGATCAGAGTCTGCTCAGCGTGGGGGGAGGGTGAGCTGTCCTGCTGTTGTTTTCTTCGTGTTCGCTCACGCCCTCAGCCTCCGAACACTTCTGAGCATCTACCAAGTACTGGTCCTGGTCTCGGCTCCGCAGAAACAGAGGGGGTGGGGGGAAGGGACGAGAAGCCCCTCCCTGGGGAGTTCACAGTGCTGGGGACAGGGCGGGGTCTGGAGGGGCGGACGCTGACGACCCGTGGTCCTCACTGATGGAGGGAGAGCATGGCGCGTGCGCCTCGGGGAGCCGCAAACGCCCAGGCGGAGCGAGTGGACAGACAGGCATGCGTTCAATGTGCTGTTGGCCCACCTTCCTCCTGCCCCATCAGCGCCCGGGGCCTCCCAGCCTCTGCCACCCTCCGGCTCTCCCCAGCCGAGACCCCCGGGGCCCACCTGTGCCGCCCCCGGCCCCTCACCATCAGGAGCTGCAGGGGGAGGGGTCCGGGCAGCTCCGGCTGGTAACCCTCGGGGCCCTTTGTCCCTGCGTGGCCGTGGCTCTGCCCAGGCGGGTCCCTGTCGGCTGGCCTGTGTGGCGGATGCCGCACGGAGGGTGCCGCACGGAGGGCGTCACTGGCTCCCTTCATGCCCGGAAGGACAGGCCCGGCTGTGAGTGTGGGCCTCAGGGTCCTTGTCTGTAGTCTGGGCTCATCCTGAGGATGAAGGCGGCTCTGCAGGCACAGGCTGGCCTCCTCAACAGTCCGTGGGGTGGGGGGAGGGAAAAGCAGGATGAGCGGGGGACACGGCTCCAGAGTAACAGGGCCTCGTAACCACCCAGCGTGGCGGGCCGTCCTCGACTGGGTCCTGGTCAAAAAGCCGCCATGGAGGACATGTTGGGGACGACTGGGAGAAGTCTGGATGTGGACTGGGTATCAGACCGTGTGAGGAAATGACTGCTAATTTTGCTAGGTGAGCTGATAGCATCGCAAGCACGTAGAAGAGTGTCCTTCTGGTTTTTTCTTTTTGCGTCACGTGTCATGCGGGATCTTGGTCCCCCAACCAGGGATCAAACCCTTGCCCCTGCATGGGGAGCTCGGCGTTGTAACCGCTGGACCGTCAGGGAAGTCCCTGTCTTTCTGGCCGTGGAGGTGCCTGCTGCAGTATTTAGGATGGAAGTGTCCCGCTGTCAGTAAGATACTTTAAAATGGTTCAACAACATCTATGCTTTGTGCTGAGCAGAAAATTTGGCAAAAAGATCATAATGGTTGAGTCTAAGTCGTGGATACATGGGAACCAGTTGCTTTTATTATTAACTTTCTCGATTTGAAAAATTTCATAGCGAACTTTTAAAAACATGAGGGCAGCTAACCCCCCATGGCAAGCGTCTGCGCGTGCTGAGGGCTCCGCCAGCGGAGCTGCCTGCACCTGGGCCGCCGGCTGCGCACAGGCCTGGCCCAGCTGGCCGGGCTCCTGCCTCCCGTCCTGGGGCCCCGGGCTGCACCTGGGGGGCCCCATGCCAGTGCGCGATTTCAGCCTGGCCCTCACATACCCCGCGTGTCACGGCCGCACCTCGTTCCCACCACCCCGCTGCCACCCGGCGGGTTCCCTCGTGCCCGGCTGTCCCAGGAGCTGCCCCGGGACCCCGAGCAGTGGAGCCAGGGAGTCCCAGCGCGGCCGGCCCCTCTTCCTTCCAGACATTCACACGTCAGCGCTTGAGGAGTGCTTTCCTCTCAGGGCCCCGCTGGAAAGCGCGGATGGGTGTGAGCTAACTGTGGCCCTGCTGCTGCCTGGCGGGCGGGCAGGCTGGGGGCACTTTGGGAGCCGCCTGGAAGGCCAGGGCGCAGGCTGGTGGTGGGAGGGCAGGAGGGAGATGCTGGTGCTTGAGTTCCGTGGCCTCGGAAGGGGGGGCGGAGGGCTGGCCCAGAGCGGTCCGGAGTGGGCACCCGGGACCAGCCCAGAGCCGGCCCCCGTGTCCTGCGTGGAGCGGCCTTGGTGGAGAGAGAACGTGAGCCCTCACTTCAGATGATGCCCGGAGCCGGGAGCAGCCGGCAGGGCACAGGCTGGTCTCACACACCCGGTGCATCAGGACCCGGTGAGGCGGGCATATTCGGGGGGGTGGGGGGTGGGTGGGCCTGAGACCCTGCATTTCTCTCAGGTCCCCAGCAGTGCAGATGCCTCTGGCCGGGGCCACTCTGTCCTCTGCGTTAAGGGAAGGCAGCTGCGGGGAGCCCAGCAATGGGATGGAGCCCTGCCCTGCCCCCGCCCCCACAGGACCAAGTGCCTGCCTGTGGGGCTCCAGCCCGAGCCCCTCGGGTGCTGCCTGGCCGTGGGTGCACGTGAGTGCCCTCTGACCCCGGGGCAGGGGTCAGCTGTCCTCCATTTGTCATCATGACCTGAGCTGAGGCAGGCAGGGCCCCTTCCTGAGAGGAAACCGCGTGTGGGGCACAGAGGCCTCTGCTCAGACGCGGGCCCAGCCTGTGGCCTGGGGGCGGCGGGGGCGGGCGGGACGGAGTCCACCCCTCCCTCCAGGGCTCAGCGGCCTCTGGGCACTCCAGCTTCCTGCAAGGACCGCTGCCACGCGGGTGGCCAGCTGGGACGCAGGGGACGGGAACCTGGCCCCCGATCCCATACGAAGGTTTAGAATCTCGTCCCCCCGGACTGTGAGCCGTGCCACCACTTCCCACGACAGAGGGAGAGGCTGTGTCTCGAGCCGTGTTTCCTCTCCCTCCCGGGAGGCTCTGGGACTCCCCGCCGGAGGTGACGTGTGCCGTCCTGCGCTCACCCCCAGCTTCCTCTGAGGTCCAGTCCTCGGGGGTCCCTCGGTGCAAAGAGCCCCCGCTCCCCCTGTCCGTGGTCTGGTCCTCCCGTGTGTTTGTCGGACGCAGCTCCGGGTCCGACAGCTGCGGGACTGCGGGGACGACCCCGTCCCGTGTCTCCTCACGCTTCTCCCGCACGCCCGCATCCCAGCCACGCCGGCCCCCTTGCTGTCCTCCGACCAGGCAGACGCATCCCAGCAGCCCCGCCTTTGCCCTGGCTGTCCCCTCTTCCGGGAGCACCGTCCCCCCACGCCCATGCCCACGCGGCTCCATCGCTCCCTGTGTGCAGTCTGTGCTCCGTGGGGCCTCCCTGCCCGCCTTGCCCCCAGCGCCCCTTACCTGCCTCTGTGATCTATTTTCACAGTACTTACAGCCACCTGGCTTTTTTTGTTAATTTGCTTTGTCTGTTAATTTTTACTTTGCTTCTTGGCTATGGTCCCCTCTGGAATGCATTTGCTATACAGAACGTCCCAGGACAGCTCAACAGACAGTAGCCACTTGATAAAGACGTGAGGCGGGGTGGGTGGATGAATGAGTGCGTGAACCACACAGAACGTGTGTTAAACGCGTTTCTGGCTTCTGGGTAGCTGTTAGTTATGGAGAAAACGCAAACCCACTTGAGAAAAGCGCAGCTGCTACCACGGTGGACCCAGGATAACTGGGGAGTGAAAGGGTCTGTGCCCCTTCTGTCCAGCAGAGGGCAGCCAATTCCCAACTTGGAGTTCTTGCCGCGCTCAGAAGGGCTCATTTCTTTTTTCCTCTTTGAACTTATTTTTGAAGTTTAATGGGAAATATTTTTTTCAAAACTCCCACAGTGCGCACGAGGGGGGAAAATAACTTGATCGGATACACAGGCACTTGGGAAACTGTTTCCTCCTAAGTTTCAAAGTGACTTTTCTCTTTTCGGGACACAGAGAGACCTGTGGTGCGGGGCTTTTGACTGGCTTGGGAGTGGAGCTTGTTATCTAAAGACTCTTAAAAGTCCGTCAGATCTGCCACAGCCCATCACTGCCAGCCTGCCTGCTGGCGTCACAGTCACAGAGCTCTGTCTTTGGAGCAGAATTCCCCAGGAGATGTCTGCAGCGAGTCCAGGGGCCACCCTGGCCAGGGAGGGGGTGGGGGAACAGGAAGCCTCGGCTGTGTGTCTGGTCTGGGACTAATTAGCTGTGTGACCTTGGGCAAGTCACTTAACCTCTCTGGTCTGTTTACTTTCCTTTGAATGGGGTGCCGGATCGGATCAACTCATCTTGAAGTTCCTTTGAGCACAGAAGTCCATGGGTAGGGGAAGGGCTCCTCTCCCAGAGTTTGGGCGAGAGCCGGCCTTAGAGGTACTTCATAAATGCCGGCAGATCAGTGGGACTCAGGGGCGGACCTGGATGGAGCTGCAGTTGGTGTTTATCTCCAGCTTTGGAGTGGAACTGAGGCTGTTTCTTGGCCCTGCCACTAACTGGATGGGTGGCCTGCAGCGGCTTGTTTCTTTGAGCCTCAGTTTACCCATCTGCAGGCTGGGATCAGGGTGTACCTTTGCAGGGGTGCTGTGAGTTTTCAATGTGATAACAAATGAGAGTGTGTATGTGTGTGTGTCTGTGTGAGTGTGTGAGAGCATGTGGATGTGTGAGTTGTGAGTGTGTGGATGTGTGTAAGTCTGTATGTGATGGGGGGATGGTGGGGAAAAAATCTAACACAAGCTTTTTTTAATTGGCGTGGAATTCACATAACACACAATTATCAGGTTTCAAGTGTACAGTTCAGTGGCTAATCTTTTCAAAAGAGCTTAAAGATTAGGAAACCAGTGGTGAGAACCCACTGTCCGTCAGGGCCTGTGCCAGATGCGTTGCCCACATGGTGTCATTTGATCCTCACACCTCCATGAGGGAGGAAGGGACTTGGCAGAGAAGGAAATGGAAGCTCAGAGAGGTTGAGCAACTTCCCAAGAACACCCAGCCAGGAAGTGCAGAGCAGGGTTCAACCCCAAGGCTTCCTGGTCCAGGCCAGAAGGCGATGGAGGGCCCGTGGCCTCGTGGCCGTCCCTCTGACCTGACTCAGGAGCCTTGGGAAGGGATGCAGGCAGCTCGGGTGGGGCCTGGGTGATGGGCAGGGCAGCAGGAGCCCAGCAAAGTCACCTGACCTCATCATCCCTTCATTTCCTGCTCTGCCAGAGAGGAAATGTTTACACAGCGTCCCCATGCAGACGCTACACAGGCCTGGGCTTGCAGTAATTAGCTGAACAATGAGGGTCCAGCGGCTTCTGAACAGCCCAGGCACTGGCTGGGGTCGGGCGGCCAGGGGCCTGGCTCCTCACTGACAAACGTGCCTTGTGATCCTGGCCTGTCCCCACACCACCCTGGGCCTGTTTCCCTGTGTGGGAAAGGCGGAGGCTGGTGAGCTGGCCTCCGAGACCCCCTAAGGCCCCATGGGGGTGACGCCCCTGGTGGAGGTGCGGGGAGGGAGGCAGGCAGGGGGCTGAGGGGAGCACACGGCAGACTCTCTTCCAGATCCGTATCTTGATCCGTTCGATCTGCGGGTCCCTGAGTCAGCTCAGCACCCGACCGCCATTTATGAAATAGCCTTTCCAAGTGGTTTGTCTGCCCATGTGTTAGTTAATACATTAATTAATGAATCAAACAAACATTTATTATGCATGCACGGCTGGTTGTCCTCCAAAAACTGCTCACCTTTTACAGACCGCTCTTTAGCTGTGGCCGCCTGGCCAGGGACTACGTTTCCCAGACGTCTTTGCATCCAGGCGGTCCCGTGACTGGTTCTCACCAATAGGAGTGGATGGTGAAGATGGTTGCTACATCCCACCAAGGCTTCAGGAAGTGGCCCGCCCCACCCAGGGGGGGAGGGGCCAAGTATCTACTCATCAGCGGTTCTCTGTCATCGGCTGGGGGCTGCTCTGAGGGGTCTTGATACCCCAGCACCTCCAGTTTACTTTGTCCTCAGGTAGAACAGCTATTTCCAGATGTCTAGGGCTGCTGTCCCAAACTGGGTGGCTTAAAACAATGGAAATTTACTCTCTCATACTTTTGGAGGCCAGAGGTCTGAAGCGGGTGTGTCGCAGGGCCACCCTCTGACGGCTCTAGGGAAGAGGGTTTCCTGGCCTCGCTCCTGGCTTTGGGTGGCTGCCGGCCACCCTTGGTGTTACTTGGCTGAGGCTGCATCACTCCCACCTGTGCCTCTGTCTCCACGTGGCCTCTGCTCCGGTGTTCTCACATGGCCTTCCTCAGAATAGTGCTCGACGCACTTAGCACCCACTCTACTCCAGTATAACCTCATTTTAATTAATCACCTCAGCAAAGAGCCAGTTGCCAAGTAAGGTCCCTCCACAGGTGCTGGGTGGACGTGCATTTTGCGGGGACGCTTTGTGCAGCCTCCAGGTGTGGAACCGCTGGCCCTGGCAGCTGGCGGTTTCGAGCACTGAAAAGGACGGTCCCGGCCGGCGTTCACGCAGACCAGGAACCAAAGCACAGACTGTCAGTTGGGGGCTCAGGGGTCAGAGGGCTTGGGCCTGGTGTCAGGATCTCATCTGCTCAGAAAAGTCCTTGCTTTTGAGCGAACAACTCCTCCCTTGCGTGACCACACTCTGTTCCCTGGTTGATGCCATCAATTGAGCTCCACTGGACGCATGTCTAGAAGACACACTGTGTGTCTACAGCTCTACTCTCTCTGTGTGTTGAAGGGGTTTTGGCATCTCATGGTCCAGATGGTGAGTCCAAGCTCCACTGCTCACTGGCTGTGTGTCCTTGGGTAAGTTACTTAACCTCTCTGGGCCTCGGCTTCCTTTGTAGGGTTACTGTGAAGACTGAATGAGATCATATACATGATAACATATGTAAAGGGTTCTGCACATAAATGGGGCCACTTTTTTGCTCGGTGGCTGTATGTGATCCGGTGGTTGAGTTCTCCTCGTTGCTTAGGGACAGAGCTGCAGGGTTGGCTGTGAACTCTCGCGTCTCCTCCGGGGCTGCCCGCAGGGAAGGTCCTCTCTGGTAGACTGCTTCCAGGAGGCCAGCAGGGGTGGCGCTGTGTCCCATCTGTGGTTTTCCTCTATTGTTTCTCTGCCACGACCCCTGAGGTGAGGGCCTGCCCTCTTTCCGTATCCCACCCCACCTTCCTGCAGGCCCAAGGCAGGACACAAACGTGGAGGAACAAAATGGGAAACAGGAATCCACCCCGTGCAACGTGGCCCACCAACGCTCTTCCCCAGGCGTGACTCAGGGCGAAGGAATCACCCACATTTGGTTTCCAAAGCCAGGCTGGGCCTCTGCAGGGTTTGTGTCCCCTAATAGGTAACAGGACAGCTGGGCTCTGGCTTTGGCTCAGACACAATCTGCAGATGTGGGCCTCTCCGGGCTCCAGGTCACACTGTCCCTGAGTCCGGCCGAGCTTCGGAGCCCAGCCAGCCGCCCTCCCCCGCCCTCCACCTCCCTCCCCAGAGCCAGGGGGTGGGGGTGGGGGAGCAGCTGCCCTTCACCAGCACCCTCCTGCCCCCTCCAGGACCCTGGCTTCAGAGACTCAACTCCACGTGGCCCTCTGTCCGGACAATCGATGCCAAGATCTGATGCTCTCGTTGAGCAATTTGGGGCAAGCCTCAAGTGAGACGTGTCCTGATTTTCAAGATAAAGTCCAGACGTGGTGGAGCTGGGACCAAACCCTATCCTGCCCTTTCCTCCAGCGTAGCGGCCTCTGCCGCCTCGTCCAGGCATGGCGTCAGCAAGGCCTGCCTTCCGTGCAGTTCTCTGGACTTGCTTTTCAAAAGGCCCAGTTTGCATCTGGCTGAGGGACTCGTCCTCCGTACAGTGATATGGTAGGATATCACTTGGTAGGGTAAGGGCAGCTCATCGCGGCCCTGCTGCTTGAGGACACACTGCTTTACTTGTGCCCTCAGCATATCCTCACGACGGCCCTGGGGGCAGGCGAGGCCGGGGCTTAGCTCTCGGTGCTGGGTCCGCCGTGTTGGCTGTTTATGCCTGGAGCTGTGCAGGATGTTTGATGCCTGTTCTGTGTGAGCTGCTAGATATTTTGAATATCATCCCTGGAGGTGGGTGGATGTTATTATCCCATTTCACAGATGGGAGAATGGAGGCTTGGGGAAATGAAACGTCACTTAGCTAAGACGTAGAAGAGCCGGGTTTCAAAGCCAGGGCAACCAGACTCCACTCCCAAGTCTAGGAGTTTAGGGAGAACTCTTCCCTTCTCACAAGAGGGACCCCATTTCCTGCCGCCTCCCCACCTTAGCCAAGCGGGGTGTCTGTTCTGTCCCAAACATACGCCTGACCAGCGATGGCTTGGGGATCCCAGCTGCTGGAGACAGAGGGGCTCTGAGGAGCTTGGGGAAAGCAGCCACTAATGTCTCCTTCGGGGTCTTTCTTTCAGGTGAACAGGCCTTTAGGGTACCTTTGAGACGAAAGCTGATATTCCTGCAGCTGAAACTCGAGAGCTGCTGGGAACAATGGCTGTTGGTGGGTGTGTCTGGACTCAAGCGGGAGTCACAGCAGCGTAAAGTCCAATTCCATACACAGAGGTCTCACGTGGACACCCAGGAGCGCAGGACGAGGGACCCTTGAGGCCGAGGGGTGGTGTGCTTTGTCTTGGGGCGGGGGCTGGGCCCCCCAGGAGCAGAGCCTGAGATAAGGACTTGGGTGCAGGTACCTTCTGTGGGGGACTGTGATCCAGGAAGCCTGTGGTCAGCGGGATAATGGCCCCCAAAGACGTCCACATCCTAATCCCTGGACCCTGTGAATACGTGACCTTACATAGCAAAAGGGACTTTGCAGGTGTACCTGAGTTAGACATTTTAAAATAGGGAGATTCCAAAGAAGACACCCCGATGGCCACAGGTGCGTGGAAGGATGCCCCTCATCGCCAGTTATCAGAGAAACGCAAATCAAAACTGCAATGAGGTACCACCGCACACCAGTCAGCGTGGCCATCATTAAAAAGCCTACAAATGATAAGTGCTGGAGAGGGTGTGGAGAAAAGCGAGCCCTCCTGCACTGCTGGTGGGAATGTGGATCGCTGCAGCCGTTATGAAGAAGAAAACCCCCCCAAAATAGAGTTGCCACGTGATCCAGCAGTCCCACTCCTGGGCGTGTACCCAGACAAAACTGTAATTTGAAAAGATGCATGCACCCCAGTGTTCACTGCAGCACTATTCACAGTAGCCAGGACATGGAAGCAACCTAACTGTCCATCAACAGAGGAATGGAGAAAGAAGATGTGGTACGTATATACAGTGGAATATTACTCAGGCATTCAAAAGAATGAAATAGTGCCATCTGCAGCAACATGGATGGTCCTAGAGATGATCACACTACGTGAAGTACGTCAGACAGGGACAGACAGATATCATATGATGTCACTTACGTGTGGAACCCAAGCTACAACACAAATGAACTTCTCTATGAGGCAGAAACAGACTCACAGACACAGAGAACAGACTTATGGTTGCCACGGGTGGGGGTGGGGGAGGGATGATTGGGAGTTTGGGATTAGCTGAGGCAAACCATTATATATGGGACGGATAAACAACAAGGTCCTACTGTAGAGCAC
This sequence comes from Hippopotamus amphibius kiboko, assembly GCF_030028045.1. Taxonomy (NCBI): domain Eukaryota; kingdom Metazoa; phylum Chordata; class Mammalia; order Artiodactyla; family Hippopotamidae; genus Hippopotamus; species Hippopotamus amphibius. Next base: position 3,046,434 of record NC_080201.1, on the reverse strand, counting down.
AGGGAACTACATTCACTATCCTGAGATAAACCACGATGGAAAAGAATATGAACTCTATATATATAGTTATTATATATATGTAACTGAGTCTCTGCTGTACAGCAGAAATTAGCAGAGTAAATTATATAATATATAATATGTATTATATATATATTATATATAACTGAATTCCTTTGCTGTACAGCAGAAATTAACACAGCATTGTAAATCGACCATACTTCAATGAAACGTAAAAAAGAAAAGAACATAGGGAGATTATTTTAGATTATCTGAGTAGGCCCAGTGTCACCACAAGGATCCTTGAAAGAAGAGAGACCTGAAGATGTTACCCTGCTGACTCTGAAGCAGAGAAGGGGCCCCAAGCCAAGGAATGCTGGAAAAGGTCGTTAGTCATTGCGTGGGCACCCCGGGCTCAGCCCCCCCGGGACCCTCGGAGGGACGACACTGGTGCCTCAGAGCTGTGCCCCGAGGGGCGGGATGGGAGGCGAGGCATTCACCCCGGAGCCCACGGCTCACTGGTGGAGGCTTCCCGGCGCGCCCCGGCTTCCCTCTGCAGCAGGGCAGCGCCGTTCCCTGGCACAGGTGAGAAGCAGAGAGATGCGGGGACGCCGGCGCCCCAGGGGCTACGCGGGGCACAGACCGAACTTCATCCAAGTACCGCCTCCCCCATTCCTGCCACGTGTTTGTCCCTCCTGTACCTTTTCACTCATATTTTTCTATAAACAGATTCACTACAGAAGACATTCACGTATATGTAAAAGGAATCTCGGTCCCAGAAATAATTCCTGAAAAATGACGGGTTGGATACTTAATTCTGCATTTCTTCCCCTATTAAACATGAAAAGAAATACATCTACCATTCAAATTAAAAAATCTGCCCATTGATCACCTAATATCATCTCCTGTTACCACTCAAGAACCCATGCTGTACATTTTTTAAAATGCTCCATTATCTTATTTGCCCCAACAACAATCTGTTTTATGGAGGGGGAACTAAGCTCAGAGAGGTTAGGTGATTCTCCAAAAGGCACACAGTAAGTGGCTGAGCCCGCAGATTTTTCAGTCTCCAAAGCCTACCCAGTCTTCCTCCTACACAACACTCGGCCTCATCATGGCAGTGACGCTAATAATAAGAATCACCTCGAGGCCCTAGCTCTGCACCAAGCAGAGTTCCGCGTTCTCTAAATATAGAATCCTATCAAAACGCTACCACAGCTACCACGGCTCCCAATTATCACCCTTGCCCTATTATTTTATCACAGTTACAAGATTAGGTGTTTTTTTTAAAATTTATATTAGTAGCAAGTAGCATCATCTCCATTTTTTCAGAGGAGGAAACAAAGGCACTGAGAGTTTACGTCACTTGCTCAAGGTCACACAGCATGGCTGCTCCCTGCAGAGTTTCAGGTTCAGCCTCTGTTCCCTGAGACACAGAGTTCCAGGAAGAGGCTCTCCGTTTATTCTGCTCAGGGGATGACCCCGGTTCTGTGTTGGGGGCAAACGCACAAATGGTTTCCCAGACCCTCCACGAGCCGGTGTGGCATTCTTGGGATTGGCCTGATGCCTCATTCTCGCTGCTGTGGAGCTGCCCAAGGTTAGTCGGGGCCCAGGAGGAGAAGGCCCGCGGGGGGACCCCAGGCCCCCACGCAGCCCGGACACTCACTGCATCATGGATGCACCCCACCCCCACCCGGGCGATGTTTAATAATGATTTGAATGTCCCCAACTGCAAAAGGCAAACTCCCACATGAGGGTCAGTCCAGTCCCGACCACCAGGAAGTGAGGCCTTTCTGTCTAAAAGGGGCCTTGTCAGGACCAGGTCATCACAGCCGGGCAGCGGTGGCCTCAGGCTGCTGGTGGACACCACTGGTTGTTCCTATATCACGACGTGTCACCTGATGGGCCACAGATGCCCAGGGAGGCAGGGCAGGGGCGTGGGGCCAGAGGTGGGCCCTGGCTGGAAGGAAGCTGTGTCCAGGTGCCCCACTGCGAGCTGACTCTTCTGGGGAGAAATTATGGGCAAACAGTTCTTGTGTTTTTATAAAAATTCACAGTGGCGTTTGTTCCTCTTTTCTTGTTATCAAGGCTATTAAGACTTAGCCAAGTGTAGCTAAGGGAGAGGAATGGGACGAGCAGCAGGGACAGGTGCAGACGCGTGTGGGCTCACGTGCGGCCCTCAAGCCCCCCGCTGGGCCACGGCTTCCTGCTTCCCGTACCTGGGAGTCAGCCTCGGCCGCAGGCAGACCAGAAAGGGCGCCCTGAGCCCGGGACAGATGGGAGGGGCCGATGCCCACCTTGGCTCCCGTGCCTCTGGGAGGGACGCCTCGGCTGCGTACCCCTCACCGGCCACGTGAGTCTCCGTAAGTGTCGTCGGGCAGCTCAGGCACACCGTCTGGCACCTCGGTCCTCTCGGGAACAGCGGGCTCTGGACTGAGTGCACAGCGGGGGTGTGATTCCAGCTGCCACCGACAAGGGGGGACCCACACCCCTGGCTCCCCTGGGGTTCAGTCTCCCGACGGGGGAGGTGGGGCTCCTGCGACAGGCGCTGTTTGGTTTTCAGGAGGCAGCAGTGCAGGAACCAGGCCTCCACGGCGGCCTCACACGAGGGCCCTCGGGGATCCAGGGCTGGTCTCAGCCTTGGCCTCCCGCCCCTCCCACCGGGTTGGGGTTATTTGTGTCCCGGACCAGCGTCTCTGAGGGCAAGAACGGCACTTTAGGTTTCAGGAAGTTTTAAAACTTGAGCGGTATTTCTTTGTTGCTGGCCACGCACTTGGAGGCTTCTGTGACCAGCAGGTAGACAGCAGGGAGTGTGGTCGTGGGTGACGCCGCGGTCTCCTTTCCGATGGGCCGCAGTCTCGTCTAAGTTGCCTTTACGCTGTAGATTCACCTCATCTCTTTTTTCCTGCATTTAATTATGTTAAGTTTTGATCTCATTTCAAATGTAAAGAAGAACTCAAGGAAAAGACAAAGATACAGTGCCCATCACTGCCACTACTGAGGAGACCGCTTGCTCCCGACAGCCCTACCCAGGGGTCACCCTCCTCCCCGTGTCACATATAAGGAGATGGCGGTCCAGAGGGCAACGGGTCTTAGCAGAGGAGGCACCGCCAGGGAGGGCAGAGCCAAGG